>NW_027286069.1:23311489-23331489 GCF_022747635.1 Hetaerina americana
CCAAAAGCTGTACAGCAATATTAGATACGTTTGTTTTGATAATGAATCACAATGGGATAGCTTACGCACGTTACAATTTCATCTATAATACGCTATTTTATTCGATTTTTACTAAAATGACTAATGTCCCGTTAGATCGTTATCACTATGCTGTCGCCCTGATGGAAAAAACTATCCGATCAGCAATCAAAATAACTCGATCGAGTACAATCGAGATCTCCCTTTTATCCTCATTTCAATTCGAGAGATGTACTCCGGAGTAAAAAGAGGAGAGTGAGAGAGACAGACGAGCGTAAGGTAGGTGCACCACAAAGGTGCGAGGTACACCACCTCACAAAAAGATTGAAAAAAAAAAAAAAATATATATATATATATATATATATATATATATATATATATATATATATATATATATATATATATATATATAACGATGACTGCAGGCCGATCGCGCTTCTTTCTAGTCTCGGTTCGAGGGAAAGCCCAAGTTATATAGGGTCTACGAATGCTTTCGGATGACGAAACCAGACCGGATGACTACGCCGACCTAACTGAGGTTGCTCGGCTATCAAAGCAAATAGAAGGGCATCGTCGTGTTACGGATTCGATGGGAAAATGTTATGAAAGACGCGCGCCTTGCTCATTCTCCCTCCCTCTCTCCCTCCCCTCTTCCCAATCCCCGCACACCCCTCCGGATTCGAAAGGGGAATATAAGACTGTGGGATTGTCTCCCTTCCTCTAGCCTCTTGCAATATATTGCATTTGGATCAATAGGTGACTAGCTACATCGCCTGAGGCACTGATGCCCTCTTCGTCAGTCGTTGGTGAATCTAGTAAACCTCTAAAGGGGGCGTAGCGATTTGTAAAAACTCTTCAACTATTTAAAGGAGAAAGAAGATGTATGAGCTATTGGCTACGAATTTGAAGTTAAGTAGATTCCTTTAAAAAAATTTTAGAAAACTCCAATAACGTTATTTCGGTCAGCTGTTGACTATCAACGGGGAGAGGTAAGGGCTTAAAAGGTAATGACAACGATAAGTTGTCATTACCGAAGCCACTGTTCAATGTCAAGTGAGCAATGAATTTGGCAGAATTTATAAAGCTTTCCTATTATTGGCTAGAGGAATTTACGTAACTTCCAAATATTTAAGTTAAAAATTATCTAAAACTTGGAAATCAGCACATTAATTTACCAAGACAGATGCGCTCAATGCAGTGGAAAACATGCGTTGGAGATAGCAGGCATCAAAAATTAGTGTCGGCCATGTATGTGTGATTATTTTCCAGTTATAAGTCTAGCCCAAAATATTCCCTAAAGGGGAGAGGGCTGGGGACCACACCCTCTTGGATCTGCTCCTGTTGCCGGAAGGAATGTGACGGCAGATAACGTCGAAACACGAATGTACTTATACAATGAGGAAAATCTTCAATTTATAAAGATGGTCCAATAAGGGAGCTTTACTGTTTACAGTAAGGTCACGGGATCGATTCCTGGTGACCCCCTTGTGGGCACCCTCAGTTTCAAACGAGCTGTTTCATATTTTGCGCATGCCATATCTTTCTTGGAAAACGAAGGAGGCCCGGAGATAGGAACTAGCTATCCCAAACCTTTCATGTGTGAATGCCTCGCTGTTGGGAGTAGTTTGAAGAATTTACATATCCTCGGCCGTCAAGCCAACCTTCCAGTTGATCACTGAGGTTAATCGTACGAAAACAATTAAGAGGTTGAACTTTCCACGAACAGACACGAGAGCGATGCCGTTCACTTTTCTGGTGATTTTTCTATTCATTAATGCCAAATGAAATTGATTGCGACTACTGGTGAACGTGAAGGCGCATGTTGTTCGATAGGATGCCTATGATTATGCGAGCGTTGAAATCTCCCGCCATATTTGCATACGAGCTGAATATTGCTCGTATTCTCAGGTCATGCTTTCGACGTGACACACAAAGGCGTGTCGAGAGAGAACAATTGACTACAGACGCGCAGAATTACTGAACGACGCAAGCTTTTCCTGCGTCAATTTTGCACGTATCGAGGGAAGTGATTGAATATTCGTCGCAAATTCACTGCTTCACTTCACTCCACGCCTAAACGTATTCCACCCTTTCTTTCCGTGCTGTGGGTAACCTGATTTTTAGAAGTAGTTGTCATAAGACGACTGAAATCTGAGGTTATTGCATCAATTGGGAGATAGGTCGGTGATTTTATAGAAGTAGGATGTTCAGGGAATTATGAGGAGGAATTGGGGAGATAGAAACCAGAAATCTCGACGTCAACCTCACTCCATAAAACGAAATACGCCAAGGGGTCACACAATTTTAGCGTCCCATTCGAAGGACGAAGTGAACTCAAAAGTTCTCTCCACGGTGGTACCCCAAGTAGGGATCGGGATACCACTAAATAGTTTCGTCACTGTCGAGATTCGAACCCAGACCTTCATTGTTGGTAACCAGTTATACCTTTTGCCGCCGAACCAACCCGGATCCCTTAAACTTGATATTCTTCTCGAATTATTCTCGACGTAAGAACATCCATTCACGTTAACGCGTTTTGTTAGGGTCAACAAGTTCAAGGCAATGTTTGGTAATTTATTTTCGAGATCCGGCCTCTGCACACTTCACTATTTCTCGTTTCACTTTTCCATTTTCGCCGTGTGTTACACCTCCTTTTAAGCATTTCTCCCTTTCAGTCCTCCGCCGATATTTCAATGCATTTGGCATTCGTGGTTCACAGCGCACGAGTACCAAGGGGAATTAGAAAGTACCTAATTGGGAAAGAACGGGAGGTGATTTGCGGAGGCCGAATTGTGAGAACGACCGACCGACCCATCCTTGCGCGTTGAGTAAGAGGATGACTGTATTTAAAAGTCTCCGTCGCGCGGTGTTCCTCGATTGAGGAGAGTGGCTGTGGAATGAATGTGCCTTCGTTCGGATTTTTTCAATGAGTTGGCTGTGAAAGCGATGTCGATTATGCAACTTGGCGTAACACAAAGATTTTTTTTTGCACCTTTGGGAAGTTCTCCGAAAAGTATTTGTTGTATTTGATTATTCATATGCCTATTTATTTAATCTCAAGCAGATGGAATCGAAATTGTATGCATATGATAATGGAGGAAACAACTTCACCAATTTTCTACGCTGTCTTTTCATTTTCGTTGGCCACGGTTTCGACTTGTGTCCATTCTAAGGAGCAATTCTTGCCGGAGTTTGTAAGCACTTATGTACCAGTTTATTTCAGGAGTAGAGGTTGGAGGAGGGTGGGGTGAAAAATTACGAGGTCTTGGAAAGGGAATAGGAAAGAGAGATATGGGGTATTGCACTGAAAGTAATCGTAATTCTCACCAATATTACATTTATCAACGAAAAGATTTGTCGAAATCCACTATCCATAAAGTCTAAAATACAACTTGACACTTTACACAGTTGTTTGTTCTCTTATCATGGGCATAAAAATATTTCAATAAGCGAGACCGGGTGCAAAATTTTCATTTTGCGTTCAAAATTAATTATCATTATAAAATCTTAATCGTCGGTCAGGAATACGTTACATGAGTAATTGGAGGCTGGTTGGATTTCATGTGGCAAAGGGGATGGATGGTTGCTAAGGAAACCTGGGCCAAGATTTCATCTTCACATAATTCAAATACGCAAATAAGTCAAAGTGAGCATCTTTCCGATAGTAATATTAATTAAAGGGATGAGTGATACATGAGAAAATTCATTGAATTATTGTTCTTTCTTGCGTATGGTAAATGGAAGAGACCAATGGGTGGATCACTGTATGGATGACTGATTGATATGGCAAAGGTTTCAGAAGGTGTTGATGTACTATGGAAACTATTTCACAACACGCTGGTTTTTTTAAGGAACATAAAATCAATTCTAAGGCAGAAAAAAACACACGCTCTACACTGAATCAGTCGTAACATACGCATAATTTCTATCTCACTTCATGCCTTTCAAAATATTTTCTTTTTCCTTTCTCTACCTAAAGTAAAGTTCTTCCCCACTTAAGCATCCCACTACATCTCAGCATATGAGCATTGGACTGTTCCTATCTGCTTTGGATTTCTGGGGATCGAGTTGATACCGAGGCCAATTAACTGGCTTTCCATCCATAGGAGGGTCAGAGTACCTGTATCGACGTTGGTAGATTATTTGTTTATGGTTTGGATGGTTTCCAACCGACGACTGACCCTCTCCGCAAAAATTGTCTTCCTAAAAATTTTGAGTCTTTCGTCACCAAGCAACACACACAAGCACACGCCCACAAGCGCACACCTGTGGGACAGTGCACATTTTTCCATCAATTCCAACCACCATCGTGCTTCGCTTGAGAAAAACTTTCCACGGAATAAGGGCTTTCATTTTGGGAAGGTCACTCTTGACACTCTTTGAAAATTGGGACGCTCCTCTTGCCAAGTCGACCAAGTACAAAATCTTGCATGTGAACCTTGATTGAAAAGGTTCCCAAGATTCCTTTTTCGCGAGACTCCCTTCCCATCCCCCCGTGACTCCCTCCCCCCTTCCCCAATGATGCCCTTATCAGCGGGCAACGGTGAATAAGAACAAAGTTCGACATGACGCAACATTGCTGGAAAGAATAAACTTAACACCTATAGGCTCTGGTTTGGGGCTACCCATGGTCAATCCTTGGCCCCAAGAAACAAAAGAAAATCGATTTTGCACGTTGATGGTATCAAAGGACCTTCCCAGAATCCCCCTTTTCCTTTCATCCATCCTATTTCAGCTCATGGCGTGAAGAGGAAACGTTTGCGTTCTGAACGTCGTTTTATTGGCATAGAAAAACCACGTTGGTCTCTTTGCAAAATATGAAACATAAAACACATACTTTAACGGTCCAGAGTTAATGTTATATAATATGAAAATCACATATATACGATCAATTCCTATAATGTTTTGCGCATATCTACAATTTGCGTTCTATTATTTTTTTCGGTTTTTATTTAAGTGGGCTCTGTGTATTATAATAATACGACCAAATTGAATGAGAATATTTTGTTATTTTTCTAGCGTAATAGACTTTGAAATCTGTAAATTCTAAGTCTATTTGTCAAATATTTGCTTCCATATTTACTCAACTTCATTTCAAACACGAAAGTGAATCGAATTTACAACAATTGAATGATTTTTTAAATACAAAAAACTCTTCAATGCAGTCTCATGGCCTTAATAATAGTTCTAATCTTGGTAATTAATTCCTTTATACGGTCTAAAGCTGTGTGATTTTCTGCGTGACATAACTTTCTGGGAATCAGCATGCAGGAGGTGGCACTGGCCCGCTAACCTTAATGCGTGAATTTCGCACGACGACGCATGGCTTCGTTTACATGTATGTTCCCGGTGTTGTACGCCCTTATACACGCATCAACACCAACGATATGGTTGAGAAATTTGTTCAATGTATCCATTTCTCGAAATCAAATATCGGAAATTCGATATTTCAATTGTTCATCTGGCCAATTTGATAGATTTCCCCAGTGCTGCTCGTATGCCTAAATTAAAAAAAAGTCAAAATTGTATTGTGTTACATGCAGCATGAGGTTATAATAAATACACACAATCTTGATTTATTTCTAGTCAGTCGTCTCCGTATATTATTCATGTTAATTTCGAAGCGGATGAATTTGAAGTGTTGGAAAACAAAATGTTGAATGCTGATGTTTCATCCTTTATATGAACTCATTTGGAGAGTTTGTCTCCACTGATGTAATTATCGGAGAAAATTTTTTCAGGCTTTACTTTGTGAAAGTTATCCCTCACATTTAGAAATAAATGTAATACAGTTTTGGTTAGTTTCACTGGATTTTTAATTTCACGACCTGGGTTTCGACACTTATGTCGAAACGTATGTCGCGCCGCATGACCTGAAGATGACACTAAGTGTCGAAGCGTAGGAAATTAAAAAGCCAGGAAATAACCAAAGTTACATGTATATAATTTCTTCTGTGATGTGATTATCTTTGAAATAGAGGTTATTAAACCAATTGGAAAAATGATTGGCAATATTTAGTAATCATAATAGCACACAAAAGCATGCAACATTTCTATGAAAAAGTATACCCCTTGCTGTGAAATGTAATCCAGAATTTTTTTTATAGATAAGGATTCATTCAAACCTACAGTTGTATTAACAGCTGAGTTAGTAATCAGTTATTCCTTAAGATACACCGTAAACTTTGACCCGAGTTGAAGAGATCGAACCTTGAACTCGATCGAACCCTGTACTCGAAGGGAATCCCCTTTTCAGCGGACTTGAATCGATCGTCATGAAGAATGACCTAGTTGGTTATCATAATTTTTAAGCCCAGACTTAACGTTGTGTAACAGTTTAATGACAACCTCTTTCCTTCGACTTCAATCCCTGGTGCTCCCAGAAGATATGAATCTAAAGAGGATCTTATCCATGATTCTGATCTGAAAATTAGGAATTCAAAGTGTCCAAAGTAAGAATACCAAAGCAAGAGAAGAATACTTTGACATTGAGCATTGTCCATTCAAAAAAAAATCGCCATTCTTTGCTTATGTAAACTTGACTCGATCTTTTCTGGATGCAGAAATTCCTTGAGGAGAAGACAAAAGGTCTCGAATAGACCGAGACGGACAATGAAGGGACGCTCATCTGAATGTATTTCCTAGAGTGAATACATTATCGAAACGTTCATTGTAACATCGAAGTGGGGCAAGCAATCAGACAACCTTTTGTATGTTTGTTCGTCCTTTTTTAGAGATCGAAGCATCTACATATTCATGTTGTTATCTACGCGAAAGGTACCTTCAAATCTTCAGGTACAGGAAAAGGGCATTTGGAATTGAAAGAAAATATAGAAGGAAATAGATCCAGAAATGGCAGCCAATTTTTAGATATTATAGGAGAACGCATTAAATCCGGATGCAAAATTCTGACGGAAACAGAATACGCTGACCAAAAAAAAACACAGCAGCGAAGTTAATGCAGTCAGACATCAACTAATTAAAACGCACTCCGTACTGCATGTACACACCTGAGAGCATCCTCAAGAGTGAGGAATTAGGTCATGAATATCGAGACGGAACACTACGTACTAATGATAAAACAATAATGATCAAGTTAATGTACATTACATATATAAATACAATATAATAAAACGTTCACAACAGATTTATTCATTCCAAATGAGTCGAATTCAACATAAACAGAAAACGAAAAAAATGCTTAAATAATCATTGGCAATTTGATGTGAAAGAGGCTGATACGTACGAACGACTCTTGGACTATTGTGTGCATGGCCTTGAAGCTTTTAAGCGTCCCACCCAATTATCGTTGTAATACAATTTAGACCCATAGATCAACACCATAGGTTTGACTTCTTAACTAGACTTATGGATAGATAGAATTTGAGAAAAATTAAGAAATGAACTCTTAGGAACAAAATGCGTTAAGTCTGGAAACAGACCTCCCAGTCTACATCTTTACAGTACCCTTTAAGAAATTAGGGTGTGTGGAAGGGGGTGATTAAACGCCAGGAATGCAACATTAAAAAAATTAAGTTCTTAATATTTAGTTACAATAAATTTCTGAAATAATTCAAATAATGATAAGTGCAGAAATATGCACTGATTTATCTAAGCGTGATATACTTCTACACGCATGAGAGACGAATTGCTAGTGACAAGAAGGAAAATAAAATAATGGTTAGATGAAATAATGACTATGTACTAGACTACCTAGAATGAAAAAGGAAAAATATATTTCCCCCACCCCAAATTGCGTTCGTTTACAGTTAATATGATTCCTCATATCGTCTGTGGGAAAAGTGAAATCTTAAATCTATCGGTCATGAACTTGATCTCTCTAATCTTACTCCCACGATCACCTACCACCTTAATTTCATCAAAGTTTTCCATAATTTGGCGAAAAATCTACATTCAGAACACTGTTGGTTCAACAATGGTAGTGATGTTAAGGGGAGATGACCTGCAGCTAAGGTAATTTGCACCATTAGGAATAGGTAGAGTAGGATTACTCTATTAGTGTGTGAGGAGAAACTCGGCGTCGGAAAAAGCCTAGTCTTTGTTTTAACGAAAGGTGCCCGGGGATTACAAAAAATCGTCTAATCCGACGGACGGCGCTCTTCACTTACAGCTCTCTCCACATAGTAGGCTAATCAGGGATTGGGATACCACTTAAATAAATCTGCCACCCTTAGGATATGAACCTGGGACCTTTGGATGAGAAACGAGTACATTAACCACCAAAATCAACAACTCTTCCAATTACATATTATTTTTATAAACCATTATTGGGCTCCGATGTAGCGAAACCCAGAACACCATATGGCATCGATGCTCAAAGTGCCTCACCATCTTTTACTGCACACCTGGCTTACACTCTTTTATAAAATATAAAAATCGCTCTCAGCACTCCAGCGATATGCCCTAACGGAGAATGAATGCAATGGGATCTGAAACGTCCCACACTAACTCTCTTTCGTAGCGTGCGAGGGGAGATTAGATGTTTGAAATACATTTCTAAACTATCGCTTCTATGATTACCTGTCTGGAGCTCTCGTCTTCTAGACGCACTTTATGGCTTGCGGAAGTCGAGCCTTTTCCACAGATCGGTGAACACGCTTCCCGGTGATATTTACCCAACGTCGTCGACATTTGGCCTTAGGGGTTCATTCGGGGAAGGATGATTTATATGACAGAAGCGCCAAAACGCGGTCACGTCATCCTTGCAGACGTTTCCGGAGGTAGGAGGCGTATTCATGCTTCGATTCGACCAAATCACGCTAAACAGAAGACGAACTAAACGCGGAGAAACCATGGAAACGATTTTTATGCATTTTAAACGAAGTACTCCTTTTAGTATTACACATATTTACTCCGGGAAAAAAAAGTCAGGATATGATTCTCTGTGTAGAAGACAAACAAAATAAATTCGGTTGCAAAGAAAAGACATTAAATTATCTATTTGAGCCAATCTGAATTCATTGTATTAGATTTTTAAAATCTTTAACGGAGTTTTGCATATATACTTTCATTTTGGCCGTGCAATCATTGTTCAATTGGGCTGCCGTTTTGTATTCAACGTCAAACTCCCGCATTTAACTGTTGGCAGGTGTTCAATATGCCCCGACTCTTCTTGGTCATTCCGGCGTTTATTCTTTCACTTTTCTTTGGTCTGGGAATGAAAATGATCAGATTCGTGTTCAATAAAATACAAATGCTATGTACAGCAGGCATAATCATTTACTTAAATGCCTATTTTGAGCATAGGATTATAAATCTAAAGTTTTGGCGTGCTAAATTTATTCTTGAGGAAGTTTACGGATGCTCAAACAGAATTGCGGTCCGAAGTTATTACCGATATTTTTCGGGAAGTGGAAACTGTTAAATATTTTAGAGGAGGTGGCCCTGGAAACATTTAATTTATTTGCTCAACTTGATTATACCTATGCTAAAAAAATATGCTTTCACAATTTTGGACCCCAAAACCATTAATGATTTATTTACTCATGAAAAATAAAAATCTTGGACAGATGATTCTTGAAAAATAAAAACTATTTTTTAATATGAAATTGTAAATTTTTTGTTCGATAATGATTTTTGGCTGTTTGCTAAATTTTCCACGTAATCATTTGGTACATGGAATTATTTTATTATGCCATTATTTCAGTCCTATGTATGTGTTTAAAAAATCGGGAAATTTTTCTGAAAAATAGATTCATTTCAAATATTGCTACAATGTCTCAAAATTCTTCAAAGAACATTCTTTAAGCATCGACACACTTTTTGCCAGAGGCTTTTCCACGGCTCGAAGGCTCCATGGTAGGCGGAAGGTCCTTATGGGCACCCGATTAAGCTTCGACCATTGAACTTGAGGTTCCATTGTGGTGTTTTTTGAGAGAAAATATCACTTTTGGGAATAGGTAATAGCCCGCTAGTGGCAAGTCGGGACAGTTAGGGGGTTGGGGAATCGTTGCAATTTCGTTGCAGGTTTTTGCAAGCAGACACTCGGCTCTGCTTTTAGTCGTGCGCCATGACCTTCAGGACGACTTAAGCGCAGATATTTCGCATCTCCAAATTTTCAGTTATAATGGTGGGCACTGTCATCTCATCAATGCCGATAAAATATGCAATTGTGCGCTCACTTAACCGACGGTGTGAATTCAGGCCGTCTCTACGGCCTCCTTTACGCATACGTCAGGAAAAAATTGCTATCGATACTTTTTATACAATACTTATATATATATATATATATATATATATATATATATATATGTATATATGTATGTATATATGTATGTATATATGTATGTATATATGTATGTATATATGTATATATATATGTGTATATATATATGTATATGTGTATATATATATGTGTATATATATATGTATATATATATATATATATATATATATATATATATATATATATATTAATGTGCAGAAAACTGGGAACAGTTTTGCATACCTGCGTAATATGAGGAATTACATTCTCTGAAACCTCGTGTCTATCTCTTCAACCTTGAATTACAAAAATGCACCACGAGCAAAATTTTCCGAACAACGTGCGTCTGTCTCCACGCATAACTCGGCCAAAACCCCCCATGGTTGAACAGGTGAGCGCCCTTCGCTGATGTCGATGCCTATCCCCACCCACCCCCTCCCCTCCCTCTCTCTGCGCGGGCGTGTGGGGTGTGACAAGAGTGACACACTGCGAAGAAGACTGCAGAATATCACCCTTCCCCTTCGGACACGTAACTGCTCGGTATTGGCACGTTTCAATCGGACCGAGCAAGAATTCCTTTGTGCTATGTCCGACCAGAAAATTGATCGTGCGACCCGAGTTCGAAACGTAGACGAAGTTCCATTGAGTTAGAAACATTCACTTGTCATTTTTTAAAAAATTCGGTCCGAGACAAGGAAGTGAGAGTAAGTACTTGATATTTTCTCACAAAATATTTTCGTGCTTGGAAATTTGTTTCGGTCTCTCATTGCACTACGGAGTCGTGCTGTTTTGTCGTGTCGCGATGCGAATTGCGGAAAACTAAAGAATGGAAAAAAAATAATTTCGAAGCATAACAGATCCACATTTTTTTTAAAGGGCTAGAATTATTTAATGACAAAGTGAACGAAACTTGAGGTCATTTGAACCATTTGAGGGTGGCATGATGGGTGATGGAGGGGGGGAATGATAGATAGATGGAAGTTATTGCGGAAAAAAAGGTAGGGTATACAGGGAATGATGGGAAAAAATGGGTGGAGATGCACCAAGGGATCACATGATGTGAACGTCCCATTCGACGGGCGGTGTTCTCCAACTCTTGGTGCTCTTTCCACATGTCACCCAAGCTAAACAGAAAGAAGTCAGCAAATGAAGGTCGCCTGGTTCGTGAAGAAATGCCCCAGAAAGAAATCGCGCGTAGAGCAGGTTAATAGATGAGCTACGATGAGAGTCCCTCCGTTAACGAAGAGGGAATGAGAGAATAAGGCTAATAGAAAGGTACCAGAAGACATTCCATTTGATATATGACATCTAGGAAAACATAAAAGGCCCACCATTGTATCGCCATAATGGACGATTCGGATATGATAAGGGTGATAGACTACATTCACCTATAAACCTGGGGACTCATTCTTTACTCGTACCATCCTCAATTACTACAAAACCGAAGTTAAACTACTAAAATAATGCGCTATCGATGAACCTACCCACGAACCACCAATCTCAAACACTTAACCAATTTGCTTATCGAAAGCTGGTGACATAACACGCCCTGCCACACGCTTCCTGGCTTGCTTTCAGGACACAGAGTTGATGTAGATGAAGTAGAGATCAGGATACTGCTGAAAACCCCTGGCACCACCGTAGTCTGGCACCCTTGCCCGGTTGGGAAACCAGTAAACCAACCTGATTCTTAGTTTTGTAGCTATCGCCACGATAATTTCTGATTAATCGATAATTCTGAAATTTAATGCTAATCCCAAGACAGTGGTAAAAGGAAATGTTGGACGACATATTGGAGAGGTCGAGACTTGAAAGCAAGAGTGTTTTTGCCCATTTGAGGATATGTATAATATATGGCGGCAGTGATAGAGAAAGGTGGATGGTTATCTGACATGTGCATTAGCTCGGTTTGGTAAGCGAATGGGGTTTCGCGATTTATTTCCCATTTAATCGCCCACCTGAAAGCACTCTGCACTGTACGGAAATTGTTCGTAAAGCGATACGCAACCAGGGATCGTATGAAAATTGAAATTAAAAAAAAAGAATATCGGAAACTTGAAAACTTGAGAACACGATTTTGAAAGTCGATTACTCTTAATGTACGGATATCACGGGGTGAGATTACCCTCGTGGTCCAATCACCCGAACTGGACATCTTATAGGACTTTGAAAAGAGAGGGTTTCAGTAGCGTATTTAATGAAATATTCATTCATTTCACAGTTAATAGATTTGCGAAAGGTCAGTAAGCCTGGAAATGAGACCTTGCACACCTGTATCTCAGACGATACCGGTTATTTTCTGTCAATAAGGGTGCGGCTTATATGAATAACAGAGGGCAAAACCAAGACTTTTATGCATCTCGTGTCCAGGAAAACTCTCAAGAGTTTTCTAGTGTCTCCAAGGAAATTATTACCGCAACAGATCGGTAGAGTTGGTATATTTGTAGACTCGACCACAAGGATTAGATACTGCTGCATTTGATTACGTGCAGCTAAGAGGAGCTAGATTTATAAAACGTTATTATCATAAACTGAGTAGAATGTTTAAACTATTAGGGGAGTTAGGAAGGAAAAAATCATAGAGAGAAGGTTAAATTACAGATTGAAGCTCTTACATAATTTGGAATGAGGTCTCTTTAGCAGTGATGTTGAAAATATATTATTACCCCCATTGTACTACGGTAGGAGAGATCATGTCAGTAAAATTAGAGAGATTAAGTGTAGAACAGATAGGTTTAAGATGTCAATTTCCCACGGACGACATGAGATCAGAATAACTGTATCTGTCTTTGCTAAGGGGTGGACAAAATGTTTTTGTTTTTATCACTGAGCTACATAACTAGTATGTTGTCATCTAAACTCAGTTATTATCCTTCTCGTTACTAGACACTTTTGTCCGGCATAGTTGGAGTAATAACTCTCACTAACTTCGATATCGTAGTGAATGTGCCTCGAGTTATTAAACGTATTCATTGATTAACTCTACATGTATATATATATAAAAATAAATAAATAAATAAATAAATATATATATATATATATATATATATATATAATGTATATATAATTATATAAATGACATATGTGTGTGTGTGTGTTCCTATATCTTTTCCTTACATCTATTTCTATGTGAATGAGTATTTGTTCGCCATATGGCGGGTTTTCTTGTTTGAATTTATGTGCCTGTATATATATGTAAATGACACACACACAGTAACTAAATATTTAGAAAAACTTAATATTTGACGTTACATGCCTCTTGTTGAATTACATCGTGTTACACACCGTCGCAGGGTACCATGACGATATAGAAGAAGGCATAAACGTCTATTCCACGCATGTTTTTTCTCCGAAGACCGAGTCGTTGCGCCATGCAACGCCAGGCTACATGCGAGTCTTCGCCAATCTCGTTTCTACTCCCTACGTTGTCTCCGTTGGGATCCTCATTTGGATAAAAGTCCCTTCGAGTGTGGTTCGTTCCCACCCTCGAAGATAAAGCGAACAGCTCGCCCTTCCGCGTGATTATCCGATTGAATTTAACGCCTAAGCTTTGTCAATTACTCTCTCACTATCTATCGCCATGCCATCCTTGCCATAGTTGCTTTCCAACCGTTTCCTTATATTCCGAAAGGGTGGAAATAAAACTGGCTGACCTCTGCGGAGTCCATGCAGTTTCTCCCTTCTGCCGGTGAATAGAGCGAATTTACGACCTGTGGCCGGAATCCAGAGGTCAGGGTTTTGGTGGACATCCGAAACATGGTCCCTCCATTTTTTTCTATGCCTGTGTAATAAAGTCTTAAATTTTCAACTGACGTTTAAATGGCTTCCAAACTTGATAATTCCCCGTGTCGTTATTTCATTTTAGTTTCCAATAAACGTATTTTGTGTGCGTGTGTGTGTATATATATACATATGTGTGTGCATAAATGTGCGTATATGTAAATATATATATATATATATATATATATATATATATATATATACACACACACATAAACCATACACACAGTAATCAACCCGAAGGCCGGTGTGGTAGGTGATGGTAGAGTTCACTCAGTACTTAGCCCGACGACGTGTGAAATTCACACATCAGGGTAGGGGGGTCAGTGACTTTACCTGTACCGGTTATGGTTTCCCAGGAAGATCTGTACCCGAAAAATCACATAGCTTTGGTGGAGCTGCAGGTGCCTTGCCCGGGAATCGAACCCGGGACCCTCCGGTCAGTAACGGCCAACGCTCTACCCCTGGAACACCGCGATCCACTGCATATATGTGTATGTGTATATATATATATGTATGCATGTATATATATATATATATATATATATATATATATATATATTTGTACATAAAATTTTCAAACATCCTAACCTATGGATTCCGGTAATGGGGAGCCGTTTCCTCGATAGCTCAATGGTTAGCCAAGTCAAAGATCTGTGGTTTTGAGTCCCGGTCAAGGAAACTTTTTTGCGCTTGTTATATTCTCCATTCCACCTTCCCCATCATTCCCATGTCCATCTTTAATGTGTGTACCTATCCCTTTTCCTTGAATATGTATTCATTTGAATGAATAAATATATCTATATATATTTTTTTCAAACGAAGGAGTGAGATGGCGTTAGCCAAAAAAATACAGAAATATACAAAAAGGGACACTAATACGTATTCTGAGATTTTCGGTGGTAAGACCACCTTGCCCATCGGATAGAAGGACCTTCAGTGGCAATTTATTTTTATTATATTTATATGTAGTATATTTTATTAACTATGTATTTATTTAGTTGTTACATTATTATTTTTTCTTTAAGTATTTACTGTTAAATTTCAATCACAATTCATAACTACCGTCTTCAGAATAAAGACTATGAATCATTCCATTGAAATTTTATTCTTCCACTGTTATAATTTTTATTAATTTGACATTAAACTTCAGAGTGTAGAAGATAATCTTCATAAACATATTTTCGGGAGTGTCCAGAACTAGTCTAAGGTTTGTGGTGTTTGAAGAAAGTTGCCTGAAATAAGGGGAAAGGATTAGGACTATACTCTCTAAGTTTCCCTTTCTTTCATCAGCTTGGGTGCGTTTTTTCACGAAAACAGTTTCTTCGGACGTGGGGGGAAATCTCTCCATTAGCGGAATTCCGCGAAAAGTTTCCCGTCGAGAGCGTAATTAGCGGGTCGGCGAGGGGAAAACGTTTATCAATTTGAGCGCTAAAATCCCGGTTTTTGGGCACGGGATGGTCACGGAATGATCACGGAGCGGTCAAGTGGTTGCGAGGGAGAGGGGGGGGGGAGAAGGTATGGAGAAGTTTGAATAATTCATCGTGTTCATCAGAAAATCCTTTTGGAATTTTCAAGCAGGCACAATATAAGAGGAATCATGGATTTATAAGTAAGTCCGGGTTAGGAATTAAATGTCAAGTATATGAAATACAGGAAAATGACGAAAACAAACTAAACTGTCGCAGCATACCAAGATAACATAGATGGGTTGTTTCAGGAATGACCTCTTTCAGAGACGTCATTTCCGCTTAATCAGTCAGAAATCGCATCCGGACAAAACGCTCAGCGATACGCAACTGTTGGGTAAGGCAGGGAATGATTGTTTTATTGGCTCCTTCCAAATCGAAACGTTGTTTGTTTATATCTCCGACAATAAACAAATCGCTTTGCAATTGTTGCCTCTGGCGTATCACAACAAAGTTTAATTCGAATAATTAACTAGTTTTAATTAATATATTTGTATTCAAACCATAGTTTCTCCCAGAAATTCGTTTACCACGTTTCCTTTATGGAGTTCTGCTCTTATAAAATAAAATCTATATTAATTTGGTTACAGATTCTCCCATTTGCACCCATGCCACCAATGATAATTGTTATTGCATTCAAGTAAACAAGATGGTGCGTGTTACAGGAACGGCATTTTCTATAAACGTCCCGCCACTTTGCGTCCAGCACCTCCCTCCTCCGTCATTCCGTCCGTCTTTCACGGGTGAGAGAAGTTGGATGCGGCAAACGTGGAAGCGAGCGCCCCGACACAATGAGCGTGTTGGTCGCTTACGAGCGTCCTCACCCCTTTGCAATGGCCGCCTTTCCGCCCTACCCCCGTCTCCTCTCGGAAGTTCTTCCAGGCCTGACCCGTCTCACGTAACCTCCCTCCACCATTCCACTCTCCTCTCCCTTCTTCTTCTTCTTCATTCTCCCACCCCCAATCACCAACTTTCCAACCCCTTATACTCCACCCCCATTATCACCTTTCCCCCTCCATGTTGTAGGGGGGGGGGGAGGGGTGGAGGGGTTGGTGGAAACTGGTGTGGGTAGGCCCGTGACCTCGCAAGGAGTTCACCTCCCATTGAATGCTTGGCGGATGACCATCACCGAATGGGCAGTTGTTGTCTGCGCGAGGAGTGGGAGGGAGAAAGGGAGGGGAAAAAAATGGTCATTGTTTCCGCTGTCCATGCGCGCAGAAACATTCGCCCCCGCGGAGGAAGGGAGGAAGAAAAAAGCGTTAAAACACTCCCCCCCTTCCAGTCTAGGATTCAGAGGTTTTCACTGAGACGGCGTCTCTGAAGTAATTGGTTGCGATGTGGGAGGCGAGGGGAGGAAAGTTGTTGTTGGTGGGGGAGGGGGGGGTTGGAGCAGGGAGGGAAGAGGGCACCAAAAGGAGTAGAGAGGGGGTCGTCCGAGAGGGTATTGTGGGTGGGTAGGGAGGCGGAGGAGGCAGGATTGGGGGAGGGGGTTTGACAAGGTCGTCGGATGGGCATGCGAGCACACTGCTGCCTCTGGAGGAATGTTGCAAACTCGCTTAAAATTCACGCCTGTTGGATTCGCGGGCGAAGGTCACTCACCGACTGACTCTCTGGGCTAAACGCTTTCGATATACGACTCGCCCGCAGCGCACCCCACCTATCTAATGCCCCTCTCCCCCCACCTCCAACTTAACCCCTGCTTCGCCCCCACTACGATACGTCGATTGGCTAGTTTCCGATTTCCACTCTGCCAGGATATCCAATCAGCAACATTGGTTGCGGTAGTTCCGAGGGCTGAAATTTCGTTTTCCAGACCTGTGTGGCTAAGGCCTAGAACAGGTTTTTTTTGCCTTAAAATTTTGTATGCACAATGAACAGTGACATAGGGTCCTTTGCAATGGAAACACTTATATTCTAATGTAATAATGAGGCAATTAGCACCTTTAGATAGATAGTTGGATAATGATCATTATTTTGGGGGCGAGATTGAGACTATGGAGTCTCTTCGACTACCTAACCTCTCATCACACATATACATCTACATCTATACAATGCCCAGCAAGCCGCCGCAAGGGTGTGTGGCGGGGGGTGTTGAGTCATCACCCGTGAAAAAGAATAAAATCATATGCAAAACTAACAAGAATATATTAGTGATAATGTTTACATATAAAACATAAATTACAATAAAAGGATAGAATAAGATAACATAGTACTAATATACAACAACATATTAAATAAGTTGTCTTGTACAATCACTATTTATGCATATATTCGCTAACTGCATACAAAATGCTCACATTACAATATTATTCCTGATTATTTTTACAAACGCCGATACCAAGTACGCATGACGCTTCTGCGACAGAAAAACGGAGGAACTAGATTTACTGTTCAAAACTGAGAGAAAAAATGAATATTATTTGAACGATCAATTAACAATTTTATTTAAAGGGATGGGATGGGTAATTTTGTATTATGTATCCTTACAGTAGGGATGCGTGGGTAATTTGGTAAAGTTAGGATTCTCAGGAAAATTATGTAAATCTGCTCTATACCTCCCAAGCCTAAATAAATAAAATGTAATAGAATTATATAAACAAAAAAATCTATGCACCTACAAATAAAAAATAACCCGAAAGCTGCCGCAAGGGTGTGTGGAGGGGGGTGGTTGGGCAGCTCCCTTTAAATAGGATGCAACTCCGTTCAAAACAAACAAAGCATACTAATGCACACTCATCTAGACGAATGTATTAATGTAGAACTTATTTTAACTTACATGCATGAAATTTCAAATTATAGGAACTAAAATACGCAAGTTCATTCACCCACTAATGCACTTATTTTCTGCACAGAGTTTAATCTTCTTGTAATTTCAAGATTGTAATTCGATTTTTTAACTGTTGTGATTCCTGATTTTCTGAGGAAAGAATTATTATTTTTATCTATCTGTAGTGGAGTCTATCTCCCTTATCTTATCATGTGTATATATATATATATATATAGACATATATATATATATATATATATATATATATATATATGTACAGGTATACACACACACATACTACATACAGGGTCTGCGTACTCATAGGCCCATGTCTCATCACCAGTAACTGCCTATTCTCAAAAACTCGGGTCACTTTCATGGTGGCCCAAGAGGTCTAATGCAAGATTGTCACACGAGTAGTCTTCCGACAGTACCCTGGATATCATCTTGGCAGACCTTTCTCATGGCTAAATATTCTGTTAGAATGCGATGCAATGTGGTTTTCAGAATATTGCACTCTTCAGCTAATATCCTGATCGTTGGGGGTCAATCAGAATTGAGCATGTGTCTCCTTTTGTCCACATTTTTATCACACTATGTTGTTGATTGATGTCCAGGACATTCCTCATCGTCAACCTCCTCATTACCCTCCCAGAACATCCTGTGCAAGCAGAAAAAGCATCACGTGGGACATTTGTCCATCTCCATATACATCCTTAACAATAGGCATGGTCTCCGAAAACGATTTCCGAAGTTGAACACAAAATTTCATCGCATATAATTGCTGCAAGGAAAATGGCAACGTGAATTTGTGACGCGACCCTCGAACAGGATTTCAGTCTAGGCAGTAACGGCCAACAGACATTTGACGCGGGTCGTGTTGCTTTTCCAAGAACTCTCAAATTGTCCCTCTCCAGTCATTTGTTTTGCCAGGAAAAATCGTTTTACTGACATACACGCAACATAACTTCGTTTTTTCAATTTCAAAACGCGTTATATATATATATATATATATATATATATATATATATATATATATATATATATATATATATATATATATATGCAGGTATGCATGTCCTCATAAGTCATGCATAAATTCGTGTATTTGGCTCGATCGTTAAATTTTAGTCTTTAAGTTGATTATGATTGGGTTCTTGGGTTAAATTTTGTTATATGCTTGGGTATCGTGCGAGGGAAGAACGAGTGCTTGAATCTGTCGCGTAATGGTGTCCATCTATCTCTATCTAATTTTATCTCGGTGGTCAAATCTAACATTATAATTATGGTGCGATTGATAGTTCTCTTCGAGTTAAAAGGAAACATAGGGGGCCTGAACCTTTATAAAAAGCCATGAATCTCCCATTATTATTTCTACTTCACGTTTGCTCTCGTCTCTTTTCTAATCTCAACGAATCTGGCGATTTTTCTCTGAGCATTGTCCAATTTCTTAATCAACGTGCTCCCTAGGATCCCGAAATACTTTACGTGAATTCTATATGTGGCTACACTTAAGCGAGGTAACACCTCTCTATTCTTTCTTTTCATCATTAAAGTTTTCTAAAGCACGTAAAATGAAACCTAGATTCTTACATACCAATCTATATACGTATTCTTCTAATGTGTGTACCTATTAAAAGGTTAGATTTCAAATTAAGGCTCAGTAAATATTTCACCTGTTCTCATATGTATGTTTATAATCCATGCGATCCATTAAAAAAAAATATTTTTTCTTTCATAT
>NW_027286069.1:23336489-23403989 GCF_022747635.1 Hetaerina americana
AAACCCGGCGTTGGCATTGGCAAACTCTTAACGAAAGGTGCCAAGGGGTTCGCAGTTTAACGTCCCACTCGACGGACAGGGTACTAACTCAAAGTGCTCTCCTAACAAAGCACCTCAAAATAGGATCGGGGTACCCCTGGAAATTATCTGCCGTCTCCAGAATTCGAACCCAGTCCCTCTCAGTGGAAAGATAGTTATGTTAGCCACCGCACCATCGCGATCCCTTTCTTGTTTCACGTCCTTCTTAATTTGTTTCCGATGTACTCATCTCTTGGTCTTCCTATGCGTAATCTTCCCTTCAATTTTCTTCATTCTATTACTTTTCTAACTAAAGTAAAATTGCACTTAAATGTGTGTACAATCAATTTATAGTACTTTTCTTTACTGCAGGGGGCTCTTTAGGTGAGAATTCTTGTATAATTGTGCATTTAATCTTCAACAGTCACCTCTTCAACCTAGCAGTAAACCCCTTTTTCATGAATGCCTTCTCGGCCTATGCTATTCTTCACTTGACCGTCGGGCGAACGTCTTAGATCCCAAATTATACTGCTGCCCTAGTAGTTAGTTGAAAGATTCCACTTGTTCTAATTGAAAAAATCAAATGACAAATATAAAAAAAACGGTCTCGCCGTATTATTTTTTTCATGAAAATTTAAATCGAAAGTCCAAGATTTTATCCTTATACATATGCTCCGATAGAAAAGGAAGAGTACCCACCAGAAGAAGTATGGACTTATGGCTCATAGATGTCGCTCTCATGAAAAATGTATACCATGTGTGCTATATTATAATATTTATAATAGAGTTAACATAATAATACCTAATGGCCTTTTTTTCGTCGGAAATAAAATAATACATGGGAAAAAGAACAGTCCAAATGGCTGAGTTTTGAATATTTATCCGACAAAGAACTAAGCGCGAATTTTTTGAGAGCGCGTTTGGGAAATTTATTAAAACCTATTTTAGCAGCGTTTAAAATCTGCGCTTTAATCACTAGGCCCTTACTGTAAAAGTTCCCACAGGAAGTAACATATAATCGTATCGTAATTATATTAACTAATGAGACACATTGACTCACGTACAGCTACGTTCCAACCTGCTGTGTTCGTAAAATAATTTTCTTAATTTATTTTACGCAGAAAATTAAAAATATTAAACTCAGTAAAATTCCTTTAAAACGTCATTATATTGAAAGTAATTCATTCCTTTTGGTTTAGTCGTAAATACTAGGTTCTACGAATAGGTTGTGGACCGCACATGAAAAGTTTTGATTTTGTTAAATTAATTGCCCAAAGTGAAAAAGGGAGATTTTGTAACATTACGTTCGACGTACTTAACATAGTAAGTGCTCAAGGAAATCAATTTGACCTTGTTTATTTGCCCGCGTTCGAATAATTTGAAATGAATGACTTACGCGGAATGTATATTTTGGAAAATTGGCTGGAATTGAAAGAGAATGCAAAATAGGAAATTTTACGTATGTGCTACGGAATTATGATAATAAGGCCACTGTCATTATGGATAATGCTTATTAACATCATTTAGAAATTCCAGGATCGAAAACACTTCATGTATTGAACAAACTAAAAGGACTTTTAGTTTTGAAAGGTAAAACGCAAAAGTACTTGCTGCAAGAAACCTTATTACAATCTCAGTCGCTATAAGTTGATCAGTTATTCTTTTGATTTTGGATTGTAATTTTTACACTAATACAGTCCCGCAGAATAAATGAACTTTTAAAATTGATGGACAGCTGTATCGAAATCATTGAATTATTTACATCGATATGTATCTTACCATTGTCGATACGTTAATTTAGATATATCGATGTGTCTTCTCGATATAATTATGTATTGAACCATGCACCGAGATGAATGATGGCGAAAGTTTTTTTGTTTCCACGTAGAAACAGTATCAATTTGTAGGAATAACTCATGGGTCACTCACGCCCTTGCGGCGGCTTGCGGGGTATTGTGTATATGGGTAGATTGGTCTCTTCAAATACATGATTATATTTAACTATCTAAATATGACACAGTACATACACATAAATGGTGATAAAAAAATTGGATAAATTTCCATCCAGGCGATTGAATATTTTGAGTATGTGTGATATTTTAGGGTGTACGGAGAAATATTTCAATTGATTGAAATATTATTTATAATTTTAACGAAACTTTCCATGCAATCAGGGGCCATGAGTGAATAAAGGATGTTTTAAAAACCACGTAACACCATTTATCCTCGGTTAATGACTCTAGAAACTACAAAAGTTGGCTAGTTTGTCCAACAATCATAATTCATAATTTCGATTCCCGAAGAATTTGGAAAAACTTGGACTTCAGATCGAAAATCCCAACAAAACAATCGTTTTCTTATGGTATTTGGAATTAATTGAATGTAGTAAGTAAAAAATTACTATTTATGTGTGTCTGTATCGATGTGCATCTCCAATTACACATTATTTGATGGTTCGTTCTTTTTTAAAGTACTTCAAATGATCAATCGTAACATTCCTGCACTCGATATACCGATGGAATTGATTGCGTAAGTCTGTGAAAGATAACATCGTGTAAAAAGGCGAGGTTTTTTTTTTTGGTTTTTCAAATTGTCGAAGAAGCGATTTTTCATTCGATAAATTAACTCATTTCGTGATTCAATTTGACCTTGAAGTACAAAATCAAATTGAATGGCGTATTTTTTTTCGCCTGCAAATCATTAAATCTGAATTTTATCTATTCCAAATAGGGTTGATCCTTTCGATCTCAAGCAATTCCCGGTAAAATTTTTATTTTATGAGTTCTTTATGCCATATTTAAAAGAAATTAAATTTAGATTGGTTTTTTTTTCACCGTAAAGTGTACATTTAGCTGGCGCTTTGTAGCCTGTTATTATTCAGGATAGAGATATTGGTTAGCATATGTTTTTGATGGTTATGGAGACGTTTTCTACATCACCGCTAATATTTTACAAGTCCCAAACAACACGACTACAATGATAAAAATCCTCCCCGTTATCAGTGAAACTAAAAAATATACATCCTCAAATAAAAAACACGGTATGGTTTGGAGTATATAAGTCGGACGTTTTTAAAAACTACCATAAATAGGGTTGATGGTTGTCGTTTACTCATATGATTATATGTACGTGAAGAAAGAAAAACAAAATACTCAAGGAGCCCTATTAAATTTCGGAAGATAATCTTAAAGGGTGAACTATCACATCAATCAGCAATTCATCAAACCTACATTCATAATTACAGAAAGAAACCAAAATAGGAACGCATTTAAAATCATGTGGAAATCTTAAGTTTGATCTTCATTTAACGAAACACTGATTTGGAAAAGCTTCAATAATACATTGCTCCCAAGATCTTTCCAATCAAATTAACGTCTCCTCCCATCTCTAACACCTCTCCAGGTACTGTGGTTTCCAGGAACTACGAATGTACAAAGCCTTCGACAGTTAATAATATTACCATAAGGAAATCGCATTCACGTTAAGAAATTTAAAAATAGTGGGTATTATCATGGACATAACTGGCATGGCTCCCTGCCTATCACTACCAATCCGTTTCACTACAAGTCTTATAAAAACTCTTTATGAGAGTCAATTTGTTTTGGCTGTGGTTATTGAGTAATTTTTTAAATAAATATTAAACATGAAATAGGTCGTCCCAGGCCTGACATGTTATGAATGACAATTTCATTTAAGACTTTCCCACATCGAAAGATCCAGATAAATTTTCTGTTTGCAGCAATGGTGTAAGTGCCGTTTCGCTATTAATAAAAACAAATAATAATCTGGTTCCAATAGTTACCATGGGAACAAGAGCAACGTCTTATGGAATTTCAAGATAATCAAGATGGCGTGTTTCAGGAACAGCATTTTCTATTTTCTATATGAAAAGAGCATACTAAGATTAAAAATATGGCCATGGGAACAAATTAAACTCGTGATCAGATTTTGTTGAGTCCAGATGGGAGCGGGATATAATGTCTAGCTTTTATTTCTTTAATATTGGAGTGAATTAATCTCTCGAGAGAAACCATAAATCAACCAATTATGAACGAACTTGAGTCACGAAAAAAATTTGAATTGCTTACTTCATATCTACTGACTCGTATACACTGTCACATCGTGTATGGAACAATCGAAAACAATTATGAAGGAATGCGATAAAAGAAATGTTTGCGTAAATAATTCTTTCAGCATTTTTTCCGGTTTGGTAATTGAAATGAGTGGGTGAAACTATATTATTTTCGTAAAAAAATAAACAAATAGAGGAACTTGTATAGTGCAGAACTGTCTCTTTACGTTTCAATACGGTCACGAAACAGATTCATGCATTGGGTCAATCTACAAATTTTAATTGTTCTACATCTATCCAATACCCCGCAACACACCGCAAGGGCGTGTGGCGGGGGGTGGTAGGTCATAGGTTACATATGCAAAACTATTCATGAATGAATTTGAATATTTATATATTATATATTATATATTATTTCTCTATCTTCCGATGAGGACGAAGCGGAATTCCGTCGAAATGATCAAGAAATAACGTATGAGTGATCTTTTTATGTGTTTATATATTGTTTGTTGCTGTCCAATGTATTTTACATATATATATATATATATATATATATATATATATATATATGTGTGTATTAACTAATTTACAAAAGCAATTGAGCGCATAAACACTTAGGTGCCTAGCATTCATATCTCAGTATATGAATAATAGCTGAGTTTTAATTTTTTTCGGGTGCTACGGCTCAATTTTGTTTTGTATAAGTATCGTACCAGAAAAGAACGAACTATTTTTCTCTTATTTCATCACATAAGGGAGATAATCATGAGATGATAAATAAGTGAGATATCACACTTGTTATACATGGCATGGTAAATGTAAATGAATAGATTATTAAACATGAAATATGATTTTAATATTTAAGATTTAAGGAAAAATAACGGGAGAAAAAAATAAAACAGTCCATAGAAGTCCATCCAAAATTTTGGTTGAATTACAATTGTCAGTTACTATATACGTACATTAAAATCATGTTTATGAATTTGTGCTGCAATGAATTTTTTGGTGGAATGCAACGAAATCTTTTGCCCAGGAAAACAGTTTTTTTCAGTAATTGCCATGACGGTGAATCACTCCGCGGTCACTATGGCAACTCCTAACTCGGTGAGTAATCTCAAAGAGTTTTATACGGACCCGGCGATTCGAATTGTTTCCCACGCCACAACCGTCAGTATATGGATCAAGTCCCAAAAATTATCTTCCAATATCAAAGTAAACACTAGTTGTGATTTTCCCTTAAGAGATTGGAGAAAAATGGATTAACCCATAAAAAAAATACATCTTCTCTCGAGCGTCGTGATCTGGGAAAATTCGTTTCCTTCGTTCATCCACGATCTTTTGATTAAGGTTCAATCAACATAACGAGCAGTTTGTTGCTGTTCGGGAACAGCGAACGTTCGCACGGTCCCTGTTCATCGATTTCCCACCCTCCCCAACTCACCCACCCCTCCTCCTTCCAAAAAACCCAATCACACCCATGGAAATTGAATACTCCATTCGAACCATAAATGAGGAGGGGAAAAATCGCGGTATCTCAATTCCCCCGATGACAATCGCTACGGGAGATTTCTCGGGAAGGATAAGAGTCGATCCTTGTATTTAATCACTCCTGCACCCCCCCCCCCCCCCCACGCCACAACCCCGATTCGCCACTGTGTTTCTCCTCCCCCTTGTCCTACGACAACCTCCCTCTCATCACAGTCGGCTGGACCACGTGCTCTCCTTGGAAGAAGGATATAATGAGAAGGTTGAGGAAATTAACTCCATGGTTAATACGTAGTAATATACGTTTATTTGCCGATGATGCAGTCATTTACAGAGATATTCGTAATCCTGAGGATAATGCCACTTTATCGGATGACCTAAATGCTATACAACGTTAGTGTGGCACTTGACCATTAGAATTAAACTTAAAAAAATTGCGTTGTGAGGAATTTTTCAGAAAAAAAGCAATTCCCACCCGAACGCCTCCTGCATGGGGAACACCGAAATGAAATGTGTAGACTTAATTAAATACCTAGGCGTTACCCTCACTCACGACCTCTCCTGGGTGAAACAGATACAGGGAATATGTGGACAAGCTAACAGAAAATTAGAATTTATTAGTGGAGTAGTAGAGGAATGTGACGAGAAAGTTTAGAGAGCAATGTTATCTTTCGCTCGTTAGATCTCATTTAGAATGCGCTGTTAGTATACTATTTTGTTAGTGTATATCCTCATTAGGTTGGATAGATAGCCGAATCGGATCGCGCGCGGCGTAACGAGCTAGATATGTAAAATATTGTTACGACAAACTTAGTAGCGGGGCAGGGGCTATCGTACTGGTTTCCCACCCATAGGGCCCGGGTTCCGGAGGCATCGAATACATCTCAGTGGTATCTCGATCCCTACTTGAGGTGCTTTGTGGAGGGCACGCGTGAGGGCAGGGCAGTGAGTACGCCTTCCGTCGGATGGGACGTTAAGCTGCGGACCCCTTGGCGCCTTTCGTAAAGAGTAGGCTAATGCCGACGCCGGGTTTCTCTCCACCCTTACTATCCCATCCATCCCTAATGTCGCAAACGACCTCAGCTGACGCCTCCCCTAAATACTACTACTTGGAAGGATGTCTATTTAGCATAAATGTGAAAAATGTTTTATTTGCCATATTGTACTACGGTAGGCGAGAACATGGCAGTAAATTTCGAGAGATTAAGTGTATAACAGATTGATTTGAACTGTCATTGTTCCCTCGACCGATATAAGGGATCGGAATAAATGTATCCGACCACGCTGAAGGCGGAAGTATTTTTACTTTGTCTCTGTAAGTAACTTAGTATGTTTCCACGATCTCATTTTTTAATCTTAGTTTATTGTACTTTTTGTTGCTAACATTTCGCCTCCTTTGCGTGGGTAAGTGTTTCACACCGCTGTGCATTTACCTTTAATTTTCATGATTTGCACCATTAGAATGATTTTATATGTTCTGTCCTAACTAAAAATTAAGAAAATCTTATTATTTGATGCTGTACGCCTCCATGCAGGCGTGCAGCATCCACGGTAGGCGTGCAGCATTGATGCCACGGTTGCATGCAGGGTACTATTTAGAAACCGAAGGAGGGAGAGGGGGTTGAAGGTCACGAGGTAATTTGAAGGCGCCTCTCTCTCTCTCGAAGCTGTGCGTGTCCCTCCAGTCGCGAGGGAAGGGCGCCAAGAGCTTCGGCACAGAACGCGATCGGAATGGCGTTTCGAGAGAGAAGTTTACGAGAGGAGGAGAGTAGTGGAAAATGTCGCACTCGATCCACCCATGCCATCGATAAAACTCATCCCGAGGTTACCACGGTCAGGGTCCATTATATTAATCCATTGCGATTTCAGAAAGAGCTCCATATGTTAAAACATTATATCTGAATACAAATTTTTGGTATACGCGCAAAAAATAATTTATTTGAGTTTCGTGACTTTTTTATTAAAGTACAATCGACCTTTTATCATAGCACACAGGAGGGTAAAAAATCAAATTATACTCGTATTTTTTAAGGTATTCTGCTTTTTAAGGCAAATTTTGGATGGACAAACAAACTGTACATCTCTACATTTCTAAACCCCGCTTAATAAAACATAAATAGAACCGCAATATATATAAAATTGTGCTTAAATTAACCATTATTCATTAAACCCTTCATTTCCTCCAAAATACCTATTCTATTCCTACCCCTTCCTCGTTTGCTGAACGTCGTTCTCTCTGCATATATATCACAATCTTCGTCAACATTCCATCATCAATCAATATACGCTGTCTGCATCCATCTTTCTCCTGTCTCCTTTATACGATTTCCAGTTTAAGGAAGGTATTAGATGGACACATACTTACCACTGCCACTTTCCGTAGCTTATTCCACGGTGCACGGTCATGGTCCACAAACTACGTGTTCAAAACCTTTCTTCAATTCCACATACTTCCTTCCTTCCAACATCCATTTACCATTCCTACTCCTTCTCCGTTCGCCTAGCATTCTTCCCTCTGTACAACTGTATTCTTCAATATTCAACATTGCCAATCGAAACGCTCTGCATCCACCTTTCCTGACTCTTTTTCATTTCTCCCACTCTCCTCCCATTTCGCCACGTCTCTAGCTCTCCTTATTTTGATTTCCTTTCTGTTCACATAATCTTTTCCATCTTGGGTAGAACCACATTTAAAAAATTTACGACTGCCATCTTTCTCCAACGGCCAAGTTTCGGCATCGAGCGAAACCACGCTCCACATCAATGTTTTCAATATTTTGTTTTACTGATATCCTTACTGAACGCCTGCGTCATCAATAACATGCAGAAACTTCTTCGTGTATTCGGCGCGGTTTTTTAAAATTCAGAATCACTGCATAATGCATAGAATGTATTCGTCCAGGAAATATGTTTATTCTTGCCAAATCCCATGAATGTGTGAGTAAATGCCGCAACAGTAACTTTTTACGGAGTCATCCGCCGTGTGTGCATTAAAATGCATCAATTTCAGAGTGCAAAAATCATCCGCCTTGACCAGGATTCGAACTCAGATCCCTCGATGTCCGACTGAGTGCTTTTGTCAGTTAAGCCATCGAGGCGCCCTTTCTGTTGAAAGAGGTGGTTGTGCGACCGTAATATTAAGAAAAACATTGCGGGTGCCCGTTTTGTTGTTCTAAGTTTTCTGTTTAATCTCCACACCTGTGAATTACCATTAGCATTATATATATGGATGTATATATATATATAATGTGTATATATACATTTATATATATAATATATATATATATGTATATATATGTATATATATATATATATATATATATATATATATATATATATATGTGTATATATATATATGTATATAAACACAATAATCCCTTACGGTCAGTATGGTAGATGATTGTAGAGTTCACCCAATACTAAGCCCAATAGCGTGTGTGTGTGTGTGTTATGTATGTATGTGTGTTTATGTATGTGTGTATATATAAATAGTAGTGTTATAGTCGCAGTATTTTGTATTCGAAAAACAACTCTTGTAGGAATCAATAAATTTGTAATGTTTTACTAATATTTATTTCGTCCGGCACGTTTCATTCTAAATGCAAGGTCAATGTCTGAGGATGATATATTAGCATCATAACTTGCTGCACGGAATAAATAACTGTAGAATGTTACAATTTTATAACTTCCCACGCACATTTACAACCACTTAAAGTTAAAGTTAAATGGAAATTTCAATGATGTGTGTACGTTTTGGGGAGGGGAAGAGAATGATAGGGAAGGGGCGGGGATGGGGGAGGGTATTATGCGGGGACGCGTATGTATACATAAGTACATGCAAACGATTGCGGCCGTGTTACGATTAATCACCGGGGAAGGTGCTCATGTCCCCAACAAGGCCGCGACCCAGAAAGGGAGCCAGCCACTGCGGAGGGAAGACGAACGCAGGGGGTGGGGTGGAAAGGAGGGAGGGGAGGGCGAGGGGTTGTTTCCAGCACGCCTCTGTCGTTTCTCCGTTCATCGCTTGAAAACCCCAGAGAGACGGACGACCTTCTCCGAATCATGGAATCCACGACGTCTTTCAATTTTGAATCCACGCACGAACATCGGATCGGAGATCGAAGCTCTTTTTTTATTTTTTTTAAATATATTTTTTCAAGGCGTGACCCGAACGGGGAGGTCGTGAATGGCAATCGGAAATGAAAATGTTCACGCCATGTCGAATTGCACACGATTGAGAAGAAAAAGAGGCAATAGAACTTAATGTTTTTTCCCTAAGCGAGGAATATATATATATTTGGTGTTTTCCTGCACCAAAGTCCCTTTTTGGGTCTTCCAACAAGTCGGACGATTATGTTTCGATGGCCGATTCCAAGAGGAAGATAGGTGGGGACAGCCGTCGAAACGTCGGCATTCCGTATATTGGATGGCTCTTTGAAGAGCCACTACATTTTAATCACCTGATTATCTTTATTTTAAAATTTATAAATTCGGCTTGAAATAAAAATTATATTTGTAATATGATGTTTATCCATGGTTTTTTATGTCCATCACATCCATATAAAGAGAGAGGTACATTTTCTTGCGCAAGGTACCATTTTGAAGAGCATCTTTAATCTCTACACATGAACTAGTGTGCCTAACTAAAGATTTTTAGAAACATTTGTGCCACGTTCAATCCCCCAGAGTTCTTAGCCTTCTTCGTGCCCTCCAGAAATGCCTTTTGATTTCATCCCTCCACCTCTTTTACGAGGGTAAGCTGAAAACTAATGCACACATGCTTGTAGCCCACAAACAAAATGACCTTCAGAGGCACTACTGGTGGCATGTGGCAGTGCCTGTACGGTGCAGCCATCAATATATTGTTATCACAGATTGTGCTCAAGTATATTCAGCTCAATTACATTTTGTCACCTACTTCCAATTCGGAGAACATTTTCTGGAAAATTTAAGTATCTGAACCCACCTAGTATTTTTTGTTACCTCAAAAAAATTCAATTAAACCCTTCATATAACTATTAACTGAGACTTTAAAACTACGATTTGAATCAAAGGGATAGTGTTATTTTAAAAACATTTATTGTGAATGTTTCATAAGCTCATACGAGGGCAGTTCAATAAGTACCCGTGTTAGAAATGAAGAAACCATTTTTTTTTAAATTTTTTTATTTTTCAACATTATCCCCTTTTAGAAAGATACACTTCTCCCAACCTTCCGGCCATTTTTTTAGCCCATCCAAAAAATAGGATTTGTCGAACTCTCCCAAATACGCCTCTGTCTCGGCGATAACTTCCTCGTTTGAGCTAAATTTTTTTTCCGCGAGCCATTTCTTCATGTTAGGGAATAAGAAAAAGTCGCAGGGAGCCAGATCGGGTGAATACGGGGGGTCCGGCAGCAATTTATAACGTAGTTCATGCAGTTTGGTGGCGACAACTCCGGATGAATGTGTTGTCCAGCGTGAGCAATCGCGGCACCCATCGGGCCCACAATTTTTTAATCGCCAACTTATCATGTAAAATATTAATTGCCGTTCCGGTCGACACACACACGGCTTCTGCTACTTCGCGCACTTTCGTTCGTCGATCAGCGAGAATCATGGCGTGGACTTTTAGAATGATTTCCTCGTATCTATATTACCATGCAGGATTGGTGTATGAAAAATATTTTTGCAGCTATTTCTCTCTTCGAGTAGGGCTTTAGTATAGCTGCGTTTACGAGTATTATTAAAACAACCTCTCGTTTGCCGGGTTCACCCCTGAGTGGGAAAACTGACGGTCATTGAATGCTGACTGAGTGTTATTTGCATATTTTAGGAAAATGAAATTAACTGCTGGGGAACAGCTTAAGAAACCGATGCGAAATGAAATGAATTCCTGCGACGATCGTAACTTAGGGACTTAAGGATCATATATCCGGCACATAATGTTACTTTCTTCCGATGTGTAATAGCCCAGGTTATTGAAAGGTGGAGAAGAGAGAGAGAGAGAGAGAGAGAGAGAGAAGCAAGGAATGAGTAGAAGGGATGTACTTTCGTACTCTCCGACTCAAACACATCTCGCAGGAGCTGGAAGAACTAAATTGGTACAAGTTCACGCACGCGTGTTGCAATCATTTTCGAAAGCAGTATCACGATGGCGCCCAGAGGAATCACGCATTATACCTCTCATACCCTCATTTCATTCATTCACTCAACTAAGTCGTTTGTGGACCGAATCACGGGAATCATTGATGGAAGAGATTAAAAATTTAAATGTTTCGTATTTATTTTTTTGGACGAGGATGCCAATTCATACTATTTTAAATTAGCGCGAGGAAGTTCGTCCTTCAACATCAATCGGCATGGGGAAGGAGGAATCCGGGAGACGGTTTAGATCGCTTTCGAGACTAAAACATCATGGAGCATCGAGTTCGTTCGGTTGCAGTTCATGATCGTTCGTAAGTTAGAAAGCAGTATAATTTAATTCCATTTAGACGTGACCTCGTTAGGAATTGTACCAGGTCAATATCGAACTAATGTTCGACATTAATTTAAATGATCGATTCGCATAGGGTAATTAGGATCACATCTGTCTGTCACTTGTAATTTACTAGCCTCGCATTGCGACAAGTGCGAGAACGTAATGGAGCCAGCAGATGAACTTGGGCATATTTTTTTTTCCTGGTGCACGGGTGCACGCAAAATAAGTCTGGAATCCTGCAGAAAGCGCGCGTGCGAACTTTCTCGACCTGTTGAACGCAGTTTTTTCTTTTTATTTTAACAAATTTGATGACTCCGGGACGGGGAAAGTGAATTAATTGAAACCAGGACGGAGACGGGGAAGTGGACGGGTAATCTTTGTGGGGGAGGAGAGAGGGCGAAGGAGAAAAGGAGAATACACTATTTTTGGACTGTGACAAGATGGGACGGCATGATGTTATCAGACGGTCAAGTGATTTTTGTTTCGTTCGCTACTTATTGTGTTGTCCGAAAATATTACAGGAAAAACCATCAACTAAACAGTTGAGGTGTCCACTAAAAAGGAAAACCAAGAGAAGTGTACGCAAGGAAATAATATTTTCCATCTAGTAAATTTTTAAACGAGAAGTAGAATTGTGATCTTTCATTTTGGCCAAATTTTGGATGTTGTACAATTTCCCCCCCCCCCCCCGCCCCTCCCACCTTGCAAAATACTTATTTAAACATGCTGAAACCATAACCTCGACGATCTCACTCTGTATCATTTGAGTGGTAAGAAACGTGTCGAGAATCCTGTACCAAAATAATTGATAGGTGAGGTCAAATGTTTGGCACCGCAACGAAAGCAATGCAAAGAAAGATTCTGTCCTCAATCCTCGTACAAAATGATCTCCGGTTACAAATATATTTGTAAAAAATAAAATAAAACAGATAAATTGACCGAATTCCGACGAAACGGGGGCGACCGGAACGTTGCCCTGGGCAAAGGAGGCAACTTCCCCCTCGGTGATGCTCTCCCCTGGTGACATTCCTGCGGGGAAAAATTCGGCCACCTCCCCCCGGGGGTCCACCAGGGGTAAAATAAAGTGTCCATCTCCCCGTATCGAAGTAACTGCATCTTCCTCTCTCTCGAAGAAGAAGAAGAATAATAAGTAATAAAACCGGTCGTTGATTGACAGAACGCGAGGGTGGAACGTCAGCGGTCTCTATTCTTAACCTTTGGGAACCCCACCCATTCCACACGCCTTTCCATTACACCCCCACCACTTTCGCCATCATATTACCCCCTCCTCCCTCCTGTTCTGCTCCACAGCTATTTATTTTTTCCCTCCCTCCGCGTGATTTCCACCGATCCGGTGACCGCCCGTCCTTGAGACCTTGATTGGACGATTATCATCATCCTCTTGAATCCCTCCTCCCTCCCCGCCACACTCCAATCCCTTCCCATTTAACCCTTATTTTCGCAACCCTCCTAGTCGCTCCGCTCCTTAATCCCACGTCCCCTCTTCTCCCCCTCCCTCCCCCTCCCCCGCTCTCCCATTTACCTTCGAGTCGCACTCTTTAGATTTGCCTTTCCCTTTTTCTCATATACATTTACACACCAACACCGCAGCGGTTTTTATTATTCGCTCGGGGGAGGGGAGAATAGGCGTTTAGGGGATGTTAGTTGTAATGGTAGTTGAATTAATGTAACGGGATAGCAATCAGGGAACCTTTTTTCATCTACATCTACGAAATACGTCGCCAGTCTCCTCTAAGGCATGTGGTGAAGGCTGCTAGGACAGCAGCCAGACATGCAGAAATATTAGTCTATGTGTTCATTTGAATGTACGTCGGCTCATAAACATACAACGTTTGTGCACATGAAAACTCATATGCTTATGTGCATCCTGTAATTAATTGTTTGGTGTTCGACTAGTTTATTAAATTTCACTCTTTAATTTAATATTTTACAGTACTTGAATTAAATATTGTTAATTATGAGCGAAGAAATCAAGAAAAAAGTCATTTGGCGAAGAATAAAAATTCTCTTCCATCAAGAGAATTTTTATTCCATTGCGTGTGGGCACGCCTACGCAGTTTCATTTGAAAAAATAATTATATTTAAATTCGAATTAGTGTTACAGCATCCACTGTATTCATCCAAGGATATAGCCCACAAGGGACGTTTTATTTTTAAATTCCAATCTTGAAAAAAATGGCTCCACGGAAAACGATTCACGTCGATCAAGGAAGAGTTCATCGCCAACACAGATGCCTATTTTTTGGACTTTACAAGATTTTACCTTTTGGATGGCTTAAAAAAAGTTGCAGAAACGCCGTAAAAAGCGTATGGAACTAAAAGGAGATCATTGTTGAAAAAAAAATATTTTCCCAAAATAAATCATTTTTTATATTTCTTTTCTAAGGAATTGTTAAACGAGCCACGTGCGAATCTTTCGACGGAAGAATGAATACTTGAATCTGTCTCTAACTGTGTTAATCTCTCTCTTATTTTTATCCAGGTGATCGAATCTGCCAATATTAATTATGCTGTCGTGATAATTCCCTCGGTGTCGCAGTCACACTGAAGATCTCTCCTGTACCTTTCTAAAAGTCTTTTGAAGTCTTGCTTATGCTCTTGGGAGTAACAGGAGTCTCCTGACCTAATTCCTCCCAACATACCTACCTCCTCAAATTCACTCATTCACCATTTTGGGCTCATGTTGAATTATTATCATACTGATTCCACGATAATTCCGCGTGACGGCATTCATTACGTGGGATGGGAGAGCGTGTTGCCGGTGGCTTTCTAAGGGATGAAAGTTGAGGGGAAGGGTGTCTAATGGGACGAGGGCTACCATTCGTCGGCCGCCAAACGGGCGAGGCTGCGGATCCGAGGTGAACGGAGGCGACAGAGGGTGTCTCGAAGTGCACGAGTCGTGACGTGCGGGACGAGGGCAGGGGTCAATAGGTCGTCGCCCATCATTTCACTCGCCCTCCATTTTCCCTCTCGTTTCTGATGACCTAAGTTGCCGTTTGACTTGAAATGTTTCGCGTTCGGATTCCTGAGATCTTGCGTACCAATGAGAATTCGCATTTATCACTTTTCATTGCCACTTGCGTCGAAAGGCAAATGTGCAGTTTTAGATACATATGATCTACCAGTCAATAGAAGCAGGCTACCCGCCATGATTCTATACTGCTACTCATTAATGATCTATTATCGTATTATGAGCTGTTTAGGTAGATGAAATAGTCTTCATTTAATTACAAATTTAAGGAAAGATAATATTTTCCTGAGGAATATATCGACAGTCTTATATGCCTTTCATTAAACCAAAAACCCACTGGACATGAATAATTCTGCCGTTATTTCATACTGCTTTCAATCGCTGCGTCACTATATGTCGAATCTATTGCACAATTAGTCTGGAGAAGTATTCTTCCTAGATTGATTGCGTGTGTTTTAATTTCTCGGAAAATACAATGCTTCGTCAATTTGCATTGATACTGCTGGAGTGCCAAAAATTTGAACTTACCTTCAAATTACTTATTTCGGCACACACTTCTTGACAAATGCTCAACCAATGAACTTATATTTGATTAGATCGTCAATTCATGGTTTAAGCATGTTTGATAATGAGGTTTGCAGAGGAAAATAAAACACAGCATCCAAAATCTGGCACGATGAAAGTTCACCATCAGTCTTGTTAGTTACATCCAAAAAATGGAATATATTATTTCCATTACGTACAATTCACATCACTTATTATCCTTGCTATTAGTGGACATCTCATCTGTTCAGTTATACCTCTATATGTTCATCTTTTACTTCGCACAAATCTTTCGCACTAATTTCAATTTATTACAGAACTTTGAGGATCATCCAGCAATTTACTTACTATAACGTGGGTAGATCAAAATCATTTTTTCCCAACATATTTTAGCCCTGGTATATTCTGCATTCTAAAGTATTGGGAAGATTAAACTGTTTTAAACTATATACTCATTATAGTAAACAAATAAACAAAACAGAGTAGAGTAAATAGCAACCCAACAATAGAATTCTCCGCTTCTCTCTCCTGGATGGTAGTTAGATCACGTATTATAAAGAAAAGTGCGTTTTAGATCAAATATTGGAAAGATAAGGATCTACTTGTTTTGTTGTAGATGTATTACGGGAGAAGGGATCATTAAAATAAATATCAGTGAGGTCGTGTTGCACGGACAGATTTTAAGATGCCATTTTTCACGCAAACGATATAGAGGATCAGAAGAACTGCAAACTATCGCGGGGAATGGGGAAAAACATACTGATTAATTGCTGAAATAATGTATTTTTGCTGTTAAGCCGTGCCAAAAACATGCAAAATGAATATACCGAAAACAACAATATCATTTCAGTACCGTCATAAAATTTACGAAATGCCGCCATTTGTAAATAATTGACAAATTCAAATAAAAACTCGTGGAAATTGCAAAAAAAGCCAATTTGAATCGGTGGAAATGGTAAATATTTAAGCATCGCGGGGGTTGTTGTCAGGTCATGCTCGATATCAGGTCATGTCCTCGCATGTTTGTCAACTACACGTATGACTATGAAGGAATGCAATGTGTGCATAGCTGCATAGATGAAACTTGGCTCCATCAAACTAGTAATATTAAAACATCCAAATGATTGTTTTAAGAGACTGTTTTTGGTACAGCTATGTGGAACTCCATGGTTTTGCTAGGGTGATAAAACAACAATTCGCGTCTCCTTCTGTAAAATTATTTATAGTACGACCCGGTTTCGACACAAGAGTTTTCATCTTCAGATACTCAGCCTTATATTTTTCTTCCTCCATCCCACGAGCTTACCTGACTTGAATGCTTAAGAGCGAAACGCTGGGTGTATTTTTGTATTATATCGTTCTCCATATGTGAACACTACCCCACAACCCGTTGCAAGGATGTGTGGCAGGGGGTGTTAGGTCATCAGCCATTCTAAATCTAATCTCCTAATTCAGAACTCCTACATATGTATACACGGCACACCGTGATCCACCAAAGGGCAAGTGGAAACACACCATTAATGCAATATTGTTCGTGTAAATCACATTTTTTAATCTGTTAGTTACCACTCCACTTACTACACTAAGAGGACAAATAAGGAAATCTATTAAAAATGGCGGGCTCATATGCAACGCAGTCTGCTAATTACCAGTTAGGATGATTCTACACATGCAAGACGGACAGTTCATAAAAAATACATTAGATTTTTAAACTTTTTTTCACAATAGCCCACCACCCGGCACGAGGGCGTGTGGCGGAGGGTGTCAGGACGCCAGCCATGAAGTGAGTTGAGGGTAAATTCTACTTGTATTCTCCTCACCATTTTCGCCTATTTTATCCAATTTCTGTTATTGTCACGAATAAGGAACCGGAAATATGAAATCCTGAATCTATCCTCTCGATAATCTCCTTTATTTTGCGTCAAACTTTTGTCCCGAAGATGCCGTTGGGGGTTGATGAATTATAACTTCTACATCGAATGCAAAACCAACACGATTAGTAACTATGTAATGGACTTAATCTCGATCTAAGTCTTCGAATATCTAAAGGTTCACAGATCTTGCAGTTGCAAGAGAACCGATTGCGATTTTATTCGAGGGAATCCTGGAACTCGATGATACTCTGATAAGTATGGATATTACATGCAAGACTTGCTAACTACTGGATAAAAATAGTTCAACCCGGGAAAACAGAGGAAATAATTCCAGCCCCGCATAAAATTAAAATAGAAGAGAATACGACAAAATAATTGATTCAATCACTCCCGCCGGGCACGGCCATTTGATGAATCGTTTTTATCTTTATACAAGTATTGACTGCGACAGTTTAAATCAATGCCCTCGACGGATCATTAACCGAAATTAATTGACTGAAAATTACATGATAAAACACCCTAAAGATTATCGATTGCAACAATTTAAACATTTCTCGTGATGGTAAAATTAAAATTTACACGAAGGAAACCAATTTCATATTTTCAAATCGACTATACGATTCGGAAACTCGCATTCTATTGAGATAATCTCATTCGTGTCAATATACGTAATGGCGTGTTCTTCGTCTTGTTTACAGTGCATCCACTATGTCATTAGATAAGCAAGGTTATTTGAGGCAAGTCATTGTTTCACCGTGGTGCCGAGGATGTTGAATAGATTATTTCGCCTCGTCTCCTTGGGATACGCAGGGGGGAAAAAAATTGCAAGTGGGCAATTCGACTGGACTCTGGAAATGGGGTTTGAAAAACATTTGCATGATGAAAGACGACGCTTTTAATATCCCAAGTACGGTCATTGCAGGGGAGCGTTACTTCATATTCCCGGAGATGGCCTTCTAAATGAAGAAATGCGGCGGCGACTGCGAGAGAAACGACGGTCATTATTTCCTTTATTTTGAAACTCTTGGGGGGGGGTGGAGTTTTGCCACGGCCTTCAGGAGAGCGGATTCTATCAAGAGTTTCTCTTCGGTTGCCACAGCCATTCTTGAGGCTTATTCTTCCAAAGAGTTCCCATGCAGAGCGAGACGCCGACGGCGGCGGTGTGCTTTTCTCTTGCTTAACGCGGGCATATTTGGGGGGGGTTTCGTACCAATTTTTTACGTCACTACGGTCACGTGAAGAAATTAATTCGGACGTGGGAGGGGGAGGGAGATATTAATTAGAACATGTGCATTACCGATAGGGTGAGTATTTGTAATGTGGAGTGTGGGATTCATGGATGTTTTCATGTCATCTTGGTTAGAGTTCAGGAACATGGAGCTAGAGGATCCATCAAAACAATCTTAACCCTTTAAGTCGTGATATTACTGCTAAAAAAATTAAATTTGCGCGGGCATCTCAATTTACCAATTGAAAAATTGCAAGAAAGGTTTGAGTGGACTGTGGAGATCAATTGGATTATGTGTACCTGGTCGAAAATGTCTCTGTTAACCAGTTAGTGCATATTAAATGAAGGAAACTGCACTATTCACTGGGTTTTCACTTGTAAAATGTTGCTGGAATACATAAATCTCTAGACTTTTAAAAAATGGGTAAGGTTTGGTTATTTTGTGATTGTAGGAGATACCAAAGGAAATACTTAAAAAATAAACACTTAGATATAGTGCTGACAAATGAAGACAGTTCTATAAGTATTCTTTCGTGTTCGCGTTGCCATTCTGGATAAAATCGTGAATTTTAAAAACTTTGAAATATTTGTAAAACCACAATTTTAGATCGTCCTTTATACAATCATTCTACACGTATGTAGTCAAAAATTAGTGTTCGCATCATAGTTTTGTTGCAAATTTTTTCCGGTCAGCATTTTTTCGTGATTTTCATTGGATTAGAGCAGTTTCTCCATTAACAAAACATTAAATTAATTTGTTCATTGTTTCTTCCATCCGTATCTGTGGCAACAGCGATATCGTTTTTTGCCATTGCGAATAACCAATATGGCGCGTTCCAGGAACGCCATTTTATTTGTCCATTATTGGGGTCGGGAAGATCATATTTCCAATCATGGATCCTCTCTCCTGGTCAGACTTGGTGGCCCCAAATGCCCATAGCCTTTTGGTGCGGTGAAGCAACACCGGAGTCGGAGTTTTGTCTTCCATTCTCTCGACCGGCGTTTAGAATGATGATGATGTATGGAAAATGGCTCCGTCGCTGTGATGGGGCTGTCAAGCCAGCCACGTGGAACGCTTTGGGATGCCAAGGGTGCCGGTAATTCTTTCCTTGGCAGAGGGAGATTGGAAAAAAATACATATCCGGAAATCCTCTTATGAATTAATGAAGGATACGACCGTCATGAGGACAGCGGTGGCCTTGTCGCGCGCGGAATTTAGACTCTAGTCAGATTCAAAACGTTTTTGTGATCGCGGGAGATGTAATGTAATTAGACATTTACATTCGGAAGAGGGGAATGAAATTATTTTTAATTAATGGGATGAGCGCGAGAATTTCGTCTTTATACGTTCAAGATTTCCATTTCTTTGGCTGAAGTGTGGATTTGTGTATAGTCGGTGACCGCCATGTTAGCGAAGTTTTGCCGTTAGCATACACAAACTAAATACCTGTTACCCAGCCAACGTAAACAGGGACGTTCGTTGAGGTGCGTGTACGTAAGTATGCCAAAGTCAAGTTAATATTAAAATATTAATGATCCAGCAAAAAGTGGTGGGTTGGTAAAATATAGTTACGATGATCAGTAAAGAAACTTGTTGCATATTTAGGACAAAAATAATGTTAAAAAAAGCGAGTAATGATTAAAATAAGAAACATATGAGAATTAACTTGATTTAATTTTAATTTTGGATCACATTTTTCTATTGCTTCTAATGAGTATGCTGGTTTCTTTCAGTGTTTGATTTTTGGATATGTTCCCTACTATTTAAAGTGAGAGGGATTGCTTCCATTTTCTCACAGTTAAATTTAACTGTGGACCACTACAGAGTTGAGTTTCAATCAATCATCAATTTATATTAAGTCACTAGCTTAATGCTTTGAGAATAATTATATTTTTCCGCTCAGGATTGCGTTCTGGGCCTGTTCCACAGAAAATATTCTCACCAGGTCAAAAAATATTTTTTCAATCACCTCGTCAAATTTCTCCTTTATTCCTTCAAGAAAGCAGGAATTTAACTCAAGTACCTTCCCCGTATTCGATCATTTCGAGTTTCAGGATTAATAATTTTAATAACAGTTGCCATTCTTGAGACCCAATGACCCTTTAGGGCTTCCGTCTGACCTCTAAAAGGCTGTTGGGAAAATATAAAGATATACTTTCACTGCTAGGATCTCTTATGATTTTCTAAGCTAATTTTTAATTAAAGCATTAATTTAAAATAATTTATATTATATATATATATATATATACATACACACACATAAGGTTTGTATAATAAGTATCGGTAACAATTTTACCCTCACTTGTGCGTAAGGTGCTGAATTTAGACCGTCGATTAAGTGTGCGCATGATCGCCGATCGTATTGGCGTTTATAAGATGACAGTGTACACCATTATCACTGAAAATTTGGCGACGCGAAAGATCTGCGCTTAATTCGTCCCGATGGTCTTAACGGATGGCCAAAAGCTGAGTGTCTGCTTGAAAAACCCTTCTGCAATGGCATCGCGATGATTCCCCAACCGCCTTTCAGTCCCATCATAGGAACCAGCAGACTATTTACTATTCCCAAAAGTGAAATCCTCCCTCAAAGGACACCACAATGGGACCCTAAGAGACGTAGTCATGGAAAAACCGCTGGAAAAAGTGTTGACGCTCAAAGGATGTATTTTGAAGAATTTTGAGGCATTATAACAATATCAGAAATGAATCTATTTTTCGAAATTTTTTCCGAGTCCCAAAAAACCGTATATATTTCTGTCATGGAAAAAAAGAGATATTTTAAGATTGGATATCGTTTTTTAAAGGACTAATGTCTAAAGAGTACTTTTTCTACGGGGGATAACACTCTCTGAAGATTTTATCCGTGCAACGATGCAGTTAAAAGTATATACGTGGATTTACTCGCAATCACGCCGACTAATGACTTAAAACTAAGTGCACTACTCTTGTCAATAGTGTCGTATGAAATTTTATGTTGTCATCCTGAAATTGTAACGCGTTCAATACTAACCATTGTCTCATTCTCTCCAATAAGTTTCTGGAGATGATTCTTCGTTAGAATTTTTGGAAAACTTTAAACTTGGGATTAGTGTGTTCCGGAATAACTTAAACCAATGACACTTTGAGAAAATTCCCTTCCTGCTTCATTTATAGAGTGCGATTAAGTATTGTGTATGTATAAGAAAGTATCTGAAGACACCCGATCAAGCATCTATTTCAACGACGCAACTTGCCAAAATCAAGCTTGTTTTAAAACCAATAATCTTCTCATAACGTTAAAGAATAAATGAAATTTTGAAAAGGTCACTGGGCTCCTGAAAAAAAGTCAAAATATGCATAAAAAACAGTCAATACAAAGCTCTCTCAATAAATTAAGCGTTGATATTATCTGGGAAAATTGATTTCGTGTTATTAAAATTTTTATAAGTTTAATTCAATATTCTGTGTTTAATTCAATATTCAACAAATGTTATAAATCAGAATGAAAATAGTTCATTGAATATATAATCTTTGAATATGAAAAACTTTAGTTGAGGACACAAAATATCTTCATTTCGTTTCAAGTAACGATTTCTCGAACTCAGGCCTGCCCTCTAGCATACTTAAAATTAACTAACATTTCCTACTGCTGCGATAACAAACATTGGGGCCGTTCATGGGGCACTTTGTTAATACACACAAGAGTGGAAAATCATTGCGGACAAATCACTTGATCGGTATTTTATTTTGAGTTTGGATAGATTCTCTGTAACTGGTTATTTCTGCAGTCTATTTCCTGTATCTCATCTGCACATTGTCTCGCAAGCAACCAAAGCCGAGTTACGCTGGAGATTAGGGGAATAGGCAAGGCGGGGTGCGAAAGGAAATCTCCGAGCACATTTACTGCAACGGATGAGGCAACACCAATGAGACAAACAAGACGACGGGGGGTCATATATATTTTCCGAAGGATAGGAGAAAAATATTTCTATCGGAAAATTTTCCCTTTGGTTTCCTTGGTACCTAGGGATAAGACAGAGCCAAAATGTCTGCCTCGCATTACTGGGCGCCTTGCAACTCCCTCCCGAGTTTTCATCGAACATTTCTTTTTTGTTCTTTCGGCCGAGGGGAGGACGTGAAAGACCCCGACCCATTGATCACCTTTTCCTCACGAATTTCGAACCTTTCGGGGTTATCAGTGACGTGGAGGTTGTCGTGATCATGGAAGCCCTCAGCGTGCTACCAATGAGTCGACGGCACGCTCCCACCCCTTGGAATAAACAGACGTTCCATTACCACCCCTTCATTAAACTTCCACACACCCCTCTCACGTACTGCCGTCATCTCCACCCTCTAATAATCTCTCTAATCCTCAATCCTCATCGTACCAACTACCCCTTTTCGTCACACCCCCCCCACCCTACTATTTGAAGCGATATGGGGAGAAAAATTCACAGTTGACCGGTTAGTTCCCAGGGGGTTTGAGGTGGGTAGAAGGAGAGAACCGACATGTTAGCGACCTTAACTTCGCCTACGCGAAGGGCGAGATGATTAATCGGCACCGATTGCTAAAAACGAATTCCTACCTGCCAGCCCGTACCCTCATTTTGCCCGAAGGTAAAAAAGGGGTCATGCTGTGTGATCTTAACCTCAACATGTGCGGGAAGGAAGGCGGATGGCGGGGTGTGGGAGCAGTTCTGCCTGGACACATTTCCTCGCCTTTGGAAAGTCGTGTCCTCCGTCAGGGGCGATTGGTTCCAACACCCATTCATTTGAAAGTGTGAATGTTTTCGTGTTCTTTACGTGCCTGGTTTGAGTATATCATGCGCGGAGGGCATTGTAATCTTGTGCCAATTATATTTCACAAGATTCAGCAGGCCATATCATATGGCGTTTTCGACGTTCGGGAAAAAAATGAATGGTTACAGAAAATATGGATTAAAGAAAAATTCTGTTCTAATAAACTCTACTTAAAAATACATAAAAGAAACCTTAAGCGTAGAAGTCTGCTCCATAGTGTCAATTTACCATTTAGAAAACGTGCATTGTGAATTCAAGCAACTGGAGGAGGAAATATGTGATATTTATTCCCAGGAAAATAATATACTTAAATTACACGACTTTATGCTTGTAACTTTGGCATTAAAATATTTAATCTTGTTTCATAGGAATTTTATCAAGCTACCATTTAAAAAATAAGAAAATATCTTTTATATTTAGGATTACTTTTTTGCCTTAGTTAATTTACTTTCACTGAAAGATTTTATAAGTATTGGATTACTATGAGTCACCGCAATTAATGCTTTATTCATCTTTGAGATGCATTTCTTCGGATATCTGACCTTTTATCCAATTCAGACCTCCCCGACTTTCATATAATTTGAAATATATTACCTAACGTTAAAATATTTATGAAATTAGAATTTAAAAAAATATATATCTAGAAGACAACATAAATACTGAAACTTAGTAATAAGTAATCCATTCCTTTTGACCAAGATCTCGGTCAAAGTGAACGATTTTTATTATATGAAATTCTTGCATTTTAGATGCACATTAGTGGATGACTCTGTTAAAAGGAACTATCACGGTATATTCCGCAGTTATTTTAATTTATTAGAATTAAAATGATCATTGACGGATTGCTAATTACATAGTTGCAAGCAAAATGTTCTCGAAAGTTTTTAAAATATTGGTACTTGAGTGGAAGTTACTTGTCGAAATCCAAAGAAGACCGAAAAACTGAAGAAAGAACATAAGTACCATTTAGGAAGTTTCACGCAGGGAAAACAAGGGAAGGCTACTTGGGAGGAGCGCGTATATTAGTAAATCTGTGGGAAACGTATAAAAGGGTAAATTAACTTTGTAACGGAAGAATAAACAAAATCATAACATTTGAATGACGCATATATGTACGAATGGATCGCAGAAGAGGAATTGCTTTTTTGCCAGTGGCCCTCTGAAGGGAGCATGCTCATGTTTCCTGCTCAGTTTGGATGTAACGCACGGCAAATCCTTTTTTACGATCTTTCGGGGCGAGTGGCAATTGGGGGCGGGGGAGTGGGCATCCATTCCCTCGGCCGACCTAGAGGAGGAGGAGTAAGGAAGGGGTGGGCAGCTGGCTCCTCCTGCCCAGTCACGTGCCCGCGAGCGAGCGGCATTCGAAAGGGAGACGATCTTTTCTGCCAGGTCCGTTGCTCAACAGCAACAACCTAGACTGGAATCGCCTCGGCGCGGGCACCGGCAGTCAATGCAAGACACTCTCACTCTCGTGCGCGCCTCTGGTCTATCACGGCGATCGACTGTTATGAGATCGTGTCACGGAGAGGAATCAAGGTCAGTCGATACACGCAAACGGCATGCTGCGGGACACGCCTAGCATTTATTTGATTCGAAACGTGCGCGTATTTCCCTATCTATCGCTTCTCGCACGGTCTCATCATCGCCCTTGCCGAGGCAGACACGCAGGTTCGTTCGGTTGCCGCCAGAGCTACCGTCGGAGACTTTAACGCACGGAGGAATTGAACGCGCGGTAAAGACCTAATAAAAACGGTGGTTTGGATAGAATGACTGAGTGAAAAAGATTATGTCCATTTTCAATTTTTCCATGTCCAATTTTTCCATGTCCAATTTCAATTCACCAAAAAGTAAGATCCAGATAATTTTTTAAATATATAAACAAGCGAAAATGGCACGAGGTCTCTTACATTTGCTTGAGATATTGGTCAAATGTTATTTCATTATAACAATAACGTGAATATGATTTCTGTTGGACGGTGAGGTATCTATATGCATTTTCATTGCTTAATCTTTCATTAAAATGTATTCAGCTATTTAGAGGAAATTAAGAGGGAAAATTTTTATAATGGCTCGAATGTTGGGAAATAAAAAAAACAAATACGTGTTGGAGCGAGTTCGAATCTTCCCATGGACAACGGAATTGAGCTGTGATTTTGCAGATTACGTCGTTGCTGCGGTGAGAAATGACTTTTTAAAATGATTAAACTGATGTGAATTAAGCAGTTTGTGTAGTTTTACTTAAGGTTTTCTTTGCCGGGGCGCATGAATCTGTAGTGAGGCAATGAATGGAAGTATGGAAGAAATGAATAGTGTGAGAATTTGTCTTTGCCTTCATTGTTTTAGCCCTGAATTTTCATTCTCATATTACGAGTATTAAATTGATCTTGGAAATAATAAAATTGCGTCAATTTCATATTGAGTCAAAACAAATGTATTAATACGCGGCCATTTAATTCCATTTGACATTTTCATCGACTTTATTCCACGATTATCAGCAGAAATGGTGGAGAATTCCCTGAGGGTTAACGGTGGGAAAATGTGGGTGTTCCAATGTTAGCGATTATCAAGTTGATTTTGGCCAATTTTTGCAAATTTGTAATTTTATCGCGAAAACACTCGCGTTGTCGCGGCCGCAATAATGGATTTGTGTCCTCAAGATGAGGTCAATTTAATTATTTTTTGAAATTAGATGTGTCTAATTTTTAATTCCTCATCCAAAAAATTTCAAGCCACCATTAATCGGGGGGGGGGGACCACTCATTTCTTAGATGACAACATACTAGATAATATAATGACTGACGAGGTACATTCCAATAATATGGTGAGGGACGAGGTAAATTCCAACTTAGTGATTTTGGCAAATACATGATCCAACGGAGAAAAACACTTTCAGCTTATCTAATAACGCGGACTTATTTTTAAAGCGTACATTTTGAGGCTGGGTCTTACCGAAAGAGGTCACGTCGGCACCGTTTATCTTTAAGAGCACCCACATTTTACGGCGAATAGGACGAGGCCCGCCTCCAAACACTCCGCTCGCCAGAAGGAGAATACGTGAGGGTTCATCAAAAGCTATTAGCCGGTACTCCCTTATTTAAATATCTCACCCACCGTCCCTCCCACCCCCACCCCAAGTCATCCGGCTCGCCCATGACCTCTCTCTTTTAATATTCTCTCTCCCTCCTCTTCATTGCCGCAGATTCCCATCATTGCTCCCGAGGGAATTTCGGAAACGGAACCTCCTTCCTCCCACGACCGAGGTAATTGCCTTTTTCGAACCACGACATCGCCATTCATTCGCGTCTTTTTTTTTCTTACGGAGGCCCAGGCCGTTGTGGGTACCTACCTCCATTTTGAGGGTCGTGGGTCCATTCCCCCTCCGCACCTACGCCCTCTCCACAGCCCCTCATGAGACTTGCGAAATCACCGCGGGGCGACCAGCAACTTTTTTCTCCCCGCTTGCATGCTCAGAGGTACCGCGGGGTTGTTTTGTATTGGACGGAATGTTACGCCAGAGAGAGAGAGAGTATTATTCTCTTATATATACATATAAAATCCGCGGGGAGAAATTCGCAGACATGGTCGGTTGGTGGCCGAAGGGTGGTTGCGGACTTGACTGACTGCACAGTGCCAAGGACATGAGTTGAAAGGGCACGGGCGTGCTCCAATTAATGTCGCGCGCGGGAAGAATGACCCGCCCTCCCCGTGATGGGTCGGTCGCTCTCGTGCCATGGATAGGGTAAGAAGGGCAAGAGGTTCACGCGGAGGGAGGGAGCGAGTGGAGGAGGCGTTGCGCAATCGCCCCACAATCGCGTGCGGGGCGAGTGGATTTGTGGATTGCCCCGTTGAGGCCTCAGTCAGTGGCGAAGTGGGCGGACGAAAGGTTGGGGAAGGGTGGAGGGAATTTCAGTCGCGGGTATCGCTGGATTGGGAAAGGCAGTCGTCGCTCGATGTTGTGGATTTTGCAGCGAGTGGTCGACGCGGAGAGAGGAGGCTTATAACTTCAATTTGCAAAAGCTTCGGAAACGGTTATGGTGAGGTTATTCGCTGTAACTGAGCTTCTTTTTAATTAGTCTAGTCTCTTAATTTAACGCCGTGTATCATTTATGGACTTAGATCTACTACTATTTTTACTGCTTGGAGCTCTTGAATGAAATACATACTTGAATCGAAGGAGTAATAGTAGCATTACGACCCAGGAACATTTAGAAAAAGGGGAAATAAGGCAAAACGTCATATCCAGACTTTTAAAATATCGTACAATGAATATCCGATAAAAACTCATCTAAGGATATTATAGTTGGACTGAAGACTATCATTGTAAACTCCTTTTTAGTGGATTAAGCTTAAATAATTCATATGTTTTAATGAATAGTACTTGTTTTATTTTACTTTCCTAAACTTAACAATTTCCACACAATAATATCTCATTTATTTTTCCTCCCAACAGATGGACGGCGTATTGACGTGCCTTTGACATCATGTCGACAGTGTCGCAGTGACAGCATCTCCCTCGAACAGCGGGGTCCCTTGGCACCGGCGTGCCAAGGGTCCTTGTGATGCCAAAGTGGTGGCGTCCCGTGGCACTGGGCAGCGCGGGGGTGGGCTGCGTCGTGGTGTCGGGTGTCCGGGGTGGCGAAGGCCCGCCCGTGGAGGGTCGGGAGGAAGGTCCGAGGAGAACGCGGCGGATGAAGGGCGGTGGCGTGGTCGTGGGCTCCCCTTGGAGGCTCGCGGGAACGACTCTGTCGGTGGCCGAGGCGACGCGCGTCGGCCCGGCTCTCGGGATATACTCCGTTAGCAGGTGAGTGACCTTGATCCTCTTCCCCCCAACCCCTTCAACCCCCCTAATGCTCCCCCTACACTATCGTCACATTCCTCATGGTATTCGTCAGCTAATTTGTCGGTTTTACTCTTCCACATCTTCCCGAAAAGAAGCTTCCTTGAACTTTGTTGATAACATTTTTTACTAGACTTATACGCAATACTTATCGAAATATTGATTTATTTCCGAATTAAATATGGGGAAATTTGTTTTCCTTATAATGTTTTTGTTATGAAAACTTTGGTGTTATTAAAATTCACTCTTTTCCATTCTTTCGATGAAATTTGTCAATTATAAAACTCTCTGTTCGCAGTTTTCTTTATTTCTTTGTCAGCTGTTTTTATTGTATGCTCACATTTTAATCTTCATTTCATAAAGTTAGAAAAAGATATTTAACGTTATTTTTGCATGTCTAATATCTTATATCGGGTGTATTTTCTTTTGTTGTTTTGAAAAAAATACCGCGCATCTCCAAAATTTTGCCATAATCTTGTCAATTTTTCTAGAATTACATTTGCAAAACCATTCCTTTAGTTTTATTCATCAGTTCTTTTCCATATTGAAGGGCAATCCACCATCAATCAATGACGCCATTGAAAGTTTTATTTCATTTCATATTTTTTCCTTCTTTTATAGATACCATACAATCTCCCTCGTAATGTATATGCTAAACTTTAATTAAATTCAATGAATACAAATACTAAATTTATACCAAATCGGTTCCACTTATCATGAATGTTTATTTTCCTTGCTTGCGCAGAAATTAGTGATGTATAAGAGTAGTAATCTTGCCCATCCAATTCATAGAAACCCGACCTTCCATATTTCAATTAATTCCATTCGATATAATGTCTCAAACAACGTATGTTAGTGTTCATTTTTCCTTTTGGCAAATGATAGTTTATACACTTGCGTGGAAATAAAATGAGGTCTATAGATATGATGGCTAAAATTTACCCTCCCTTCCCATATAATCCAATTTTACATCCACTGATGAATGTCAGCTTAAACCCTTATTGGAAAATCCCCTCGTTTCCCTAGGGTGAACCCTATCTTCGTCGACGAGGACTACATGCCAGCCAACCTGGGCCACCGGTCACATTATCCGAACGTGTTCCAAAATGCCGCCCCAGAGTCACCCGGAAAATCAGGGAGCAGCGGGTACGAGAGCAATCCGTGCAGCGACGAGTTCCCTTCGACCCGCAGAGGGGACCCTCGACACCTTCGCTCCTCCGCTCCCAGGAGGGCGGTCGCTTCCCGCGCGGCAAGGAGGCAGGCCTGCTCCGTCCACCGCCAGACAATTCGGCAGGGGACGGCCGACGGCCGCGGTCACGAGGGCGACAGTGACGAAGGTTACGCCCGAATCCCCCTCGCACCCATCCCGGAAGGCCGGGTTGGGGCTCCTTACAGAGCCCTCGGGGCGGGGGACGCCGGAAGCCTCCGCGGGGCCTGCGGGGAGTCCGCAGGGGACTCTCCTGCGTCCTATTCCCCCGCCTCCACTGCCTCATCATCCCCGGCCTCTTCGTCCAGCAGCAGCAGCGGCAAGAGGCTACTCAAGAGGGCCGACGCGGCAATCCTTCTCTGGGGGCAAGGTCCCTCCCGCGGGGGAAGCTCCCAAGCACCCGCTGCCGCCACGGGACCCGTGGTCGGAGGTCACGGCCTGTTAAGGGATACCCTGAAGGCGCCCTCCTGCCCCTCCCCCCTGTCCTCAGCCCCTTCGACCGTCAGCAGTGGGGCATCGCTACCCCCGCACCGGGGTACAGTCCTTCCCGAGGCGGAGGGAGGGGTGTCTGACGGTAGGGACCCTGGATCTGGTGACCCCGGAATCGCGACGTCGTCGAACGTCCCTCCTCCCGAGGAACCTCCGGACGGTGACCGGAGTCTACCCTGCAATTCAGCGGCCGCGGAGGATCTCGCCGTGGCACGGTCCTGTACGCCTCACCCTCCAAAGCAGCAGCCCTCTCGGCCCGAGGCCCCGTGGGGAGGATTCCTCTTTCCACCGCAGTTTGTCCGCCGTGGAATGGATGCTGAGGAGGGCGGCGTGCCCAACGCCCTCAAGAACGCAATGCTTTATGGGACGCTGTACCGAATCAAGTCCGGCGTAGACGCCTACGAGAAGCTGAAGGCACTTGAGAGAGACGGGCCGCCGGCGTCGCGGGAGGACGATGGGATGGCGGAACGTGGCGGAGAGGTGGGCCGGGTTGGGTCGTGGGGGGACCGGTGGGACTTCGGCGGGGGCCCGGTGCTGGTGAAGGAGGGCGGCGTCTCCGGGAGGCTTCAGGTGAGTCGAGTCCACGCCGAGTGATTTGAACGACCATTCAGTGCCCCTTTTTCTAACGAGTACTTCCTTCGTGCACGCGAAATTCCAGATAATTGCGTTTCTAGTTTGTATAAACATATGCGTTTGTTACTTAATGCTCCGAATGAGTTTCTCAAATCAAAATGAGCTCGATGGGACTTGAGTTGCAAACATAAGGAAGTGACTTTCTGCGGCTAGAAATGGGCGCCAACTGAATCAAGAGGTTAGCCAGCATATTGTCTTCATTTGTCATTAAACCAGTATTATTATGCATCTTCATGTTGTAGTTTTTAGGCTTCTACAACAAGCATCTAGTGCTAGATGAAATCAGGATTTCGTAAATTTCAGTTTTTTTTTACCTGTTGAAATAAACCTCGTCGGCTCCCTGCTGATGCCTCGAAAGGAATTTATCTCATGTGAAAGTGGTGTGTTTGATCCAGAAGTGTTTGGCACGTCTTAGTGGTGCAATAATTTTAATGTGATGCTAATGATGGCCGTTTAGTTTGGAGAGTTTCTTTATTGGCAGTAGCGTGGATACTGCCAACATCCAGCAAGAAGATTGTTCCGCCCGAACCCACCACGTGACTGAATGACGATGCGTTGTCGTGCGTTAGTTGCAATGATGATGGATCGCTCCAGTCAAAGAAGATGGCAATTTCATCTAATTACAACCCAAACCTAATATTCATCATTTCAATGTCTACTCTCTTTCTATGAGCACCTTTCTCTCAACATGTTGTCCTATTATCTTACATCTATCTTCTCTAATTGTATCCCAATGCTATTCTAAATCATAATACAAATTTCTCTCAAGACGACGTAATGCAAAGAGGGATAAAAAGTTTAAAAAAAACTTAATTGCCCATTGTTAAACTGAAAAAATTTGCTGGCAAAGGTTATCTTTCATTTGAAATTCACACTCTTATTATATAGTACGATAAAAAAACCAGTTGTCGGTGACCGATTCTTGGATGATGGATTCAGTCGTTCTCTCTGTTGGAATAGGCTTTGAAACCCAAAATATAAGAAAAGAAATTGAGTGCCTTTTTGTGTTTCTAAGTTTTCTATGCCAACGACACCTTATATAATTACATACATATATGTATATGATTTTATATATGTATGTATGTATACGTATATGTATATATATATATATATTTATGTATATAATTATATATATACCAAGTCTACAAGATATACAATTCCTAAGTTTATCTTTTCTGTGTGTTCCTATAGCGTTTTCTTGTTTCAATATCCACGTAAATTTATATATATATATAAATATAAATATAAATAAATAAATAAATATATATATATATATATATATATACGTACACAGCAAATTTCTCGTGATTTCATTTGCATGCACTTCGTAAAGGGGTTACTGAGGGTGCATAAAATTACGCCTTTCTATCCAGGTGTAGGGTTCAAGTAGTCCGAGGTCATTTCCTCGGAGAGTTGTAACAGCTGACTCAGGGCCCGTGTTCCCTCAATAACCGCTAGGCTGTGGCTATTTAAAATCATTAGGTACTTGTTGATATGATGCATATATTTTCACTTTTTACGGAACAATCATGATGTCTTAAATTATGAAATATTCAATTCATCCCCTTCGCTTCATTGGTTAATACTCTTACAAATTTGCATAAAATGTAGTTTCATCTAATAAATTACGACCACCATTAATGTTTCAATGCCCGTCCGCATTATGATTTAATCTCAGCGACTCCTTGATTCAATTTTCGCTCGACCGAGAGTTAATTAAGGCTACATTACCTTTCCGGTTTCTCAACTGAAGGGCAGTCATATTTTTTTTCTTCTTGTGCCGAGCGTCCCATTAGCCGTCCGCATCCTATCTAATGGATCCTTTTCCCAAGGACAATTTTTACTATTTCAACCAGTCTTACTCGTTTTTTAGGGTCTCTACCGTCTACTTGTAATTTTTATTTTTTTTTCACGTCCATTGCCAAACTCGCCTTTTCGTTCCGCTTCAGTCTGCTCATCGCATCGGCGCAAGGAAAGTATTAGTGTCATTGCAATTCCCGTCTAATTTCAGATGTAAACATTCCGATCAAAAAAATAATTTTTTTCCAGTTTTAAGCCTGAGTGGAAGTCAATTGTTTGAATGAAATTGAGCTCATTTTTTAAATTTCAAGTATCAAGTCCTCTATGTTTCGATGTATAAATATTTTAATAAAACTTTTTATCTGTTTGTGTAGCCACTGTGGAGCGTTATTTTTCATATCTGTCTGTGTATATATGTGTATATATATATATATATATATATATATATATATATATATATATATATATATATTATACTCTGGCACTCTGGGCACCTGCAGCTCCAACCAAGCTATGTGATTTTTCGGGTACTAGGTCTTCCTGGGAAACCATAATCTGCACAGGGAAAGGAACTGGCCCCCCTACCCTGATGTGTGAATTTCACACGCCGTCGGCCTTAGTACTGGGTGAACTCTACCATCACCTATCAAACTGAACTTCGGGTCGATTACTGTGTTTATGGTTTATGTATGTAAATATATATATATATATATATATATATATATATAGTGCAATACACAGTAACACACAATATAGAAACACAAAAAAAGAACACTCACACGTATTTTCTTAATATTTCGACGGAAACAATCCGTCTTCCTCTGAAGATATAGAAGTAATGTAATATATATATATATATATATATATATATATATATATGTATATATATTCCGTGTGCACATTTATATATAACTACACGCACAAACGCAGACCAATCGTAGGGATTTCAGCTCTTTACGCCATTAGGGGTTGGTAAGTAATTTTGTTAGGGAGAGGATTTGCAGGGAATGGTGAAAGGGTGGAGTGTAGCCCTCAGCGTCGGTACTAGCATACTTTGTTAACGCAAGGCGCCAAGGGCTCCCAAAATTTAACATCCCATCTGACGGGCGTCGTAAACCACTCGGGGTGGGTTATTCGCTCCTTGCAACGAGTGGGCTCTTTAGGACATGGAATTTGTTATCCCACCACGTGGCACGCGTGGGATGACAAGAATTTCCATTAGAGAACATGGTTTGTGGGGAATCAGTCATGGGTTTTCTTCCGCGTACGGTAAACGCTTGAAGTTGCTTGGACAGCCGACTGAGGGGAAAGTCATTAAGGGGCAAGAGCGCGCGTTGACGGATCGCATAAGCTTTCTTCGTTTCCGGAAGTAGCCTAAAAATGCCGCATAAATCCGTCCATAGAAATGGTCGGTCTACTTAACTTACACTACTCCGTCCTCTCTTCCCGCCCCGTAATACTTTCGCTGACGCTCAGCGAGGTCTCTCGTCGGCACGGATCGTTTCCTTTCTTTTTCAAGGGAGGATTTTTTCGCTTTTTACATGGGGGACGCTTTCAATCCTCAGCCACCCCGATACCCCCCTCCGCCCCATTGGACTGGTCAGCTGACGCGGAGGGTGGCCTGTTGCGCCATTTTCAGAGCAGGTTGCCTCCCTTAAACCCCTGTTCGCGAGCCCAATTTTCTTCGATCCTCAAACCAATGCACAACCTTTACGATTTTAAACGATTACCATGTTTATTTTTGCATGTTTATTCATGCATAAATAAATGCATATATATATTTCATATATATATTTATATTCTAGATACTACTTAAAGTAAGAGACGAGTAAAATGAAAGGTGCTCAGAATTGCTTTACGTTTCGGCGGTATCGCAGCCATATATATATATATATATATATATATATATATATATATATATATATATATATATATATATATTTACATATATATATTAAAACCATAAACACAGTAGTCAACCCGAAGGTCGGTTTGCTAAATGATGGTCCAACCAGTACTGAGCCCAACGGCGTGTGAAATTCATACATCAGGGTACGGGGCCCAGCTTCTTTCCCTGTGCCGGTTATGGTTTTCCAGGTAGATTGGTACCTGCAAAATCATATAGCTTGAATGGAGTTGCAGGTGTCCCGACAGTCTTACCCTGGAATCGAACGCGGGCCCTTCGGTCAGTAGTCCAACTACTGTAGCTCTACTCCTGCATCCTGCACTACCGTGACCCAGACACATACATATATATACATATACACACACACAAATATATATATATATATACATATATGCCTGTGTATATATATATACATACACATATATACCTGTATATATATATACATATATACCTGTATATGTATATATATATATATATACATATATACATATATACATACATATATATATATATATATACATATATATATATTTGTAACGATTGTAAGGAAAAACTCACACGAGCGGCACAATAATGGGCTGACACAATATAACACAAATAGAAAAGAATAGCACCGTTTGAGTGTTCTTTTAAATGTTACTATTCTTTTCTATTTGTGTTATATTGTGTCAGCCCATTATATATGTATACATATTTAATATATATATATATTATATATATATAAATAATATATATATATACATATATTATAAATATATAAATATTAAATATAAATATATACATATAAACACACACATGTCTATAAAACTCACTACTCTTCCTCTCTGCCTAGTTTTCTCCTTTCCACTCCCTTATCCCGACCACTCTGTTCCCAGCCACATGCCTGTCATTTTCCATCCCAGCTTCCCGAGACACCCTTCCGTCTCCCACGACATATATTCCCCACATCCAGCCTCTCTTTATTTCGACGTTTTTCATTCGCTCGCTTGGTAGTGGAGTGGATTGCAGCGGGAGTCGCCTGGGAGTAAGCGGCATTCTTTAAAAAATACCGCAGTATTCATTTCAAAATGAAATCGGGAATGGGAGAGAGAGAGAGAAGAAAAAAATAAGAATAACTCGTATCCAGGACCATGGGACCCGAAATAATTTTTTTAAAACTGTTTTTGGGGCTTTGGTTTTCATCTCGGTACGAACTTGTTTCCGCTGAACTTTCTGATTTTGTGTATTTTTCCCCCTCCGCCAGATTTCCGCATCATTCTATTTAAATTCATCCGATATAATTCTTATTTCTACTGCTGGAATGCCCGGTGTATATTATTTTGGACCTTTCGTTTGACTTCGACACGATTCTTGTTGCCACACGACGTCTTATGCGACTTTTCACATGCCGTAGTATCTTCTCGATCGCTCTCGCCGATTACGTAAAATGCTGAAAACTCAGGCAAATTAATCAGTCAACGGAGTGCGAACCACTCGTGCCTTTCGTTTTAAATTCTTCGCAATTAAGATACGTTCCGCTTTGCGTTTTCCTTCCACTCGATGCGTTTAAGTTTTTTCCCGGGAATATCAGTCATAAAACAAATTGAATTGGAAACGTGAACGCTGCTGCTCTAGCATCTATGTACGATGAAAGGAAGGACAATACGCCATAAACCACTGTCATTATTTTCTTTACGATTTTATGCGCATTTCCGTGCGCTTCTAGGAGGTTTGTATTGCGCGGAGGATTATTAAGGTCTCCCCTACCCGTTCGTCCTAGATATATTCCCTCACAACACCTTTATGCAATAATTTTCCTTCCATTCACACCTACGGAGAAGTGTCTTAATTTTTTCCCCACGCCATATTTGAGCATGACCTGCATAAAGAGTTTTATTGTTCGTTCATTATTTTATGGCTTAGGCACATGGGGAGAAATAAGTGTGTCCTGTTGGTCTCAATTTTCTGACGTCTTTCAATCAGTACTCCCTCTTTCGGATGTCCACCGTTTTGAGAGATTATCAAGCCAGGCGCTTGTATGTATCGAGGTCTGTATAACAGCCAAGTCCACGATTGGTAACGCCAAAGCCTTCCTATTAGTTTCGCTTTCTAGAGAAAATTCGAGGCTTCTTTTTTTTTAAATAAATTCGCGAACGTTACACTTCGCTGAACTGAGGAAATGATTGATATTCCTTTTTCGCGATCCTCTCGTAACTAGCTCCACTAATAATTGTCTCTCAATCCTTTTTTTTTAGAAATAGGTTTCATCTAATGAAAAGACACTTTCTACCTACATGGTGATTGAGTTTCTGCATCCATCCATCCTCTACTGTGAAGGAGAATGATAAGTGTCTTTGGCAGGGGAACGTGACTGATGTAGTCCAACGTCGTGAATCTTGCTTCTTAGTGCGCATTCCATTCGCTGTGTGACATCAGCTACAACAAATTGCATTTTTCGGATTCGGTTTCCAATCCCATTTTCTTCCTCTCCTTTAATGCTCTCGCTAGTCATAACTTCTGTAAGACGTACCTTTCACCTTCTCAATTTTCCCCTGGTTAAATGACACTAGGTCATAAACTTTAAGGCGATTGCTATCACATCAGGGTTAATATCCATGTTTCGTGAATTCCAGAGGGAATAGAATAATGGGAAGAAAATGCCTCTCTGAATCATGCTTGCGAAAATCAATTAGATTTTGCCAGTAAAATTTCACAAGAAATATAGGACTTAAAGATTTAGATTAGCCGGACCTTATTTAATATGTACTGCTCGTTTATTTTTGGATTCTCACGAAGTTGCATTGATTGCTGAATTAGATTACATCTGTCGTAGAGAAGCTAGAGTTGCAAAAGGTCATTTTGATACACTCAGAGCGTCAAATTAGAGTCTAGGTTGGGAACAACCCACGTAGGGAAGGTTTCATAACAGATTAAAACTCTTGCATACATTGAAAGCAGATCTCTTTGGCAATGGTTTTGAAAATGTAAATATTATTTACCCCATTGTACGAATACCACGGTAGAAGGACATTATGAAAATAAAAGTAGAGTAATTAATGGCAAAATAATTAAATTAAAGATGTCATTTTACCCACAGACGATAAAAAGGGTCAAATTAATTGTAAACCACTGCGATAAGGGAGAAATACCATTTTTACAATTCCAAGTAGCATAGTATACAATCACTTTTACATTAAACTTCAGTTTATTGTCCATCTAGTTACTAACAGTTCGCCTCTTACACGTAGAGAAGACGATCTCAATAAGATATTTTAGTACATGTTTATCTACATATTGATGTAGACTACCCCGCACTCCGTCTTAAGGAGGACGCAGGGGGTGTTAGGTCGTCAGCCATTCTAATTCTACTTCACGACTTCGACGCAGACATTTACACCTCGTGATCACTCAGAGGACGCGTGGAAGGGAGGCGACTAAACACACCATTCATGTAACATCCGTTGTACACACTACGAGTAGTATGCGATTACTAACTACTCCTCTCACTACACATATGTACCTCTGTAGTAATCATGGCCTACAACACTTGAATTAGTTTACACACATATTATAGCTGAAAATTAGGAAAAAATAATTTTTGATGTTGCTCGCTTGATGTAGAATCACCCCCTATTACACACACCCTAGCGGTATATGTGTATATGTACGTGTATGTGTGTATATACGATATACTGTATATATATATATTTCTCGTATAAAAACAAAGAATTTCGAAGTATCTATGCAAATATGTAACCAAACATTTTTTGAATTATTTTATGGACCTCCTATGAACATGCTTTCAGCATTTTACTAAACGTATAGGGTTGATTTAAGCATAAGAGAACAATTTTGCTTTTTTTATTATTTGAAAGAAGACGTAGTTTTTTGTCTCCAGGTTAAAGAACGTTCAAATGCACAATAAATCGTTTGTTTTTGTGTAAAATGTGGATTATATTTAGTATTATTAGAAAAATACCTTTCTGGTGTGTATGGTAGTGTTTATTTACTTCATTTCTTTCTTTTTCTCCACCACTTCACTTTTATCAATAATTTTACCGTGATTGAAGCCCATTATCCTTACATTCCCTATCCTCTCCCCCTATCACAGATTCCAGAACATATGGCAGGTGTCTTGCATTCATATTTGCGTGTCGGTCTCTACAGGGAGAGGAGATTTTTAACGTGGACTTCAATTGCGGGGGAGAGAGCTAAGCTTCTGGTTTCCGCGAATCCGACCACTGGTTCCCACGAAATTCAACGACCGGCGAAATAACTTTTTCAAGATCTTTTTTTTTGGTGGAAACTTTAAGTGTGAAAATCACGCTTTTCGAATTTCTTACCGTCGAATTTCCGCAAACGTATCGTTTGCGCCGTGAATTCTAATGCTTTGATTTTTCGGGGTGCGAAAGAAAATCTTATTCGTTCGACCGGAAAGAATCACGTGCGTGTGTGTGGTGTTCCCCCAGCCCCCCCCCAGTCATGAAGAATCATGGTCGCTTATGCAGAAACGATTTACGTGAAAACCGCTCCTGGGCCAGTCTTTCTTTTAAAGTGACGAGCGTGCGATCAACAGATTGAAATCATTCGTGAAAGTTCGTTGGTTTTATCAATTGGCTGGATGCTTTTTGTATTCCTTGCTCTTTTGTCTCCAACCGTGAGGAAGTGGGGAGTGTATTTATCATCATGCGTTAACAGTCGTAGAAATAGAGCGTCGAGGCACCCTCCCATACTTTCTATTCTGCTCTCCGCACTTAGGTATGCCCCTTAATTTATTCACGGTTCTTTTGAAATCAGGTCTCTATGCAACACTGTTTCTTCTGGCCTTTGACCTTTATCCTCTGTGGCCGTGTTCATGCAGTCTTCGGAACTATACGAAGATTGTAGATACTCAGCAGCTCGCTGTTTATCTTAGAGCGAGTAGTCTTTCCGTTGTTTCTTCCACGGCAATCCAATGAGCCCTGACGAAGGGACATTTACGGCGGGGAGGCAGTGACTTCAACGCTGGGAAAGCTGCATCGAAAGATGTTCTACGTCCATCGATTGTATCTCTATTGATCATTGATCGCGCATCAAGGAATCGATGAAGAAGAAATCGTGGAGAATCATTGTCCTCCAGAACCGGTTTTCAATGGCTACTGTCCTGGCTTTACACTAGGCAGTCTTGGGTTGGAATCCCGGCATCGGCAAGATATTTAAGGGAAATCCAGATCCCAACACTTAGGTGTCAAGTAGAGAGAACTTTAAGTGGAGTACAACGTGTGTCAGATGGAATTTAATTGAGTACCATCCAGTCACCTTTCGTAATATAGGGTGCAGTAACGCCGATAATTTGTGGATTCTCTCACCACCCAAACTTCTACATCACTCCCCGAAAATCCTGCCTCAATCAAAGTCGTATTGACATCAAATAAATAGCTGAAGATGAAGAACAGGAATACGCCGTGTGTGTGCCAAATTAAATATATATATTTATGCATATATATTCATGTATATATTCATATATATATATATATATATATATATATATATATATATATATATATATATATATATATATATAATTTGGTATTCAACCGTGTTAAGGTAGTTCTTTGGATGAACAAAGATTGTACAATCCTATATTTCTTAGCCTGCTCAATAAGACAAACTACAATAAAATTTCTTCAATCCGTACACTTCCTTCTTCCCTTCATTCTATCCAACATTCCTATTCTTTTCCTCCCCACCCTCGTTTGCCTAACGCCCTCCCCATATATCAAAGTCTTTAACATACCACTTCCAATTAAAGCACTCTGAATCCAGCTTATAAGCTCACCTTAGATTTCTTTCAAAGATCCCCTTCCTCCTCCCTCATACCATGTCGAGCACTTTCAAGTTTGGTTCTATCACAATAATGTTCTATTCTGTAATATATATATTAGGGCATAAAATTAAAAAGAACTTTGGTAAACATTTTTAAATTAACTTCTTTCAGTGAGCATAACTTTACCGAGAGTGTTTATTATTATTTTTAAACGACGATGAAGTGACCAAGGGCACATTCAGTTCTAATTTACACGCAAAACATTTGCAAATGTCCCACCCCTGTTAGACTGGACATGGATGTCTGTGTAAGGAGAAGGATTTATGGCGACTATATCACCTGCTATCGACTGCCATTGCGCGATATAATGAGAGAAAAATAATCATTCTTGTCGATACGTTCACAGGATTTTAAGTATACATTTTTCCTTGAATTTATTTAAGTTCGGTGTTTGTTATATCGTTCATAACACACGAAATACATGCATGTGTATTCCTTTCATGTATTCACGACCACCATTCGATTCTATCGGTTACGTTGGCTTTGACCATAGACACATTGTAAGCCGTGCAATCGATGATTAGATACTCTGCTGGAACAGACCCGTCTCCAGGGTCTTTCCTGGCCAGGAGCGACTGATAAAATCTGTCATCTATCTCATTTATCCAAGGGGTTGGGCTATGCGATATGACGTAATGTTGACAGCACGTCGATATTTCTTTCATGTGGGTCAGGTATCTATATGGATAATTTTACTGAACTAATGTATCAAGGTAGGGAATTATGCACAGGAATGAAATAGTATTTGTTGAAACAGTACTGGCAAATTAAAATCAATTTGAAAAGAATGAGCCCTCATACTAATAAGATGAATTGAAAATTCAAAGAACTGTTATCTAATTATACTAACGCCAAAATTCATTTTAAAATATATCTCAAATTTTCAAACTATATAATATAAATGGAATAAAATAATTAAATGAAATAACTCCTATTGAAAAAAATTCACCCAAACATTAAGATTCGTTGATCCTTTATTTGCACTGCACAATTTTGCCGGTTGGTGTATGCTTTAAAGAGTCCTACGGAGACCCTTTCGAAGTGCACAAAAGTGCACAATTTAAGCCCTTCGCACTCCTACCCGTCGTTTGGAACACGATTTTAACATCTCATATCCTTATTAATTTGTGGTAACATCCTCATTGGGAGCGGAAGCGTGAAACACCAACAGGGGGGAATGTCCGTCAAGCGAGTTTGAGGATGTGCTCAAAATTGACTGAAAGAAATTACTTGAAAAATTATTCACGAATCATCCAAATTTAAGACATTTAGAAATGTACCCTTCAAAGAAAACCCCATCAGACAGCAGTGTACGATCTTGTATTTAAGCAGCAAATAAGTTTATTGGTTGTCGTATTAGAACGATAAGTGTTAATGGTCGGTCGTTCAAGTCTCTTTGTCGGAAAATTTTCGTTCTCATTTTTTCTTCGATATTATCACCTATCATCTTCAAATATTCTATTGTTTTCAATTTTATTGGCACATGGGGCGTTTTTATATGAATGTGATATATTCCCACTGCGGCGGTGATCATCGGCGGTTTTCCTTGCTACGAGCACCTTATAACTTTAAACACTTCGTTACGCATATATTCTTCCAATGTGAAAATTCATTATGTTTATTTTGTTGTATTTGTGATTACTCTCTTTATTTGGTACCTCATAGACACGAAAAATTGTTTCAATCCCTATACTTACTTCATCAGTTCAAGGAAAATTTATCAGCTCTGTAAGAATATGAACCTCCTTTTCACCGGAGAATTTGAACCCGTTTTTCCATACCTAACTACTGGCGGTTAACCGAACATTATACGAGTTTTTTTTTCTTTTACCCTGATCGTCTCCGACTTTATTCTGTTATATTACCTTTAATAATGTAAGAAGAAACACCCTAAATTGCGTATGGTTAGGGTCATCAAGTGCGAGAGGGCGGCTCTCCCTGGTGTTTTACTTGATGTTAGCCGGTCCATGCTCCCGCCATTAGCAGCATCCATCCGCCTTCTTTTGCTCCCCCCTTTGTTATCGCTCCACTTGTTGCCCTCCTCTCCGCCCCACTCACTCATATTGCGGGCCGAGAAAGTGCTCTCTTTCACTCTCGCTCCCTCGGCAAGGTTGCGTCACCCCTCTGACGGGGAGAGAGAGAGAGAGAGGGCGGTATCTATCTCTACCCCCGACCCACCCACCCACTGCGCCACTCCCTTCCGACACCATCCCCATTCTCCGAGCCCCTCCTCTCCTCCTCCCCCGCTGACCCAGCTTCTCACCGCGCACACCCCCCTCTCTATCCCTCTCTCTCTCTCCCTCCTTCCCCCTAATACCGCATTCTTCACTTTCATTCCCGAATCAACGGGGTAAAAAAAGAGGCTCTGGGGTCCGTGAGTCTCTTGTGTTGAGTGAGGAGGGGAAGGTGGGGAGTCAGTGGAAAATTACCCCTTGTCAACTATCAATTCTTACACGGAGCTGCGCCCACCAGCGCTGGCAGAGTCTGCACCTCTCTATCGCGGGGGGTGATTCTCGATGTGTTCGCTTTGCTAGTTAAAGGGATGCATCCGTGCAGATTCAATAAACTGGATTTCGTACGCAAGATGTCCACTCTTTCCAGGAGTCCAGTTCGTTCGAAGGATTACCCCTGGCAATAAATAGGTGGTGCCCTTGAACGGTTCCCTCAATATCAATATGACATAAACGCTATCATAATTATTTTTTTCGATGAGTCTTATTACACACCCTTGTGGTGGTTTGCGCCGTATTGGAATGCGATGGCTTTATTCATGGGAAAAATTCCCCGATTGTATGTTAAAATAATCTAATGCCAATGAAATCTGAGCTAAGGCAATACTTTTATAAGTTAAAAAGTGGACAACTAAAATTAAATTGAAATAAAGTTATGGCAGCCTTACGTAGGTATGAGAATAGATATTCAAGTAATATCTTTGTAAAATTGTATAATAAACACTTAACATTTAATAGCTATTGTAAACTGGAAACTGGTATAAATGAAAATATTATTAAAATTTGGAATATTTACACTCACGGTAAAATAAATAAAAGTAAAATATTATACTAATTTCGTCTTGCGTACCAACGTACGTACTAAAAATTACAATGCTAAATTCAGAATGTACCTTTTACTAATTAACGGTTAATTTTGACTCCCGCCGAAACTAGGAACTTCTCCATATTGCCATAGTGATTTTCTTTGCAACACATGAATGAAATTTAGTTTGCTATCTTCCTCCACCTTGTTGATTCAAACTAGGACGGTCGATTCCACGGTGGCGGAGCTTTGTTTCCGCCTTTCAGAATTCCAAAACAGGTAGACTGATAATCTTAATCTTTTCATCGCGTGCCCTAAAGCTGACCGAATAAATATAGGCTCTGTGACGTGATTTTGTGACGGATCAGAGAACTCGGGTTGGAAGAAATATTTAATACTGAGCGGCATTCTTAACGTAACTGTTTCATTATATAAATATAATGCAGTGTTTTCGTGTATATTTGGATTTAACATCGTAAAGATGATTTAATTCAGTAATTATTTACTATGCATAATGGTACCGCAGGAACAAAGATAATCGCATGGAAAAGAACCTCCGATTGACACAAAATGGGCATATTATTTCAAAATATAGATAATATTATTTAAAATGTTTTTTCTTGATGGATAAACATATAATTTTTGTTGGAAAGATAAATAAAAATTTAACTTTGGTACCTTATGGATTTTGATCGTGTTTCCGGCAGTTAATAATCAACTGGCAGTGTTGGTTTCCATCCCGGTCTTGCGATTGATTGAAATATATCACTGCAAAGAGAGCTGAATTATCATCAGTTCAATATCTCATATGATTTATCGTCATTACTGGGTGGCCTGGCGAGAACAATAGTCGGTGGTACAGCCCGCCGGCGAATGTTTCATTCCCAACATAAGTATGCCGACTCGTGTCATATGATTTTTTTCCTGCCTACGTGAGGACTCGCACTGTTGGTGGCCTCCATGGCATATCAGGAACAAAATTACTCAACAAGGGTGGAGAATAAATGAACAAGAAGGACATTTCATATCGGGGAAACTTTCTAATACATAATTGTGCTAGAAATTCAAAAGCACATTATTCTTAGTATTATAGAGCGCCGTTTCATGCGAAGAATAGTATGAAGCCTGGTTTAGTTAAAATGATAATAATAATTATTATTAAAGCTAGTGTTGAAGGTTTTTGGATGGACACGGACTGAATATCTTTACATTTCCTGGCCTAACAAGACATAACCTGACACAATAAGAAATAACTTCAATTCTGCATGCTCCCTTCCTCCCTTCATAATTTTGTCCTACATCCCTGTCCTTTTCCTCCCCATTTCTACACGCTTGCCTAACGTTTTCTCCTCTCTATCAAAGTATACACTATTCCACATTCTCCTATATACTTGCCAATTCTTCACTTAGTCGGTCCATTTAATATTTGGCATTCTTAACAAGCACCATATTTCAAAGGCTTTTATTTCCAGGTCCATTTTTCCAATGTTCCATGCCTCTCATCTGTAGAGTGCCATACTCCACATACGAACGTTTAGACGGACATCTTCTTTTATGGTAACCTCGGGTTCTTTGAACATGTTAGTTGCCTATTCTTCATGACCGCCTTCTTAGCTTGAGCTATTCTTTACTTGATGTCGGTCGAATCTCATCTATTCCACATTATTCTGCTGCCCAAGTGGATAGAAGATTCCACTTGCTCTAGCTTCGCTACATTTATTACGATATCCGCTTTCAGTTTATCTCATCCATACTCAATGATTTAAGTTTTCTTCTCGTTGATACTCACATTTTATTTCCGAAGTACTTGGTCCATAACATTGTGAAATACCCGCAGGTCTTATTGTGTTTCTGCTACTCTTGGGATATCATCTGGGAACCAGAGCACCTTCAGAGCAACTTCGCTATCTAACTTGTTTTTTTTGCACAAATATTGTTCTTCTTAAATTAGCTCTTCTATATGTACGTGGGGATCGGGATTGTTGCGGTGGCTATCGTACTGGCTTCCCACCTAGAGGGCTCGGGTTCAAATCCCGGCGGTGTTGAATATTTTTCAGAGATATCTCGATCCCTACTTGAGGTGCTTTGTGGAGGGCACTTTGAGTGAGTACGCCGTCCGTCGGATGGGACGTTAAGCTGCGGACCCCTTGGCGCCATTCGCAAAAAGTAGGCTAATGCCGACGCCGGGTTTCTCTCCACCCTTCATCCTTTCCCGTCCATCCCCTATGGCGCAAAAGACCTCAGCTGTCGGTCGCCTCCCCTAAATACTACTACTACTATATTTGCGTAGAACTATTTTGTTAAAATATTAATCAAACATTTTCAGAACGTGACCCCTGAGGCACCACAAGGGTGTGTTTCCAGGCAAAAACCGAAATCAAGCTTATTTAAGTCCTTACGATGACTAAGCTATCACCGGATGGGAACAACATTTTCATTGACTTAGCGTGCCTCGAAAGGGAACGATTTAAATGGCATGATTACCTTCTTGCATGCATGACCTTCTTGAACTTTTGTCTCGCCCGCGCTTTATATAAAACTCAAGAAAGGTCCATGAGGGTTAGTTGCCCCGCTGTCCTTCCACAGCGTCGTTCGATCACGCCCTCTACCACACTCAGAACCCGAATTTGGGACTTGTTTACTATTTCAACATCTAACTCTACTCAAGGGGGCATGGTGTTTCGGGGCATTTTTGCAGCAAAAACGTGTGACGGGGGGTGTTAAGCCACCAGCCATTCTACGTGCCTCTCCTCCAATACTTCCACAAACACATAGCCACCCCACGATTCACCAAAAGGATGCGCGGAAGGGGGTGACCGGAAACCATTCACGCAACATGCTTCATACACATCACGAATATGATACCATTGCTTGTACTATTACATGGTACCCTACAAACGACCGCTAGGAAGTATGGCATGGGTTGGTCGTACACAGGGAATCCGCCAGTAATACTTATGTTTTTCTCATTAAAAAAATGTTTAAATAATAAAATAATGAAGTATGATCCGGTGCTTTCCCGGCGTATCAGCTTAATGAAGTTTTCTCGGGTTTTCTACCAGGTCAGGGGTTCTATCTGGTCTGAGGACGATCCTCGAGTCGAGCTTAGAAACGTTGGCCAACATGGGACCCCTGACCCGATGGATAATCTGAGAAACCTTCATTAAAATTGAATTAATGTAGATCATGATATTTAAAGGGGCATCCACTGCGGTATCTATGAGAGCTTCACTTCTCTATGCATAGGGGAAGAGTTTTTATTTTTAATAAGGACGATAACTAAGATTAGATGAGGGAATGATAAAATATTAGGGTTCTTCGAATGAAAAAAGGCAAATACCTTCCCCCCCTAGCGGTATTGAATACACTTATTCTGATCCCATATCGTTCTCTCTATACCAGATCCAAGGGTCTCTCTCCTCCTATATTCCCTCCCCCCATCCTTCACCCCCCCTCTTTCCCTCCCCCTTCTTCCGTACCCCCTCCTCCAGTCCCCTCTTTTCGTGGGCGTTTCTATCGGCGCCGTCGCCAGGTGGCCACGCCCAGACTCTTGGGGTTTTTCCCACAAATCTTCTCAAAATCTCCAACCTACACCCCCACCCCCTATTTCTCCAACCTTCCTCTCCCCTGTGTCGTGCGTGTTCGCCCGCTGGAGGTTGGTGGGTGGAGGGAGTTGAGTCGAGTGTGGGGAGTGAGGAAGGCGTGACCCCGTCGAGGTCAAAGCGAATTCGAATTTGGTAATGCACGTTGCGTCCGGACATCAAGCAGAGCTCACCTTTTCGTTCGCTCTACGTGGATTTTCACTGTCTATCCTCGTTCTCTTATATGCGAAGGGTCAAGATTTCGTCCTGCATTCCACCGCCTAGACCTTAGACCTCAAGAATATGCAGCTTGGATGCATGAGCCGCCTGTCTCTTTACATCCCTCCCTCGGATACATTTCCACCTCTTTAATTCTCCTTCATTTTGTCTATGTCACTCCAACGATGTTCTATTAAGTCTTCTCTCGGGGATGTACGCAATAATAGCCAAAACTTAGGAAATCTCGAATGCATTTTAATTTGTAGCAGTCCTACGGAATAGGTTAGTTTTTGATAGATCTTCCGTAGAGTAATAGTGACACTGTTTTTGATGGATCTGTCTCACTTTTCCAGTATCATTCCCTCAAAATATCACCTTCTCCAACATTCCATTGCCTATCTCTTAGTATCTCATGTGCTGCCTTCTTCAAATATCACCCAGCAACCGTCAATCTCTCTTTCTCTCTTTCACCCACCACGCCTAGAATTACATCGTTCGTTTTCCTTTCCATTTATCTCATTTTCTCTCTTGTCATTTTATCGTGATAGTTGAAAATACGTATAATATTCCTACAAAGTATTCCAAGAAGGGATTATTTATTGAAAAAATTAAGGTGTTCTTAGATTTTGGAATGCAGTGAAAATTCTTGAAAAGTGCACTGGTGATTCGATTATTACAATTTTATTACACCTAGAATGATTTTATAAAACTAAACATCCACGTGAGTAGAAATGAATGGAATAAAAATTATGTTCAAAGTTTACTGGAGTATTGACGCTTGATTGAGGCGTGATTGACGCTTCAATTGTGTACACGTTCATGTATCTTTAAAAATTATTTTCTTCGTCCTCGCATGAAGGAAGATTTAGAACAAATTTTGAATCTAATAACGTTAAGAGTTTTATCTGATGCATATCATCTTCTCGAGATATTTGAAAATCTCTCTCAAAAAACAGCTGTCAAAGTGTGCCTCGCAATTAAAACTTTTATTTTATTTCGAGATTGCGAGTTCCTATGGTTAAATAAATTGAGAACGACTGGAAAATTTATTTATTTCATTCGTCATCACCGTTATCACCATTTTAATTTCAATCCTAAGATTGTTTCACTGCATCCCTCCATTCTTCCATATTCAGTGTCAATTTCATCACGCCTTGTCACGTTATTCTTAATTTGTTGCCCATGCACTTGTCTTTCTCTTGGTTTTATCGTGGCTTATTCTTCTTTTCAATTTTCTCCTGTACCTAATTTTAAACTAATCCATTTTTCCTCAAGGTATGCCGAATCCAATCTTAGTTCTTCTTGGCCTTAGATTTCTCTCCATATCCTCCTTTCCTCTTCTGCTCTTTAGCTATGTACTACTTCTTCATTCATCCCTTTATCGGTCCATTATATCTTTAGTTTTCTTCTCTCCAGCACCATGTTTTCAAAGATTCCTTTCGCTGGACCAATATTCAATGTTTCTGATCCTCGGAGTGCTGCACTCCATAGGAGTGTTTTGACAAACCGCTTTCTTGCTTGTAACCTCAAGTGTTCTTAACATTGTCATAGCCTCTTTTGCATTAAAGCATTTTCAGCTTGAGGTATTCTTTGCTTGATTTCGGCCGAAGTTCTTCCATCTCAAGTTATAGTGCTACCCAAGTAGATGAAGGATTCCCCACTTGCTTCAGTTTAGCTCCTTGATTTTTGATATCATCACATCGAGCCAAAATAATGCAAATCTGGTGTTTCACTGGATTAAACTGAATCACGACTGGAAAAACTATTGAAAAATGCTAAAACTCAATACAATAATTTTCAGTATGAATCTGTATGTTGAAAAACGACACGTGTATGCCGTAAAAAAATATAATCAATGGAGCATAAAGAGAAAACCTTTACTGGTTGAATCAGATAAAATTATATGTATCTGGTCAGGTAGTTTAAAAAATATATTTTTTTATAAAACAAGCAAAGTTCTACTACGTTTCTGTGTATGTGACGTCTTCCCAAAGAGGAATTGAAACTTAAGCAATGTTTTCTTTCTGGAATAAATACTGTAAATAATACTTCCGTATATCTATTTGGTTTCATTTGGAGGTTATGCTTCAACTAATTTTTTTTTAAATATCAGAAAATACGATCCAGCGACTACTCAAACGATGCCGACGAAATTGATCACCAAATCTAATTTCACTCTCCCAGATTCTTGCATGCTTTTATATTATCTTAATTCTCACCCTTTTTTTCAAAAGATTAATATCTCAAGCCAAAATCAAATGCAACTGGTTAGCAATAAGCCCTTTGAAGTTCATCCTAGCTCTTAATGTAAATTCGAGCAGCAAAAAATTCTCTCATTTTAGTCTTCCAAATTAAAAGAAAATAGTGATCAACTTTTGATCACGAAGAAAGTGGAATTAAAAATGTTTTACATTATTTTCGCTGTTGTCAAGGGACAAATCTCCATGGTGGCAGTCATCTATTTTCTAATGTAGATTAAATTTCAGTTTATTTATCTGGAATTGAGATTAAATTTCCTCTCGGATAACGGGTTAGAAAATATGCCACATTAATATTTCAGTAATAAATTTAAAGGATGATCAAATTTTTTTAATCCTTTACTCTGATGCGAATTCTTGTTTCACAAGCATATGAGTACACTAATTGTAATACATTATCTTGGCCTATTGAGCCAAGTACCCGCTCTTACCAGGTCAAGGCTTTCATTTTCTACCAAACCACTCACAATGGAGCTCGTTACAAAATTGCGAAAATCGAGTGAAGAAATAACTCTTTTTTTCCATGAAGTAAGTTGAAGATGGAGTCTTAAAACTTATCGCTGTCTCCTCAATCACGCATTTTCCATTTCCCAGCATCTTGAGCACTCCCTTCGTTTCTCATGGCCTTCTTTCTTGGCGTAGCGTTTTCATTTTGTCTTTTGTTTTTTATAAGCCTAAGCATAATCGAGTACCCACCGACTATTGGCTTCGTGGACGCGTCAAGTTGGCAGAAACTCGTCTTTCTTCGTTACAAATCAAGGTTAGGTTTAGAAAATAACATTCCCGATGCTTTGAAAGCCGGGCATATTTTTTTTCGAAATGTTTTACTTTCGCCTCCATCATTGATGTAGATTCACATTTGCAATTAAGGTTTTTTGTTTGGCTTCGTACCTATATTATTCGTAGGATATCTTGACTGAATTGATCGCTTACGCTATCAAATCAATGAGAAGTTTGTTCACGAGCTTTGTGATGAAGTAATTACGTTTCATCCTTTTGACAACAAAAATTTAATCACGTTGATTATTTCAATAAAATTTAGTTTTCCTCTTTGCGTCGAATACTAAGTGGTTTTCAGTTCGACCTCTTACTTCTACTCTCAGAGATTTCTCAGAACATTAGAATCTTTAACAAAGATTGCAATTGATTTTTCCAGATTTAATCTCCTGTTGGGCTAGTTTTTTTATGTTTTTAAATCATAAAAAAATCAGATACATTTATCGGAGAATATTTTATCAGTCTTTGATACGTCGCTAAGGAAAACAAATATTGTCGCACGTCCGTAATAACGCCATTTGCAAATAATGCATGCAATATTACCTGAAAAATAAATACTTTAATAAGTTATACAATCAGATATTGAATAATCAAAATGGTTTTCGCACCTTAACCAATGCGATAACATGCAGCTACTCTGTAGTTGCGAAGGAAAATAATTTAATATTTCTACCAAATTCTTTCTTTGGGTTTTTCAATACTCTTCTTTATCTTCAGCCATTTGCCTGTTTCTAAACACATTCTGGATGTTAATCTTTAATTTGTGCTTTGTCTGTATTAAATAAATTTTTCATTCTATATCGCTTCCATTAGCGAAGAAATGTCCGTAATGAATATGGCCCCCTCAATACCTTAGCATAGTTATTTTGCAAAATAATTACAACAAAATGAACTAACATATGCAGAAATAATATAAAACTAACAATGACCGATTACATATGGTTTACTAATTAACATTTCAGTTCTTCGATCAGTTCAGCTGTTCTTCGATCAGTTCAGGACAGTGTAAAACTATGTAAAACCTGAATTAGATTAAGGTAAAGGGATAAAGTCCACCTTTTTTTTGATAAAAATTGCAAAATGAAGAAAGTAAGGGTACGTTGAATTACTATGGGAGCAATTTGATTGAAGAAGACAGAATGCAAGACTTTTATATCTCTAAGGACACTTGAGCTTTCTTGTGACACTGAGGAAATAATTATGGAACCAAATTATGTGTTTAATGGATTATACCATAGAGTGAGAAAATAGGAACTGGAAACATGTCTCTTTTACGTGACAGATTCAAGTACTCGTTCTTCCCCACGGACGATACGTCAACATAGAACAAAATCCAACCCAAGCGTCCAATTACGTTGGCTTTAAGACCAAAAATGCAAAATTATTTAGTCAAATACTAAATTTAATGTGTGATGTAGTTAAGCATTGATGTGCACGAGGTATTTGTACCTCAGCTCACATATTCTGAATTGCAAGTGTGAAATAATATTTTTGCGTTTATACCCGGTACCTTAACACCCCCCTCTACACCTCCTTGTAGCTGCTTGCTTGGTATTGTATCGGTGTAGCTGTACCTTACACTCCCCAAAGAGCAATAAATTAACCCCCAGTGGTTTAGGGAGAGCTTTTTAATTTTATTCTTGCCGCTAAGTACTATTGGGTTACAATAATTAGTAATTACGTAAATCAATGCGTAGTGTGATTTTTAAATAGTCCCTTTTACGTAGTTTTTTCTCCTTCCTTTCTCCCGTGATGGTCACTTATGGCTCTGTAAAATAAATATAATAACTCTCCACACGAGTGTATACCGGCCCCGAATAATATCACCGTGTTCTTTCGTTCCAGGCAAAATGAAAAGACATCCATTGGCCGGTTCATTCTTTCTGTCATTTCATTCCGTGCTCTCTTTAATTTTTTGAGCCCACATCGTATTGCCACATTTGCAAAACTTTCCAATCGGATCGATTCGACTTTGGGAACTTAAAAGAGTTCAATTTCGATACACCGTGCATGCGTGCACACCCAATCAAACTTTCCATGCACGACCGCTCCAATCAATTGCCTTTCATCTCCCCCGAGAGTCACATTGCGGAGTTTCATATTACTATTAGGGGGAGGGAGAGAGGGAGGGATGTATGTGGTATGTTTCGACCGTTAGTTCGTCCACCACGTGCTGTACATTACGTAAGAGTTTTCTGCATTGGAATGCATTTTTATCAACGTCCCACTTCGAGAGTCCTGGCTCTGAGCGTGATGGGGGAGAGACCAAACGCCAAAAAAATAACAAAAAGAGGACAATACCTAAGGAAAAATAAAATAAAAAATCCATTTTAATTCAAGGCATTGTACCATTTCAAAGGTACGTTTTCGGACGCTCTCAAAGGACTTACTTACTTCCAAGCACCGTGAGAACTTCCTCTTTCTTTTGTCCCACATAATCTCTTTCTTTAATTTCTTCTTAACTTCTGCATGACTTCACAATGTCTGAAAGGACCGCTGCCTCCCCCTTCCTCACCCACTCTTGCCCAACGTCCTCCCATACAATCATCCAAATACACGCAATTACCCGCAAGCCACCGCAAAGGCGTGTGGCGGGGGGTGTTAGGGCACCAGCCTCATACACGCAAGCACACACATTTTTTTGACTTTTCAGTAAATAAAAATCTCTTTGGAATATTGACAATTTGTTTTGGAATAACAAAAAAAGTTTTCGTTTAAGTTATCAAACTCGCTGTTTTTTAAAAGGCGAGTTCTCTCATAGCCTTCCTAGAAATCTTCATGGAGATTTTCTATTAAAATACCGTAGAGGAACTACATTTAAGAAACTCTTTTTTTGACATTTTTTAAAATTTCCGAAATCCAATCATGAATTAGACTTAATAAGTTCTTTGTTTAAAGCAATTACTATTCTAAATAGAACAACTGTGTGCGTGAAAATATATATATATATATATATATACACACACAAACATATACATATATAACAGTAGTTTTACCTGAAAAAGGCCTAAGAGAAGGCCGAAAGCTTAAACTTTTCAAATGTTAGTGTCCTTTACGTGTTTCCTATTTATATTTTTGTGTTCTTTTGTTCCGTCCAAATATTATATTGCTCTCTTGAGTACTTATACATTATATATTTATGTATATATATATATATATATACATGTTTATTTATCTCTGTGTAGGTACGTGTGCACGCGCGCGTTTGTAGGAGTACAAGATTATATCTCGAAGTAAATTCCTCGTCAAGTAACTCAGACAAAAATGTCTGCACGAAATTTGTTCCTCTTCGCGGGAGACTAGACCCCGTCTTGGTTCTATGATTGCGACGTCCATGTACCAGTCTATCACCTTCTAGTGGAATGCGGAAGATGTCACGATTCGCAAGAAAAGCTTGACATAGGAGGAAAATGGGATTCGGCATTGAAAACGAACTTGGAGTCGTCCTAGATCTTTTGAATCGGGTAATTATTCATCTGAATGATCAGCTGATACTTTAAAGTCAATATGACATGGCATGTGAATTTAATGTGAATAACTTGAGGGAGAAATTCCAAAGAAACTGCAGGAGATGCCGCAACAGTAACTTTTAACGGAGTCATCCGCTAATGTGCATTTCAATGCAACAATTTCAGAGTGTAAAAATCATTCGCCTTGACTGGGATCAAGGCGAATGATTTTTACACTCTGAAATTGTTGCATTGAAACTTGAGGGAGAATGGATTAGTGAGAAACTTAACAAAAAGGAAATTGAAAATTGAAGTTTTGATCCAAAAAAGAGACAAGTGGGCATAGGAAAAACCAAGAAGAACGTAAAATAAAGAACCTACGTGTTATTAAGTGTATTTTGTTGAGGGTGAAGGAATGAACTACATGAACTGAAAAATGAAGACTGAAGGGCTGCAGTAAATTAATCTTGGTATTAAATTGTTGATGATGATGAATAAATAGTTTCATTGAATGTGTTACTGAATAAGTCGAAGAACCCTAATCTATGAAATGTTTTAGGCAAGTAAGTAACTAAACTATGGATATGTTCAAAACGAGATATTTGCGCCCTTTTCATTTCGTCTCTACCGTTTTCCACCTTATCGCACCGTAAGAATAGCTTTTCTATAAAAGTCGCCAAAGAAGGTCGCCGCCAAGCCCTGTCTCTACCACGTCTTTAGTCTCTTGGTCACTCTCCAACCTCATAAAGTCAGTCGAGAATAATTTCAATGTACTGAGAAACCCTGCGGCAAACTGAGACACGCAATTCAGAATCGGAGATGAGGCCGGCTGACTGGTTCTGTGACTCGTATGAATGACAATTCACGAACAGACAGCCTTTTCCTCCTTCACGCAAATGTACTTTGATCGTTTTGGCTGGGAGTTACTCTGTCATCTGTGCGTACAATCCCAACCTTGGGTCAGTAATCATCCTAAGACATTTTTGGAAGAACTGACTGGGCTGACTTGAGACTAGGAAATTAACTAAGATTAATAGACTAAGAGTTTTAAGTTTATTCATTTCTAAAATCAGTGAGCCTGTAATCATAGGGATTAAGCAATAGTCTGCTGAATTGAGGTCCCGGAATCGACTGCCAGTATGTTATTTTTCACCAAAGCTGTGTTATTTTTCGGTTTCTAGAAAATACTGAGACACCGCAGGTATTACATGCATACCTGTAGGAGCTGGGCCTTCTTACTCTGATTTATGAATTAAAAACATATAGGGATTGCATCTATGCAGTACTCTGTAAGTCACCGTGAGGGTGTGTGGCAGAGGGTGAATGAAAATCAGGCATGCAAAATCCAAAACGAAGTTTTTCTAAATTGTCAGTTAACAATTGTGTGTGAAAGAATCAAATCATGTAAATAATGATTATACTAATGCTATCTGTGAAATAATTGTCTACGCTAAGGAGATGAGCTTCTGGTACACTGTCGCTATCGGTTTGTGGAATCACTGATTTGGAAAATGGAGAATTATACCCAAATCTAATATTTGATCATTTTTGCCGAATTTTCTCGATTTAGATTATTCGAATGTCACATGCTTTTGAACTTAACTCAAATAACACTATGCCCTGTCTAGAACCAATATTTGAGTTTCCAGGATCGCGATTTTTTTGGCCCAGCACCATGTAAATAATTTGTTGTTCTCTTTTTGAACTTGAAATCTTTTCGGTAAACTCATCTTGTCTCACTATTCACAAAACCAGTCATGTGATATGTAATTTTCCGCACGTCAAGCTCTTTTTATCCGCCCCAAGCGGAATATAGACAAAAGACAATAGACAAAAGGAGAAGAAATGCATTAGGCAATGAAGCTTTCGCAAGAAGGGATGTTGAATAAGGATGTCAAGAAAAGGCTTGTTAAAACTTTGATGTGTAGTCTAGTTATTTACACCGCGGAAATATGTTCACTGAATCAGGATGATAGGCATAGATTGGAGGCTTTTGAAATTTGGGCGTGGAGGATGGAGAAGGTTAAGTGGAAAGAAAGGAAAGCAAATGAGAAACTGCTGGGTATGTTGGGGGAGGAGATAATATTGTTGAGAGAAATCCAAAAGAGACAAAAAATGGGTGCAAAGCATATTGATTGGCAATGGGATGTTGTATACTGTGATGGAGGAAAGAATGTTTGGGTGGGATCTCAGGTTTCGTTTTGTTTGGAGAAACGAGAATTACTTGTTCGTTTCATCCAAACAAAACCTACCTTTAACGGTATGTTATATATAATAGTAATACTATTATATTATATTTGTAGATAATAGTAAATATATATATATATTCTTTTTTTGTGTTTCTATATTGTGTGTTACTGTGTATTGTACTATTCGGCACTTCCGTGTTACGTCTACGAAAGCATATATATATATATATATATATATATATATATATATATATATATATATATATATATATAATCTTAACGCACGCTCACCACGAAATAAATGGCAAAAAATAGGACAAGTCCCGCGGGTACTGGCCATGATTCGTTTGGGGAAACGAGCGCGGGACGCGTGCTTCTTCTGTCAGCTAAGATTCGGACCTCAATTTCCCGAGGAGTCAGACCGTTGCGTAAGAGTCTGCCTGCCCTCCCACCAACTCCTCCCGCTCCTTCTGGCGACGGAAGTCAAGGTTGCGGCCGAAATGAGCCCGGAATCGTCCTTTTCCTCCACCCTCTATCAGCAGTCCGAGACGGAGCTTAATAATCGAGTGGATTTGCTGGATAATGGGACATTTTTTTTCTTTTGTTTGTCATCGTCCCGAGTCGGGTCGTTCCCTTTCATATTAATGTGCAACGTATGAAGTAATCCGTCCAATTAAGAAAGTTTTCTTTCATCCCAGTCTGCTATTGTCACGGGGTGGATTTTGACGAAATGTGTTCTTTTTCTTTTGCTTTTGGATTCGACTCATTAATTTTAATTGCGTAATTGACTCGCTTCGCTCTGGAGAAGGCGTCAAATTACCCATCCTTCTCCTTCTCCTCCTCCTCTTCTAAAACATTATATTTCAGTCCAACTTCCGCTATGATGATACTTTTCCCAGCACAAGAGTATTTTCCATCTGCGGTATTCGGTACGAACTTTGGTTTGTGATGAGTGAGGCTACAGCTTGCACCAAAGTTGAAAGTAATACGATGTTGGTGATATTCTTGGATGTATCGATAATATCTGTATCGCTCGATAATAAGTCGTAAGAAATATTGAGCGTAGAATCGACTTTTTTAAGATGTCATTTTTCCCTTAAGCGACAAAAGTTCAGAATAATTGTAACTAACCGCCCTAAGGGAAGGACTATTTTTTTAGATTTTAAATAGCCTAATGTGCCGTCATTATTTCATTTAACCTGTATTTCGTAGTCCTTCTTAATGCCAACATCTCATCTTATATGTGTAGAGGAGTATTTAACACTAAGACGCCGTAGTGAATGTACCATATATTGTGCCTGGTAATTAACAAAAAACTATATTTTTAATGTTTCACACCCAATATTGTATCACTCCCTGCCACATACCCAAAAGCTGGATTTGCAGGGTACCATGTAGGTGTAAATGAGGATGTAATTAGTAATTCAATCCGAATATTGATTGGTTGCCAGGTCTCCACTCTTGGCTTTCTGTTGCCAACTCCCTTGTATACGCCCTCAAAGCTCTTCCGTCCTAACATCCTTCACTTGGCCTACATATTTTTACCTTGTCCTTCTTCGTGATTCCTTCCATTCTACTATGCTGCTCACAAATTCATTTAGTCTCAAGGTGGGCCCAATCCATCAGGTTCTTCTCTTGCCTATCACCGTATTGTGTTTTTCTCCATACTTTCTTATTTCTCACTTCATCTTTACATTTGATATTTTTTGCATCCGGCGACAGCAAATTGGTTACAAAGGCTTTTATTCTCTCCTGGTCCTTTTTTCTTACTTCCTTTCCAGTGTAGTATTTTGCCAAAATTTTATAATCTGCCCTTTACTTCCGGCAATTCGTATTGTTCTCTTCCTATGAAAAAGTACTGAACTGATAATTTGTTCCACACGTTCCAACACTTTGTCAAAGCCAGCACGGGCTGAAAAATAAGACGTCATACGAAACACAGTCAATTGAGGAACTGGGATGAGAGTCCCTCCTAGCAGGAAAGAAGAAGGCGAAACTAAGGGGTTTTTTAGAAAGATACCTTACAGGACACTCGATTTAACTTCAAAAATAAGGAACTCTTTGAACCTTTGAAAAGGATAAGATGAGGGAGATACATTGGCGGTACAAAATAGATTAAGGGACACTTTCTTTAGCAGTAAGATTCGTATTGAAAACAAAAACAAAGCAAAACAACGATTCAAGTACGACCAATGAAACTAGCTGTGAACCAGTAACCTCAAAGGCATATTTGTTCATTTACTGAAGGCTGGTCACCTAACATCCCGTGCCACACGCCTCCTGGTTTGTAGGATACGGTGTATCTACGCTGAAACACAGTTGGTGAACACTATGGTCGATTTGATAGGTTAGCGTATTACCCTTGCTCGGTACTTACCACTCAGTTACGTCAAATTAACACATTCAGCGTCTGTGGACTAGAAGAAAGAGAGGACAATTTATTGTTTTCACTGCGCCGTCTGACTTTACCCATAAAATCACGCAGCTTTGGTTCGAATTCGGAGAATGAGCAGTCGTATCAACCGGATCATAAGCGCGGGACCCTCCCATCGGCATCCGTTCTATCCATTCGTGCCCTGAAGGTTTTATTCATCCCTTGTTTCCCACCAAAATGGTCATCTTTCTTCGCAACGGTCAGCGGCGGGCTGCATATGATTACTATGCATTTTTTCTACGATATGAAGGAAGGGAAGTGGAGGAGGGGGGGGGGGGAGGAAGGGCAGGCTACCTTTGGAGGTGAAAGGAAGTAACGCGAGACCGTCAGTTGAGCACCTTAACGGTAAGCTTTCGCCCGGATATAGTCTTATGTTTGGTCCAGCGCGTCACTGCCTTACCTCCTCTCGCAAAACTGTAACCAGCATCGTCATATTGGAGAGAATTCAAAGGCCGACTGACTGTTGACCTATTAGGGTTAATGTTTCCTACACTTGCGTTTGAATGTCGATACGACGGGTATTCCCTTTTCCCTTTGGGCAAAACATCCCAGCAATCCGTATTTTTCAAAGCCTCTTCATATTGAAATTCCCACAGATATCCTTTCCGTAGAAAATCTTGCAGTAACTTCACCTCTCTGGCAGTACATATATATGCCCTGTGTATTTTTACGCTACGGCTAGTGAATATGAGAAGTATAAGTGTCCATGACCAATTATAAGCAAATTTTAAATGTGATGTTGTCTTTGAATTTCGACCAATCTACTATTTCAATAATTATGACCCCATTTGGCTAATTTTTGAATGCAGCATAAATAGATATCTCGGCAAGGCTTCTCAAAGCTACGATTCAGTTTATCAGTATATTTAACTTGCATATACGGAGTATGAACACAAATGATAAGGCAATCAGGGAGGATATGTACGTACAGGCAAATATTTCAGCATTTGTTAATTCCCTACGTCACATTGTGTGTTTTACGTTTGGTTATCCTTCCCCATAACACCCAGGTGAATTATGATTTTATTCTGTTTTGTATTAGTAATAAGCTGATGCTCTTATCACATTAATTTTATTAAATGAGCGATAAGGATTTAAAAAAATAATATTGAGTCCCACAATCGCTTACACAGAATTCAATATTTCCCTAATGTAAATCATCGTACTGAGAAAGTCAATATGATAGAACTGCTTGAAGCGTATGTTTCCCCTGAAACTATTCAAAACCTCTTGAACACAAATTTAATAAAATATGCGTGGTTTAAGCAATCCAACCCAAAAAAAATTCATGCTGAAAGTTAAATCATTAAATCATCAATGAATTACATTTTTGAGCACCATGACGGCTGAGATTTTTGTTCATAGCGAAGTCGATGATTACGAATAAATGAACTCATTCCTTACCCTTAAATCTTCAAATAATTAAAGAATTCCCATTCGTCAATATTTGGAAATATCGGAGTTTTTTTTACAAATTTCCATCATGGGAAAATGACATCGACTTTGGATATCTAATTTAAATGCACCGATATTTATTTGCAATGCTTCCCAACCAATGTTCCTTATTCCTATCCTTCGTTTATCCTAAGCTCTAGAGCCAGCGCCCCTGAATTAAGTCGTTCTCATTCTGAAAATAAGAGGGATAAAATAGAGAGAGAGACAGAGAATGAGCAAGAGTGGCTGATATTCCCTAGTCAACAATAATCGCTCTCCTTCCCACCATCCCTCCATTTCCCCGCCCCAACCAACGACGACTCCAGTTTCCATGTCGCAGAACCTTTCTCCCTCAAAAGCCGCGTTCTCTCTTCAAAAGAAGTCGCATCCACATAAATGGTAAACGGAAAACATTCTAGCATCGACGTGCGTACGGGTCTCACCCCACTCACGTAACGTCGTCTCGTAACTACCAACATCACCACGTACGCTCCACGCGGGACACTCACTTTTTATGGACCACTCGGAAATTCCAGTGGGTTTTTCTCTTTATATGTGTATATATATACATATATATATGTATATATTATATATATATATATATATATATATATATATATATATATATATATATATATACACACACACAAACAAACATAAATACGCACACACGCCGTCACTGAAGGATACAATTCCAATTTCACCGCGCTCTCTCCGACCGGAGTGGACTCGTTTGTTGAAACATTGTGCGCACAGGGAATCAATCATCCCGAGTTTCTTTCACGTTTCATTGTCGGTGGCATTTTAAGTAGGCGGAGAGACCCCCACTCTAGTTTCCTCGTTGCGCTGCCTGTCCATTCATTTTATGAGACCGATGAATGGACTAGATAAATGCAAATGGCACTAGTTTAACACCGACGTAGAGGGAATAGACCCAGCCACGCATTCAACTGGTAAGGGTAAATACTAAGCGTGGCCAAGGGGACTTAACGGTTGAGCAGAGTAATGTACAAAGAATGCTTTTTGCCCTCCTCCCCTCTCCTTTGCTAAGTTCTCGATTAAAAAAGTTAAAAAAATGCCACTCCAGTCAATTTGAAACACGAGAAAGTAAAATGTCATCTGATAACTATGATCTTCTACTTATACGTGGAGGAAATGGTACATGAGGTTTAAGGAGGCAGCATGCAGATGTCAAGTATGCATGACATTTAGATAAAATCTTCCATGGTTGTAGCACACTATCAAATGGCGATGCTATAATAGGATCTTGACATATAAGTTTACGTAGAAATTGACAGAATAACTCCAAGATTTTATTCTACATATTCTTATGACAGTGAAGGTCTACTACTGGAAGAATCCAGGATTAATTGAAAATGTTTTTCCACGAAAAGTGATATCATGTGGGCAATTAAATAAGAGTTGTTGTAGGGTTAAAACGATAGGACCCTTTTCGCTTTCGTTAAGATTATTTTAATATTTTTTTGGGAAAAAACAGCGGAAATAGTATAGTTTAAAAAAATTGGTTTCTCAGAATCAGTTCAAGATACATTTTGGAGGGCACTTTGAAAAAAATATTAGAACCTCTTAAGTGTGCTTTAAAAGCTTTCACATTTATATCATGTCCATTTACGATCTTCTTCTATAAATGGGTGCTCTTCATCGGTTGCCGTCAATACGTTGACTTAAGGCGACACATCGTTTGGTAATCAATCACGAAATAAGCTATCTTAAGAAATGTTCTGGAGGGAGGAATTTAAATGGACGGGAAATTGATATCTTTTAAGTTATCCGAGCCCAGGGAAGCGACAGGCAAGTATTGTTGAAGTTTTTCTTAACGTAATTTTTATACCAATGCTAATGATATTCTGTACAAGAATTCCCTCTTTGTAGGTTAAAAATGAGTAGGGAGACTGATGATATGATTCATCCCTTACACTTCTAAAAATCAGTCACTAATATTATTAACTCAAATTCCCCTAGATCGTCGTGTATTTCGGAATGCACAATTTTTAACTATTGAACCCACGATGTCCAACGGCCCAAATATCTCGTTTGCGTGAGCCAGAAGAGTCCCAACTGGTAATGAATTTTTGCAGTTCATGACTCTGAATGCAAACATTTTAAATATTCTAAAGAGTGAAAGTAACGTCGATCTATACCTTCAGATAGCTCATGAAACCTCTTCCACTATGGAGCGGAAATTAAAATGAGTTCCGGTAGGTACATATCTTGCGGAATAAATTTTCAACAAGGAGAGACATAATTTTAATCCATCAAAAATCCATGTTAATAATGTTTTTTTGTGGTATGAAAAAAAATTCGAAAGAAATACGTATGAAAGTTCATAAAATCAAGTAGAAGAAAGTTTTAAGGCAATCGAAAATTCTTAGAAGTCCCATATGATAAAAATGCACTCTTGTGCTCAAAGATACGGCACCAAAGTTGTAAGCAGTTTGTGAAAATATTTCCGTTGGCTCTAGTTTTTTATTGACAACGGACAGATGTCATAGGAATATTATTAACGTCATAACACTTTTAATAGAGCTGAAAATAAAACACTTTCGATTCAATTCTCTGCATTCATCTTTCGTGTCTCTAATGGATCCCTTCCAACAAAATCATTTTCGCCCCACCTTGCCTTGTACTTATGCGCTTGTTTTCCTTCCCGTCAATTTCACCTTTTCCAACCTTATCCACACCCACCTATCAAAACCCCTCAACTTACTCTTATCATTATTCTTCAACAACCAAGTTTCCGCGATGTACAAAATACCACTCCATATCATAGAAAGTAATATAATGGAGGGGAAAATAGATGGAGAGGTTCAACTAGGAAGAACAAGGCACTGATACATCGGCGGGGTGAATGAAGAGGAATATTGGACGAAAAAACTATCAGGTCATAAAGTAATTAGCGTATGAAATTGGGGAGAATGGACGATTGCAGCCAAATTATGTTCTGATTGGACTAATCTTGTGAGTCGGACCACAATCTACCTAACTGTTTATGAATTATGTTATTATTATATTTTGTGTCAGTTCATAATATTTATTTTTTCCTCACGCAATCATTGCTTGCGTTGCTCTCTTGTTTTTTCTGGAAGACCGTTTTCGCATTCTTTGGTTATGTCGTATATTACGAGTATGAAATATCGGTAGAATGCTTGTTCAATTTTTCCATTTTTCCTTAATTCATTATACGCCGGCGCATTCAAAGCTCGACCCCCTGCCCCACGAACCAAAACAAACAGGCATGATCAGAATCAAGAATTTCCCCGGAAATTTTCGCTTTCGACGATTGGGGTCAACACTCTCATAAATGGCATGCTCCGCGGGATCACCGGGAGAGGGGAGGTCGGGTAGTTGATGCGAATGGGCAACAGCGGGTGCACGCCTCCTGCCGCTACCGAACCAAGCCATAAAGGAGAGGTCTGTATCAATCTGGATACGAGAGGAGAGGTGTGTCGACCAACGTAATAAAACGACAATGAGTGTCTTAAAACGGGGAAAATTTCTTCTAAATAGCAGCACCTGTTTCTTCGGTTGATGGGAGGAGTATCTAAAATCACCCTGAGGAGAGGGGTTTGAGGGAGGGGGGGACCATGGATCAACCTAGTCGATGATGCCGCAAAATTTCTTGTGAGTCATCGTCGAAGTGGTGCGAAGGAATGGGAAACATTTGATGACCATAAGGAAAGAGACAGGATAGAGAGAGAGAGCAGTAGAATGCTTCGGAGTGGAGGTAGGGGGGGGGGGGGCGAGTGGGAATTTGTGAAGAGGGAAAGAAGTTAAGACTCTCGGGCGTTGATATCTCTTTCTCTCGGGCGTTGATATCTCTCCGCCTCGCGGTCCTATGATCGGTGTTTTAGGGCAAGAGATATATGGGCGGTGTCTTGTTTAGTTGTCAAGCAAGCCGCGGCGTGCTCACATCGGTGTGTTCATTAGGGTTTCGTCACTCCTAAATAGCGCAGTCAACACGAAATAAAGCTGCTCAGGACTAAAAAGTTTTGGGAGATCGTTCTTCTCACCATGGAGTCACCAGTAGAAGTGAGAAATTTGAACTCATCTGCGGAGGAACTTAGGAGTGCGCATTGAACAGAGTGAAGTTGAAAATGATAAGACTTCCTCCCTTTATTAACATTTCATTATTTCCTCGCACATCGATTCAGGAGACTCAACTTTTCTTGACGATTTCAGTAGAGTTAATATTGAGTTAACGTAATCTGTATACCCTAAGTCTCCTAGCGTACCTAGGTCAAGGTATTAGATGTGCTTACAAGGCAAATCCAGGAAATCATATGAGTTCAAATGATATGTATCCTTTTTTCACCTAAATAAATACAAGGACACTTAATCATTTGAAATATACAACTAAATTATTTAAAACACGTATTATAGTTTAAAAGTTATTACCTAAAAATTGAGAGTTATTATTTATTAGGGGGCTAAGTCAAAGACCACACTGAGTAAGCCAATTGATCTGACTGATTAATTGCCAAATAATACTGGCATTTTACCTTCGTTGAGGTTTAGGAACTGTAGCATTTCTTTCTTTATTCTGAATTAAGAAGTCAAAGCCTGATTTCACTATTTAGCATCGCAAACGTGTACAAACATTTATATGCTGGTCAAAGTTCCTTTGAGCTACATTTACTGAAGACAAATACAAATCATTGAGGGTCTTTGCTTCTGAAACTTAAAGGCAAACACCAATTACAATAGTTCTTTCACCTCTTTTCAAAAGGAGTCCTGATTTTTAAAGATCAATCTAGGCGATTTTAGTGTCTAAAATTTCAACTGGGGACGCGGTAGTCTTGTTAGAAGAGCGCTGGGCTACTGACCGTAGGGTCCGGTTTCAGTTCCCTAGTGACGCCTCTGGGCATCCTCAGCTCTCACCCAAGTTGTTTGTAATTTCTTCTGTAACCACAGGCGGCACTGAGAATAAGAAACTGCCTCCCCTTTGTTACCCTTTAATGTGTGAATTTCATAAACCATCTGGCCAAGCAATGTGTTGAAAATGTTAACATTCATTGCTATTAATTAGATTTATACCTATATGGCTGCGTAGGTTTTCGCGGCGGTGGTTTGAAGTATTCTGCATTGTCGGGTTTCACCAGAGGTCAGAATCTAACAACGTCGCGGTGAAACCCGACAATGCAGAATACTTCAGATTTATACCTAGTTTGAAATAAGGACTGCCGTACGCGGAGCAAGGATACGTCACAATTTGGTGAGAGGGAAAACCTTTTTGCTCTTATCCGTACAAAGGCAACAAATATTTTTTTTAACTTAAAATGTTGGAAGCAAAGAAAAAGGTTAAATAATATTCTTATGCTTTGATTTTTACTCAACTTTACGATTAATGAAACAGCTGTGTTGCAAAATAGACGAGTCAGTTTAGAAAAGGTGCGCCAATATGGCAAAGGTCCAACCGTCACATTGCGGGAAGGTTGAAGATGGCAACCTCACGTTTCAAGGGGAAATTTCGGAGCCGTGCATTGTTATCGGCTCTCCTTCAATGGCCGGTCAATTGTTACAAGGATTACTTCATCAGAGGTGGATGCGCGAAGCAGGAAGACAAAGAAACGTCTCATTTGCAATGCAATGGAGACAGTAGGTCACAGTGACCATTCATGTCCAACTCCAAAGGAGAGATCTATGAAAAGGTGGAAAAATAGGAATGTGACAAGATGTAATGAACTTTTCATACTGAGAAAAGGAAGCAAAATCGATCGATTATTATATTAAATGCAATCGATTATCGTATCAAATGACAGTGAATACGATATATAGTATAACAAAAATAACAGCATTCCAGTTTTTTTTAAGGATTTAAAAGGCACGTTTCAAATAAGTTTTAGTCATGGAGTTATATTTTGGGAACATTTTACTATCTAATGCTTAGAATCAGCGTAGTATTTGTAAATTGAGTTTGAAGTCAATCAATTTTGAAACATATTGAATAACTATCGTTATAATTTGAATGGATATGTCATCACTAGAGCTTAGAAAAAAGTCACAGCAAAAGACTGCAAATATTTCTACTTAACATTGAAAATATTTTAAATGCATTATTTTTACTCAAGAAAATTTTAGTTTTCTTAACTTTAAATGGGAGCGAGAAGCTGAAGGCAGGTATTACAATTCGAGGAGCAAGCAAACTGGAGCAAGTGGAATTCTTCATCAACCTGGGAAAGCAGTAGTATAGCTTAGGATGGAAGAAGCTCGATCGACAACAAGCGAAGAATTCCTCAAGCTAAGATAGCATTCATCAAAAGAGAGGCCACTGTTATGTGCAAACAACCAGAGGTCAAAACAAGGAAGCAGTTCGTCAAAACGTTATTATGTAGCATAGCACTCTACGGATCAGATACATGAAATGTTGAAAAAACGGACCAGTGAACAATAGAGAGAAGCATTTAAAATACATTATAGGCTAGAGGATTCCTAACTGGTAATCGAATTTTGCAGTTCATGACTCTGAATGCAAATATTTTAAATATTCTAAAGAGTGAAAGTAACGTAGATCTATACCTTCAGATAGCTCATGAAACCTCTTCCACTTTGGAGCGGCAATTAAAATAAGTTCCGGTAGGTACATATCATACGAAATAAATTTTCAACAAGGGGAGAAATCATTTTAATCCATCAAAATTCCATTTTAATAAGGTTTTTTTATCGTATGAAAATAATTTCGAAAGAAATATGTATGGACGTTCATAAAATCAAGTAAAAGAAAGCTTTAAGGAAGTCGAAAGTTCTTAGTAGTCCTTTATGATAAAAAGAAAACTCTTATGCTCTAAGATACGGCGGCAAAATTGTAAGCAGTTGATGGAAACATTCCCGTTAACTTTAGCTTTGAATTGACAACATACAGATGTCATATCACAATTATAAACGGCATAGCACGGTCAATAGATTTGAAAATAAAACACTTTCGACGTTCATTGGGCCGTTGAAAAATGGTCACCATGTTTTCGAATTCCGAATGAATACAAATTAAGTTAAAAACTTAACATGAAATATAACAAGTCATCATTTATTACTTTTTAAATAAATAAATAATTTTGAACTAAAAACTTTTTTTTTAAATATTCAAGATAGCAGTAATGACCGCATTCACGACAACCCCTGCTTTAGATAAGTATTTAATGAAAAATACTCAGCATATTATCTCGCATAATATTGCTAAATAGAACAATCACATAAGATTAACATGTACTATAAATGGGATCCAAATACATCCTAATCGACTCATTTCCACAATCGTTGCTTGTTTTTGGAATTATGGTATTTCGAAGCGCACGATTCGTCTAATAGAGTAGATCAATGGAGAATCAAAAAAATCCGAATTTTGGTGCTGAAGGCGAACACGTACAATTGAATAAGTATTCAGATGAATAAAAGTAAAAAAAACAATTGGAAACCATTACCATTCATGTTCGAAACTGTTTCTGGATCAGCAAAACACTACATACGTGTATTATGGCAACAACGCTCCACTCAACTTAAAATAAAACACGTTCATCTACTCCATCTCTTCTTTCATTGAATTCCAATTCTCCTCAACATTAATGACAAACAGTTGAGAAGTTACACCTCATTATCTTCTAATCAGGTTTATTTTTCTTTTTCGGAAAGTGACAGTCTTTTCTTCTGTTCGATTAATTTCATAAAATACCTTCAAAAAAGTATGTAAATCATTGTCGAGAGCGTCAGTTATATTTTTTCTGTAAAAAATGGAGCTATTCAGACTCATTCCCGTAAACAGCAACCGTTTCTATAAAAAGTGCAACAATACAGACAACAAATTTCTATAAATAGATTATATAAGATACATTACAATTATTTGGGGGAGAGAATGTCCTGCAGACCAATGTAATGCTTTCGGCTACGTGAATACCTTTGGTTTGATTCACATCAAAACATTTTTTCAATCTGATTTCTTCAAG
>NW_027286069.1:23408989-23728989 GCF_022747635.1 Hetaerina americana
CATTTGAATATATACAGTATGTATTTTCTCATATAAAAAATAATCGGGCTATACATTGATATAAATCATGCAGTAATTGAAGAGTCGTTAAAATTTTTATTTTTAAATTGAGATATTCGGGCGCTTGGATTCAATTTTCTTATTATTATGTTACAGTATATCGATAAAAGGAAGAAGTACAAAAAACTGTCTGCAACGGTGTCGAACTCTCTCTTATGTTATCCCTTGGGGTCGGTTGTAGTTCGTTGTCAACTACCTAGCTTTATTCTCTTAAGCTTCCTTTTGAATACTGTAATTGGAATTCTACCGGTTAAGGTGGCTTTTTCTATGGACACTACCTGCCAAACGGTACAGCCACAATTCCCTTGTCTCTCTCTTAACAAAAATATAACCTAGGATCCAAATCTACAATTCCGTATATATTCTTCCTTACATCATTCCGTCCAAAATCCCTATCCTATTCCTACCCTCTCTCGTTCGCCTAACTTTCTTCCCTCTATCACAGTCTCATTGCCAACCCACTATTGATTATAATTTCACAATTGATTTGCCTGTATTTCAACACAATACTGAGAAAAAATGTTTGCCAATATTGGGTCACGTACCACCATTTCATGTCACTCTTGTTGCCGTGTTACGGAAACGTCTTCGGCCACAGACTTCGGAGGAGAAGGAGGAGGGCAGGGGAGGAAGAAGCCATTCTAGGGACCGCGACAATGACTTGGCCGAGTTTTTTTTCCGCGTTAACGAAATAAGAGTCCACGATCTTGGAGCGACGGTGTTTGTTTTAGGTAGATCCTGTCTCGGACTAGACCTTTTACGTCATCATCCGTGTTTACAAAAGCGGATGTCCATCTGTACAAATCAAGGTCGCTCGCCAAATGACTGTCAATATCATGGCAACGTGCCTCTCGACCTCCAGATGTCCAAACACTTCCTTTCCAAACAACACGTAGACTCCTTCCTCGCCCCCCTAACACTCCGCACGATCCTCCCAGCCCAAACGTCATCGATAAGCGGGTTTCTTCTTCCCGATCTCGGTAATTTCCCAACCGCGACCCACCCTCTCTATTCTGCTCCTTTGCATGCGATTTCCATCCTTACGGGTCAATTGTGGAGTAGAGATAGAGTAACGGCCTTCCAAGTAGCAGTGTGGGATTCGGTGCCCGCGTTAGAATTAGGAGCCAACTCTCACAATGATTACCCACGCTTCCTGTTTCCTGGTTCCTTTGTTTTCTGCGTGGTAGGATAATCGTGGTGCCCAAAAGCCTAGGTGGGGTCTATTAAAACATTGGTCACGCCTCTCGCTTGGAGAAAATACCGCGGTTTTGACATATCTACCACACCTCCCCCACCTCAACTCCTATCCTCTCGGGATACTTTTTTTTTCTTTTCTTTCCCAAAAGAAATAACGGGCAAAGTGTTGAGAAATTGACGATGAAATATAAATAGCGTTGCATCAAACAGTTTTTTTAACCCGGTGTCAAGCCAGGGGTCAGCCATGCTATCTTGTGAGACTTTCGAGTTGTGTCGGTGGTATTTTCCTGGTCTTCTCTCACCATATCAACCCCTTGCTTATGTGAAGTTGAATTCTGGGCGTCTATTGCGTTAAAAATTCAACGAATACCTGCCTTTGAATACGGAGAACATTAGTTTAAACTGGGAAATGTGCGGAATAAGAAGTGGCAAATCGACAGAACCGTTTTAACGATTGAAAATTATTTGTTCAAATTTCGTTTGCTGCCGAATCAGATCGCGTTTATGAGGAAATATTTCGTAAATTTCGTTATAGTATACTAATTCCAAGAAACTGCGGGAGATGCCGTGCCTGTAACTTTTGACGAAGTCCTCCGCAAAGTTTGCATTACCATGCATCAATTTCAGAATGTAAAAATCATCCACCTTGACCGGGATTCGAGCCCGGATCCTTCGAAATCCGGCCGAGTGCTTTAGCCAGTTAAGCTATCGAGGCGTCCTTTCCGTTAAAACAGGTGGTTGTGCCACCGTCATATATTAAAAAAATTGTGAGTGTCCATTTTTGTGTTTGTAAGTTTTCAATTCAATCCGAAATTTTTGGGATACATACAATGTCACAGACATCCGCAGTCGTTCGCGATGCGTCACAGTCCACGAGGTTAAAGCCAACTTTAAACATTAACTGTGAGATTAACCAAGAGACTGCGGGAGATGCCGCGACAGTGACTTTTGACGGAGTCATCCACTAATGTGAATTTCAATGCAACATTTTCACTGTGTAAAAATTAATCATCTTGACCGGGATCCCGGTCAACGCGAATGATTTTTACACTCTGAAATTGTTGCATTGTAATGACGTACAAAATGGCGTACCTAGAGTATTAGAGGAACAAGATTTTGAAATCATTCACGGAGCAAATGCTAAAAATTACAGATAGAATCTGTTGAATAAATTGGAAGCAATTTTCTTTAGCGAAGGTGTTGAAATTTTATAATTAGCCCCGTCGTATTACGGTAGGAGAGATCATGTCAATAAGATTAGAGAGATGATGTGCCGATAAGGGGAACAGAAATTATTTTTATTCTAAGCAGCATAATATGTTGTCATTATTTCATCTAATCTTTTTTCCTTATAGTTACTACTAGATCGCTTGTCATGTCCACAGGAGTACTTTACACTCATGTCCCGTAGTGCATGTACGCCATTCCATGTACATGTAGTAATTAGTCAACAATATCTTAATTGCACTATTTTACATATTTATCGGAAATTAAAAATCAATAAAAATCTTAATTTTTGATATTGCCACCTTGGCTTCGAATCATCCCGTGCCGCACACACTCTCCCTTGCATTGTAGGGCATCGTGTAGATGTTGATGTAAAATGGTAGGCCATTGAAGAAGTATTCATCTACATCTACATCAATACTCTGCAAGCCACCAAAAAGGTGTGTGGCAGGGGGTGCAGCACCAGGAGGAAAGTGTAAGGGATGAGGGGGTTAGGGTTTTTCAAATGGATGGGGAAAGGTAAGGGGAACCTGCAAAAAATATATAAATATAATTGTATAACCCTGCGCAGTCGCTACCTTGTAGGTTAATACTTATTATGTTACGTATGCGTTCCTTCCCCTTAAGCAAAAAATAATTAAGTTAGGCAATTTAATGATACCAAGTTCAACCCTCTGAAATCACATCTTTCAGGAATTAGAAAAGTTTGTAGATTTCAAGAAACTTCATTGTGGCACGACCACGTTTCATCACATACGTGACATCTTCAGGTACCGAAATATACACCTCAGGGACCCCTCGGCGTTATCTGGAGATATCGGGCATGTGATGAAAACGGTCGTGTCGCAATAAAGTTTGGTGAAACTTTCCTAATTCACCAAGTTAGTTAGCCTTGTGTGGTAGAGCTATTGGTGAATTAATTGCTAACAGGTACTTCATAAATGATTGAAATTTTAACTGAAAACAAAGAGACGTTTACATTTGAGACCAAAAACAGGTTTTTTTAATGAAAATAATTCTATCAATGTGGGTCCTTCCTCCTATGAAAACGTTTTCAGTCCCCACATTCAGGAACAGTGTCCTCGAATACGTATGACAGTTATAGTCAGGTGCCAAACTTACCACTGGATCACTAGGTCAAGCTAAAATGTGCAGTATCCCATTCCTCTAATTTACCCTACAGAGAAAGATAATGCATTATAATGACAACAAAAGTTTAATTTATAGACGTCATATTGTATTTATTCAAACGTATATAGTAATTATTTTTTTAGGGCGTTAGAGAATTTATTTATATTTTTTATTCATTAGACTAAAAAATTATAAAAATATATTATTATTTAGGATTGTAGGACAGTATGTAATATTTAGCTCATTATTCGTACTCGCATAAAAGGGTAGTGAGAAATGTTTGTAGAATAATGCGTGAGGGTCAAGGGTTTTTGAATGAATGGCCAGGAATTTTTAATTATAACTCCAAGGCTCTCAAAATGATATGAATCGAAAATACTTTCATTAGCACCGTTTAAACAGTTGAAATTACTTGAACATGCATTTTCCTTGCCAACGTTTCGATAAAAGACAGGAATAAATCTTAGCTCCACCCTGGAATGTATTAATTATAGATGCCGTATGCACCGTGGTCGGCATCAGCATCGCCCCAAAGTTGGCCCCGCGTCCCAATTCCTCCGGAATGTTGCTCAGTAATGCCCACGCCTTAAACGCGCCCTATCTTTCACATACCAATATTTTTTTCCAGTGTTGATCAAGCGCAAGCTTGAAGCACCGCCCTCCGAGATCTCTTCCTGAATTATTCCAGATTCCTCGGGGGCAAGGAGTTACGCAACAAACTGAATCTCATTGCGACCTCCTCTACTCCTCCTCCCTTTTCTCCTGCTTCTCTCTCTCTCACACTCACCTGTCCTACACGCTTACGCTTACACACACACACACACGGAACCACAGGCTCGCAGTTCACATTCACGTTCATCCAGCAACGCAGCGTGAACGGCGGCAGCGCCCGATGCGCCGCTCTTAGCATTCTTCAAACTTTCTCTCTCCTCGATACCCTCGCACAATGATCGCGTCTCTTTCGCCATCGACACTCACTCACTCACTCCCCTTTCCCTTCCTCATTTCGATTTCATTTCCTCCGCCGCCGCCAGGCGCCTCCATTCCGACCCTCCGGGCATCGAGCCGGGAGGTGAGGTGGTGGTTGAGGGGGCGGGGGGGGGAGTAAAGCTATTACGCCAGAATCACTTTCTTTCCTTTCCTCTCCACTCATCCGTCGTCGCGTGTGGCTCGCTTTTTTTCGCACCGCCTGACATCAGAACGTTGGGAGTGGATCGCGTAACCAGAGGAAAATATGATAAAATAAAAGAAAGTCTTTCTTTCCACCACGGCCCGCCGCACGCTCATTCTTCGGAGCTTTACCACGAGCCAGTAGGAGAGTTGCGCGTGTTTTTTTCACGCTCCCTTTCCCCGAGCATCTTTGTTCTTAAGGGCGCGTGGATACGGCCGGCCATCCGAATACCTCACTCGATAAACTCAGGACGGGCGTTTAAGTCTCTCCCTACTCCCGGGCGGGTGGGGGGCAAGCGTTGAAGTCTCCGGCCGGGTTGGGAGACAGTGAGGTGATGTGAGTGGTCCCGCTCGTGAGAAATAATTAGAAGGGAAGGAAGGGTCGGGTGATTAGCCGCAAGTGGTGGACGGATGGGATTTTGTTGGTGACCCGAAAGCGTTTGTACCGAACTGAAATTTATTGCCCGCGGTTTTCGGCTTAAAAATTTTTTTCGCCGAGAGATTTGACCATCTTTTTTTTTCGTTCTCAGTTTACTGTCCTAGTCGGAGCTGGGCAGAGCTTTCATAATTTCTTCCTCGTCAATGATGGTGTTTGGTAATCGAGAATCTACTTTTTCTTATGATGCATACGCAATTTTTTTCGAAACTGCTCCATCGCTCGAGGAGAATGACGAACTTCAATGTACAGGCGATTTTTCTCAAAGAATCCGAAATGATTTTTCTCGGGATTATTCCTCTCGAAATTACCGGTTTAATTTTTTTCAGACCTCCTGAGGGCTCTATACCTCATCAAACAGTGATGCCGGAAATGAGTAACTTTTAATTTAAGCAAACCGCGAGCCAGCTTAAGGAGACCAGCTACCTATTAGAACAAGAAGTTGGGTAATTGTCACCTAAGGACAATACAGAAGTCCTGAGAAGAGTTTGCTTGGAATTAAATTGCAAATGAAAAATTTGTAATGGCTCTATCATGATAAAATTACGGCAACTTATGTTCAATGGTTTATGGACAAATTTTCATTCCACTTTTATCCCCATTTACTAATGTAATAAAACATGCTACTACTAAAACGTGATAATTCTAAAAAAAGATGATGATTTTTCTGTATCGGTGAATTTACACCTTTTCCCAAACATGGAATACCTCTTTCATCTTTTCAGAAGTATTATTTGTCCACACGTTAAACCTTATCATGCTCTGGTACGTAAATGAATACATACAAACTATTTTAAACCTTTTGCTTACGTTTTGGAATGATTTTTAACTTAAATTTCCACTGCCTCGTGTGATTAAACGAGAAAACCTCATCAGTCAAGGTTTATCCCTCCATGATCGTGCTATACTTGGTGATGATGTGCATCACTTTCAAATCCTATAAGTTTCGGTACTGGTGCTGTGAGAAGTATGCAGTATCCAATGGGGCTCATTGTCCACTTACGTATCTCCAATCTTGAACTGTTGGAGTCGTGTTTCAAATAAAGGCTAACCGCGTCTAGGTAATGATGGGCCCGAAATACAACAATTTAATATTTAATGAACCTCTTGGAATCAGGTAATGCCGATTTCAAATTTAATTTCCAATCATTCCTTCTTCGTACGTTTTGATTTATTTTGCGAAAGACTATTCAGTTTAACGATGAACCTGCCGGAACCAACATCATTCAATGATTCATTGGAATGAGAAAATTTAACAAACGCGATTTTCATGCTCGTTATATAATTTTCACCCGCTTGGTGATCTGTTGAATGGCAAATTCCAGGTGCAGCAACTGCATAGCTGTGTGTTGCGTGACTTGATGTATGTTAAAAAAAATAAGCCTTGCATTTCTGAGTCCTTGGATAGATTAAAAAAATAAAAAGAGCAATATTTTGGATTTTCGAGGTAAACAAAAATGTAGCTAAATATATATATATATATATATATATATATATATATATATATATATATATATATATATATATATATATATATATATATATATATACTACCTTGATCAAAAATTTCCCGGAATTTATTCAGAAAATTAAAAATACAAGTTTATTCATCTAAATCTATATTGTCCCCTTCAAAGTAATCCCCATCGACTGCAACACACTTATGCCAGCGCTTGATCCAATCCTCGAAACATTTTTTATATTCGGTTTTCGGTATGTCCATCAGTGCTTCCTGCGATTTTTCCATTACTTCCTCTCGGCTGCTAAAACGCGTTCCCCGTAATGGTTTTTTAACTCGATTGAACAGAAAGAAGTCACAGGGAGCCAAATCAGGTGAATTCGGTGGCTGTTGGATGGTATTTGTTGCATTTTTCGTCAAAAAATTACGAATAATGATAGCACTGTGCGACGGTGCGTTATCATGGTGCAAAATCCACGAGTTTTCTGCCCACATTTCTGGTCTCTTTCGGCGAATTGCTTCACGCAAACGTCTCATAACGCCCAAATAATACTCTTTGTTTACTGTCTGGCCTTCTGGCAAAAATTCATGATGCACTACACCGTTGGTTGTAATCCATGAAAACCGTCAGCATTGCCTTCTTTTTTGACTGAAAACGACGTGGTTTTTTTGGTCTCGGCTCATTTGGTGAACGCCATTCACTTGCCTGATGTCTGGATTGCGTGTCGTACTCATAAACCCACGTCTCGTCTCCAGTAATGATCCTTTTGATGAATGTGGGATCGGATTCAGCCTCGCAAATCATGTCTTTTGCGACGTCAACACGGTCTCTTTTTTGCATGAAATTGAGGTCTTTTGGCATGCTACACGACGGAAACCCAAATCATTAACCACAATGTCTTGGGCGGATCCATAGGCAATGTTCAAGTCCTCCGCTATTTCTCTGATGGTTAATTTGCGGTTATTGACCAACATTTCTTTTACTTTATCAATTTTTTCAGCGACTTTCGATGTCGATGGTCTGCCACTGCGTTCATCATCTTCGATTGACTCACGACCACTTCTGAACCGCTCGTGCCACTGGTAAACGACCGTTTTTTTTTAGAGAATCGTTGCCGAAACACTTTTCCAACATTTCCAACGTCCGTGCGCCACTAAATCCGTTTTTTACGCAAAATTTAATACAAGTTCGTTGTTGCAAATTTAAATCCATTTCTGAAATTGTAAAAAATCGCCAACACACACAGAGATAGATGTACTCTTGGCTACGTAACTTTTGCAAATGTCAAGTTATGACACTAAGATTTAAAGGGAATATCAACAACAGATGTACCAATTTAACAAAAAAAACAGAACTCAAATCGGAACGATGGGAGCGCCACACGGTGGTTATTCCGGGAACTTTTTGATCAAGGTAGTATATATATATATATATATATAGAGGAAAAGGCACTGAAAAATTTCAAATAATGTGATACGGCTAATTAATTTCTCCCTTTCTTCAAGATATTTCAAATAAATGCATATCTTCATTAACACTTTGAAGCTCCGCCTGCCTACGTACTTCGTCTTGACTCATTTCGATGTTCACGCTATATAGAACTGTGTTGATTCTTTATGACGCATAATGAAGATGTTACCATCAATATTAATGGAACTGCTGAGCTCATCGTTTTACGAGCCATCTGTATTCACTGTACCTGCTGGCAGTACTGTAGACTCAAACTGCATCACACAAAAGCAAACTAATCGCGCACGAAATTTAATGACCAACATCCAAAAAAAAATGCCTTCAATCCTTTCCTCAATTCTCCGAAGATCAATCAATTAGCACATTTTAGCAATAATGATGGCTTAGATCGCCGCTTTTAAATTCCGCGGAGTTAATTACACGGACAACCTGTCGTAACCATGGGCTACGGAATGCCTGTAACTCGCCGCGGGATGACGTCCTATGAACGCTGGACGCGTTCTTTTGGTTTACAACTGTGTCGAGTCGACGCGGCAACGAAAAACTTTCTCCTTCACCGTCGTCTCGGCCTTCAAAAGTCTCCTACCCCCCCTCTCTCTCTCCCCCGCCCAGATCCCCCTCGCGTCCTCTACCACCACCCCTACCAACCCCTCCAAATCCCACCCCTTGTTTCCCTGACGTCTTATCTCGAAAGAGGAAAAACCCTCCCTCTTTCCAACCACCCATTGACCAAATAAGCTTGAGGTATTTTTCTTTCCCCTCTCGGTTTTGGTCCCTTGAAGAGTTTTGCATTCGGAGCGTTCTGATTATCTTTCTTGAGTTTCTTTAAAAGCAAGTATTATTCATACTTTTGATTGTATGATCGTTGGCGGGGGATGGTGGTCGATATGGCTGAGTAATAGCGGTCGGCGGCTACAAGGTCCCTTCCTTTGCCCCAAAGGCGCGTTAACGCATTTGCTCATCTCTTTTCTTCCCCCTCCTCGTTGTTTCTTTTCTAGAGGCAACAAAAATGCCTCTTTTAAAGTATGCATCCATCTACAGATGTTCAACCTTTGTTTGATCGCCGCGAGCAGGTTCCTTTCTCTTAGATGATCAATCAGTAAAATGCTCTTTTGAAAGTTTTTACTACGTATTTGTACGAGCCATTGCGTATGAAGCGAAAATCGTATCGAACATGTCAATTTTGACTCATAAACTAACCTTTAAACACCGATTCACAAACGGAACAAGACCCTCTGAAAATTGTTGACAGGTTGAAATACTAGAGGCAGCTAGATTATAAGAAAATGTAAACAGCCATTCACGAAACTTTATATTGGGATTGGAGCAATACGTATAATCCGTTATGCTTCGAAATTCAGGCATAGTAAATAAATGAATTGGAAACAATAGTGTTTATTTTCTTAAAAAATGAACTGCGGGAACATTAAAATCAGACTTGAATGACTTAATCTAGCGTTATGACGGGTTTATAGCTGTATGAGGTGAATTTTAGCGAATGGAAGTTCCTGCATTCCAGGAAGATTTTTACTCTGCTATTATCATAACAATTTGATGCTTCCAAAGATGTATAAAAAGTAAGTGAAATTTATAAAAAATAAGAGAAATCAATTTAATCACAAAAGACACCAGCCCCGTAGGCCAGAGAAAAAATGTTTAAGCTTTGGCACATGTCGATTATCGTTGAGTAAATTAACGAGTTCGTGCATACGATGAATTTCCTTGCTGCATTTATATATGAGTATTTGTTGATTGAAGGCCAACATCCATGGAACTTCACGCATTTAATTGGGAACACTGTTACATGCATCTGAAACAATCACCAATAGGGCTGGAATGAAAGTTTCCTATCGATCTAAGGCTAAAAAATATTTCCTCGTTTAAAACTACCGTATTTGCTTTGAGAAAGGTGACAGTTATTGAAGTGGATCATTACTGTGAAGCATGATTTACTTGACTAATGTCCGCGCGATATTAGAACGCAAAATGAATTAACTACACGGTGTAGTGAAGTGTGAATGTCAAGCAGAGGTAAGTCACGAACTTATAAAAAATTCTTTCTGACTCACTACTTCCCCTTTATTTTTTGTTGCTTTGGTTTTTTTTTTCATTATTAATTATTCTTTAGTGAAAATAAAAATTTTAAGTTATTGTAAAACGGCACCAATTACATTAGAATATGTTTGGAGTGTCATTTTTTATTTAATTTCAGTTCTAGTAATGGGAATTTAGTTTTGTTCAAGTGCCTACACAATCGAGGCAATTTGCACCTTAATTTCTGATCTATAGATGTTAAAGTTTTACCGTCCCTACTCTCACAATATGCATCTGCACAATTACCATCAAGCCGTAGCAAGGGCGTTTGGCGGGAAATGGTGAGGCAATTTGTGTTCATATATACCTTAGAAGCTTACTACCTTGATCAAAAATTTCCCGGAATTTATTCAGAAAATTAAAAATACAAGTTTATTCATCTAAATCTATATTGTCCCCTTCAAAGTAATCCCCATCGACTGCAACACACTTATGCCAGCGCTTGATCCAATCCTCGAAACATTTTTTATATTCGGTTTTCGGTATGTCCATCAGTGCTTCCTGCGATTTTTCCATTACTTCCTCTCGGCTGCTAAAACGCGTTCCCCGTAATGGTTTTTTAACTCGATTGAACAGAAAGAAGTCACAGGGAGCCAAATCAGGTGAATTCGGTGGCTGTTGGATGGTATTTGTTGCATTTTTCGTCAAAAAATTACGAATAATGATAGCACTGTGCGACGGTGCGTTATCATGGTGCAAAATCCACGAGTTTTCTGCCCACATTTCTGGTCTCTTTCGGCGAATTGCTTCACGCAAACGTCTCATAACGCCCAAATAATACTCTTTGTTTACTGTCTGGCCTTCTGGCAAAAATTCATGATGCACTACACCGTTGGTTGTAATCCATGAAAACCGTCAGCATTGCCTTCTTTTTTGACTGAAAACGACGTGGTTTTTTTGGTCTCGGCTCATTTGGTGAACGCCATTCACTTGCCTGATGTCTGGATTGCGTGTCGTACTCATAAACCCACGTCTCGTCTCCAGTAATGATCCTTTTGATGAATGTGGGATCGGATTCAGCCTCGCAAATCATGTCTTTTGCGACGTCAACACGGTCTCTTTTTTGCATGAAATTGAGGTCTTTTGGCATGCTACACGACGGAAACCCAAATCATTAACCACAATGTCTTGGGCGGATCCATAGGCAATGTTCAAGTCCTCCGCTATTTCTCTGATGGTTAATTTGCGGTTATTGACCAACATTTCTTTTACTTTATCAATTTTTTCAGCGACTTTCGATGTCGATGGTCTGCCACTGCGTTCATCATCTTCGATTGACTCACGACCACTTCTGAACCGCTCGTGCCACTGGTAAACGACCGTTTTTTTTTAGAGAATCGTTGCCGAAACACTTTTCCAACATTTCCAACGTCCGTGCGCCACTAAATCCGTTTTTTACGCAAAATTTAATACAAGTTCGTTGTTGCAAATTTAAATCCATTTCTGAAATTGTAAAAAATCGCCAACACACACAGAGATAGATGTACTCTTGGCTACGTAACTTTTGCAAATGTCAAGTTATGACACTAAGATTTAAAGGGAATATCAACAACAGATGTACCAATTTAACAAAAAAAAAAACAGAACTCAAATCGGAACGATGGGAGCGCCACACGGTGGTTATTCCGGGAACTTTTTGATCAAGGTAGTATATTGGCTAATAAACAAAAAACACATGAGAAAATACATACGTATATTCCTATATAAATCATGCTAAATTTGTTCTGTTTCAACAATCATTAAATTTTGGTCTAAAAGTGAATACTATATATTTGGATAATTGGGTTCAGTTTTGTGGGACGAAGAGGAGGGCCAGGAGGAAAAATGTCCCCATTCATAAATTTGAGATTAAAATTTGGGTGAAAGAGAAAGAAAAACTTGTATACTTATGTGTGTGTGTGAGTGCGGGTTTGATCGACTGGTTGGGACATGTGCGTGCGCTAAATGGTAAAAAAATAGTTAGCTTACAATTGGCCACGGTCCTAATTTGACAGATTCTTGGCGGCAGAGCGCATGTTTTATTTCCATTATACGCAATGAATTTTCCCCAGGTAGTTTATTTATGCGTTTCACTCACTTGTTTATAGCCCCAATTTAATGTTTCAGTTTTTCCGTCAAGTGTTGCTAGCGAATCTCATTTAAAAAGTGCAACGAACGAAGAGGGAGACTTTCAGGAGTAAATGAAAGATGACGCAGCTCCACTTTTGTACCGATATGAAAGTGGAAGTGAATATAGTATACCAAGGAAACAATCTCACTTCTGTCGTCTTCTATGATGATAATCACCGTTCTGAGATATGAGCTGTTTCGTATGACAAGCACAAACTATTACGCCTTCATTCAGTCGTAATTGAAAACTAATTTTTAAAAAATTCAGAATTTTCAGCTTGACAGAAGGTTCTCATTTATCTGCATCAATTTTCTGACTTGGCAAAAATAAACCTTTTCAAATGTAAGCAAGTAGTGTATGCTACACGTCAGGTCCACTGGTCAGGGGTACATATACAAGATTTCATAACTTTTACTGTATTATTACAACCTTTTGACAAAGCGAGGTCTCTAAGGGCAAGCAAAGTGCATTGGTTATCAATGGAAGTGCAAGCAATCAAGTAATGCAAACATCATATTGCACTTAACTATTATTACTTCTGAGTATAGCCCACCAATGTCCTTGGAATCAATCTTCATGTGTTGCATAACATACTTGAGGATTTTCTCCCAATTTGCGGAAATCAGTTGACACAGTCGTCAGCATTCCCACACGCCTTTGCCCTTGGCTGTCTGCCAGGATGCAAACTCGAACGCAAACATCTAAGTTGGGACATGCAGCTCTGAATCTAGAGATTTTTTGTCTAATTAGCGGCACATGCAAGCATCATACTTTGTATTAGCAAATATGAAAATACGAAGAAGCATACAGACTTCTGCCCTTTCCTTTCTCTAACGGAAGGCCGTTTCGATATAGAGCTCTTTACCATTAGAGTCTATAACGTTTCCATTGATCCCCATTGCCATTCTTGGGTTTCTGTATCTACCTACTACCCTGTAAGCTATCGTTAGTGTGTGTGGAAGGGGATGACACAACACCAAAAATGCAGAATTAACGTTTGGTTTTGTTCAAGTGTGAAATTCGCCCAATTCTGTGTTAAATATTTCAAATAATGGAGGCGATGTGAACTACAGCTAAAAGGGGCTACGGTGTCTAAGGATAATATAATTATTACCACATGCGAGGCGATCTTCTAGTAACATGAAATACAATGAAACAAGGGCTGTACGCTGTTATCTCTCTAATTTATTTTCATGATCATGCGTATCGCAGTATAATTGGCGTAATAATACAATTCCTGCATATGCACTAAAGAGAACTGCTTTCAATCCATTTAACCATCGCTCGGTTAATAATTCCCAAACTATATCCTCATCTAGATAATCTAGATGCATAGCTAAGTTGGTAGTAAGGACGTTTTGAAAATAATCTAGCCGCACCTACTCTGCAGGCGAACTAATTTGGAAATCAATCATACTTTTTAAAGTATCCAATATACTAAAGACATGTTCTGAGTGAGGTCGGACTAGCGAAATATATCATCCTATTTCTTCCACATTCTTATTCCTTGGACCTCATTCATTATCGAATATCTTTTTCGTTACAGCATTCCCTTGTCATCTTTTCTTTTGCATTCTCAAGAATTCAACCTCGACTTTTCAATTCCTCCTTGCAATTTCTCTAGGTGCACTCTTAAACCAACCTCTTCAATTCTCACTCGGTTCATAATTTTTTGAGCCCTTGCGCCTCTAGTGATCTAAGTATTTCCCGTCGTAGTGCTTATTAATCTGGTCTCCATCTCGCCCTCTTCTTCATTTGCTGCGTCTTCCAGTCAAAATGGATTGTATAGTACATTACTTAGGTACATAAATGTGGAATTGCCTTTGCATTCCATGCACGAAGATGCCTTTTATAACTGACAGAAACTCAGTTTTTGCGAGGTGAAGAAATAGAAGTATAACGAGAATCTTCAAGCCCTTTTGAGTGTTTTACGTCATGACAGGTATCAGCGTCAGCAGCGATTTAAAATTGTTTATTTTTTTTAAGTACTGGCAGTTATATTTTTATTTTTTTCATGCCCTCTAGTCCAACTTGCTCTAAATATTCCATTTCGTTATAACTGGGACAGTGGAGAAATCTCAAAAATTATTTTCATCGATATCTTTAGGCGTTAAAAAAAAGAAGAAAGGCAAAATCGTTCCATTGAAAGTCAGTCAAAGTGGAAAATTTTGGAACAATTTTGCTGGCTAAGTAAAATTTTCTTTATTAAGGATCCACGATTTTTTTTATTTCGATCGCATTTTTTATAAACTCATTTTTCTAAAAGCATCTCCTAATACGAAACACGAGGTTTAAAAGTACACCAGAGTTATTGGTTGATTCTTCGTTGAAATGCATGGAAACTTATTCACCATGAAGGTACTCAGTCGAATTATTTAACGAAAATGAGGAGCAATTTTTAATTGTCATTGATTTTAGAACACAAACACGAATACCCTCTTTATGCATACAATGGAAGTTCCATTTATTCTGGTTTGCCTCAAGGTAGCAGCCCTAATATCCGGGCTAATCCCACAAAAACGTTTTCTTGTTAATGGCTCGCAATTTCCTCCATTCTTCCATTATTAAAACGGCTGGACAATGGGTCTTCATTTGCACCAATACGCTTACGAGTTTACTGTGGAAAGAATTGCTCAGCGCTGTTGGCGATGCGTGATTCTCGAAAAAATAAAGACAATTACCTACTTAATAGCGTGAGTTCGACGCTGTGTGGGCGGTTAGTTGGGCACCAGCGATGCGGGGTCCATCTATTCGTTCCCCCCGGCTCATCTCTTTAGTGGAGACTTGAACGGGTGGACGCCGTCGTCGAATTATGACCAGGTGGCCTTTCCAATGCCACGAGCCTTTTTCATGGCCAAGTTCATTTTGACGCCTCATCAGGGCCTCCACCCGTTGCCACACAAAAAGCTGTGAAAAATTGATCGTTTGAAATGAGAGACTCCCAAGTTTTTCCTTGTTCCCAATAAAAATTTAGCATTTAGAAGTTGACCTTCTTGGACACCTTTATCGTTAAAATTCCCGGAATACTAATTCATTTCCAGTGCAAAAACTTATGCAGGGATTCATCTCCCGAGGGTCGCGATTTTCAAGTTTGCGCGTACGAGAACAGTTTTGAATAGATTATTGTTAATGTTTAACAATAGTTGTTTGCAATATTTAACTCCCCGACGTACAACATGTTTTTGCTATTAATTTTTGTTGGTTAGTGACATAATATATTTTTTTAAAGTTCTTGTGTGAAACAAAATATCAGTGAAATTTGTGGATTACAGAGTTTAATGATTGAAAGGTTGAACATTTGATTTTAGTAGCTCCAAAAGATTTCAACATTAATAAAGATTAGGCATGAATCAGTAAAGGCATAGGATTAGGCATTAGTAAAGAATAGGCATTCAATCAATATTGAAACATCAATTTTTATGACAGCTCACATAAAAGGATATGAAAATACTACAGTTGATGATGTTGACAGAAAAAGTTCAAAATAATAATTTTAATATTATTTTTAAAAAATATAATTTTTTTGGTTGAATTTTCGACAAAAATATCTTAATTTGCGGTGGCATATGGGCAATAAATGCCCAAATATTTCCTTCAATATTTCCCCTATATTTGTATGTTTAATTGCTCCACAATTATATCTCATAACATCATCACCCGCATACTGTTTTCATTTCATTTCGGTCAAGGACCACTGCGCCATTCTTGTTTATCCATCCTGCACACTTCAACCAATCTCACACACACACACACACACACACACGTACGTACAGACGATCCTAATTTCGTCACACTAATGAATACCACTTCTTATCATCCCGTTAGGACTTAAAACAGAAACACTGATATCCTTGAAAGTTACACTTTTCAGATAAGAGCGTTTAAGTGAAAGTTAAATTTTACACTTGTCGACCTTCAGGAGAAAAAAAATGACTTAGCCAATTTAAAACAGACACTGATGGAAATCCCAGACACGAAGGCGACATCATGTCTCCTACGAGTTAATATTTTCACGAACTTGTAGAATAAGTGTGAGTAGCCATTGAATATGGGCAGGGTGACTTAAAGATGAGATCATTTCGACATTATGGAAGGGTGAATAATTTAATGGACGGCATGAAGAATTACGACTTTGGTATGAAGCTGTGAAAAACCTTAAGACATTGCGCAGTAAGTCTAATTTAGACTTATATATCAGGGTTGAGGATCCACAGTTTACTAACGAAAGACTGAATTTAAAGTGCTTTTCTCAGGGCAGCTTAGTTGGAATTAAAAGTTTAAAAAAAAAATTGCATCGCTTAATTCCTACTTTGGTTATCCGCGCAGAACATCAATAGAATAAATGCTCTACCATTTTCATTTCCTTTTATTACTTGTATCCAATTATTAAAAAAATATGAAATTTAAAAGTAATATTCTATCATTTAGGTCTCAATAACCTGTATTCCACAATCCGTTTAGCCAGAAATTGCTTTTTTTTGGGAAGGCCTCAAATCCACTGGTATTTGGTCTTGAACTGGAATTTTCTGGTACGATCCAACTCCTCATCACGTGTTTGTTCATCCAGTTTGTAGTTAGTTATCAACCTTGTGACCGTTTCGGAGCAGTACCGGATTCGACTTATGTTTTCGTCTCGCGATCGTGACATTCAAAAATCAAATTTCCTCGACCTTTCGAAAAAAAGACGATATATCTTCACCACCTTTCTCCTCTCTCCTTCCTCTCCTCCGCTTTCTCTCGTTCCCATTGACTCTCTTCGCCTCGTTTTCGTGAAATGGACTCCGAACTGGAGTCTGCGCGGAGCATCACCTTTATACGACTACGCAAAGCGGGTCGCGAAAGTGATCTTGGCCTTACATTGGGTGGCGAAGTTGCCGTTCTACTTACGAATAAAGAGTGGACGCCTTCGCTTAATGCAATTTGTGAATTCAAAATGGAAATTTCGGATGTTTGCCAGGGACGGCATTGGTTATTTTTCGAATAACTGCTCGGAGTTCGTCATTTTTCTGGGTAAACGACCTCACGGCAGGAACAATAAAATGCCTCCAGGAATACGTGAACCTTTAAACAAGCATCATTTTTGATTGGATATGTATAGATATGCATGGGTGGGTTCTTAATGGCTGAATGAACTTGAATCAATCTGTACTTTCTCCGCGAAATTCTTTGTCTTGCTTTGAGCATTTATTCTTATTGTATGGCTATATTTTCTCCAAGAGGCTTAAATTCCTTTTACTTCCGCGAGCCAATGTATGCGTGACCACTATTTACCTAGATATTTCGGGGAGTGAAACAAGAGTCACAAGAGAAACAAGAGAACAAGAAAACTCTTCATCTACCTAGGATGCAGTATTGGAATGTAACCTTGATTGGAAGAGGTTCGATTGACATCAAGAAAAGAATAGCTCATGCTAAGGAGGTGTTTATGAATAAGAGGCAAACAATAAGTGCAAAGGATCCAAAGTGCCAACAAGGAAACAGTTCGTCAAAACCTTCGTGTACGGAGCATGACTCTCTACGGATTAGAGACATGGAACATCGAAAAAATGGACCAGAGAATAATAGAAGAAGCCTTTGAAACATGGTGCTGAAAAGGAAAATACTTGAGACTGAATAAACAGACAAAGAGAGGGATGAGGAAGTAGTAATAAAAGAGTAGAAGAATAAGGAACCATATGGAGAACTCTACCGCTAAGAAAAAAAAGAAATAAATTGGACACACCTTGAGGCACGATGGATTAGATAGAAACATAATAGAAGGGATATTGGAAGGGCAAATCCCGCAAAGTAAGATCAGGAGACGAGTTCATAGAACTAATTAAGGAGGACGTTAGACGGAATCTATCAGGGGGAGAGAGAATCAACACTGAATAAAGAATGGAGCCACGGAGGCTTGCAGTAAACCAAGCTTTGATAGATAGATAGATAGATAGAGGTCTTTATTTGGGTAAAATTGAGACCTTTGAGAAGCTTTGGATAGGAATACTGATAATGATATATCGCATTTTTTCATTGCGCTTATAATTTGCACATTAAAGTCTGTATTTATCATGAAAATAGATTATAAATTACTAGATATCTTCAGTCATGCAGTTCCACCTTATTTTACACAACTTCTTCAGGGCCGTAATATGTGGATTCAAATATGGTGACTTTTTAAGGGTGTTATGTCTAAAAAACAACAGGTCTCTCTCATTCTACTTCTTTCAAATATATGCCTTTTCATAGTTCAAAATTACAGGTATTTTTTCATGCAAGACGAAATGAATTTACATTATAATTAATTTACGAAAATCACTCATGATATAAACATTTTACGGACTGAATTTCCATTACGATATTAAAAGTTTTCATTTGGAAACATTTATTTATTCATCGTTCATCATTTATTTTTTAATCATTCACTTTATATTTTAATAGACCTTTACTCCTTAAAATTTATCACATTTCCAAGACTGGTATGAGATTGTTTTGAAGCTAATGAAAAGAGAAATTGAAGGTACATATACATTACAAAAGTTTAGTGTATTCCACACTTGAACCGTGTGTTCTTAAGCTCTTAATCAGATCTGAAGCTGAGAAATGTACTCATAATTAGCCTTTCAAAGATTTGATACCTTTCATAAGAATCGATTGTTTCGAAATCAGCACAATGAACGACTTCTATCGCAGACGTTATATTTGTGGCACGGTTATAACCCGATTTTGAAAAATTTCACCATTCGGCCTCGACTCGGCGATTTTAGCTGGAAGGATCTAGAATCGTCTATATTTCGGAAGTGCCAACTGTGACTTTCCCCTCTTCGACCCTTTCCCAACTCCTTCCATAAATATCACAGTCTCCAGAGTGCTAACTCTACAGTACAATATCATCAAATTCTTCAGCTATTTGTAACAGTATTGATAATAATGGTTTAAGGAGACAATCTTTCCTCAAGGTGTTTTAATTGAACTCATCTTTAGCATTCAACTAAAACTTCGTGGAGATAAACAGATCGCGACTGTAGATGAAGTTACTATACATATGCTCTCATATATTAAAAATCAGAACGTACCATTGACGTGGTGCCTTCCTACGCCAAGGACAAATGTTAAAATATCGGTGAAGATGGATATTTTGGCGATGGATATTACAGACCAATTACCCTTTGGAGATGATTCCGAACCTTAGGGTCATGAAGCCTTACTCCGAAGTTGTGCTCCAATTGACGATAAGGTAGTTAAATTTGGAATTTTTGGCGCCTTCCAAATGATTAGAATATCAAGGATGGCAGTTCTTGTGAGCGATATGTATGCATGTATATGTATATATATATACATATATATGTAATAAATATATCTTCGAAATGGAACGCTCTTCGGCGACGCACACATATATAAAAACACAGATGTAGATTTTTAGACTATGGAGACACAAAGGAAGGACACTCACAATATGTTATTTGATGTTTCGACGGCTCGGCTGTCGTCTTCAGAATCAGATTCTGAAGACGATGACGTATAGATGAGAAGTGGGTAAGGCGGAATCGAACAGATCTCAAGCGTAAACATTTTCTTTGACCGGGAATTGAACCACGGATGAGCTATCAAGGAAACGTAAATTACATTGTAATCTGCATGGGGAATTATGCAACCAACTGCCCTGATTCTTTGGCCAGGAAACGGCGCAGCCCATTCCTGTATTCGTCTTTTATGCGTGTTCCTATCCCATTTCCTTGTATCCATTTCCATGCGAATGAATATGTTTATGCCGTTTGGTGGATTGTCGTGTTTGAATTTGTGTGTATATGTATGCGTATATACATATATAACGCCATCCAGACGCCACAAGAACAGCCATACTTCAACTTACATTCCCACCTTTAGTGACGCAGATGATCTGAAATGTCGGTCGCCTTCCATGAAGACTACGGTTTTCCCTGTCTTTTTTTTCTTCAAAAACTCCAATAAAACAATTGCTCTATTCTATTATTATCAATTAGTTTAATTTATTTTTATTATATTTTGACAACCAGAAATTAAGTTGAAATTTTAGCAAATCCTCCGGGAGTCTCAATGAGGAACTCCTCCATGGTACAGTGAAAACCAAAATTTCTATTGTTTCACGTTGTTTTATTGTCCCGACCGCGGTTTCAACTTCTTAGTGTCATTGTCAAGGGTAACAAATTACGAAAATCACCTCGGAGATAGCCTTTAAACAGTGAATGTGAAGGTTGATGGGTTTTGAAGCCAAGTGGTTGGAGGGAAAGAGGAGGGTGTAAGGGGGGGGAAGTGATAAGTCTTGGGGGTTGCGAGGTTTAATTACTTGAAGCTGAATAAACGGAAGTCCATAGATATTAATCGAGCTAACCAGAAAATTATGTGTGTATCAAGAAATGAAAAACGTGAAGGACTCCAGTGAAATATTCTCAAGTGTATCAAACAACAACTCATACGAGACAAAAAAATCACTTCTTTTTTGATGGGAATGAACTCTTTGGAATAGTATTGAAGCCAAAGAAAGTGAGACACAAGAACTACTTTGTTGCGATGACTGTTTTATAAGCTTTGACTATTGAGTGCACGGATGCAATACGATGGGCAAAGTAAGGATTTCATTGGGGTACTCTTCTATATCTACTTAAAACCCCGCAATCTGCCGCAAGAGCGTGTGGAGGGGGGTGTCAGGGCACCACTCGTAATTTAGAAATAGAAAAAAACTCATGCAAAAGCCACAAATTTATACAATCCACAAACAAAAAATGGTATGCATTCATGCAAAAGCCCTTACAACCCACACACATGCAAGCGCACAAACTACCAACTAGCATACACTCTTGAGAGTAATCAGTTGGTCATTAATTAGGCATTAAGGACATCACACCGTTCGAGAAATGAGGGGATGATCCTGACACACCCGCTCCTTTCTGGTCATAAGAATCAAGACCCTTTTTTTCACCATTCTTTTTCCTTGCCTCATTTCTTTCACGTTATTTTTCTCTACCAGTTCTTGCCCAAGAAAACTTTTAGAAACATCTCACTTTCGAACTTCTCCGATCTTATGCCCCGAAAGGATTGCGTCATTCAAAGGCGGGGGATATGCATCAAAAGTGTGAATCTTGGACGTAGAAATCTCTCAGTTTTTTATAATTTTTTTTGACTGGCGCCCTTTTTTCTTTCCAAAGAGAAAGATTATTTCTTCCGTGGCCTTGAAGAATATTTTATCCACGTGTGCCATAAGAACGGTCTCTATTACTTTTGATGAGCATGAAATTGTGTAAACAACATGGCAAATTCCATATCATGGATAGATGGATGCCAAAGTAAAAAAAAAACTGTGTACCAATTACTTCCAACATCCACCAAAGGAATCCTAACATCCACAGCGACTCTAATGAGACCAAGCAGCAACAGCAGTCATCTTAATCATTAGGGAAAGATTTATACATAATCAGAAGAAAATTGGTCTCATAGAGACAAACGAATTTTGAGAGGGAAAGTATGCCATTTTCAGCCTGCTGTCGTTGCTATCAGCTGATTATTAACTTAAGTTTTGACATCCCGTGTCTCTTGGAGAAAGGCGACTCTGGAGGAGCTCTTCGAATGACTCACCGACGGTGGAGAAAAAACGCTGAAGAGAAAATCGCTCTCGTAAAATTACGTGAAATCCCTTAGGAAACCCATTTACATCTGGCATGACACCTCGTAACGCCACAGTGGCATGGGGATAGGGGTGTTAGAGGACTAGCAATCACATGCGCAAGTCCATGCATGGAAAAACACTCGTTTACCTGCCCAAGTGCTTTCCCCTGTAAACCATGCAGTAATTGACTAACTCATTGAGTGTTTATCTTTAATAAAATTTATCGGGGAACTTGGGATAACTTTTTTTATGTTAACGTATCGTGCAAGGGAAGAACGAGCACTTATAAATCTACACAATAACCTACAAGGCACCGCAGGGGCGCGTGGCGGGGGGTGTTGGGTAACCAGCCATGAATGCACAACATTAATCATGACACCGCTACGCAAATATTAGATTGCTCATGCACTGGAAGAAAGTTTATCACACGAAAGAAAGTACTTACGTGCAATAATATTGATTAACAGGATACGTATTTACAGATCATGCGGGAGAATTGTTAAGAATGGGTCTATTAAATAAAAAATAACATGCAAAATATTAAAAAAAATAGATACACATTTAATGCTAGCTATCTCTTAGGTGACTGCTGTAATATATTTTTTGATCTCTTATGCTGCGAGGGAAAAAGAAAATTTTAAATCCATCCGTTCTGCTATCCATCTCCCTGATTTTACATTGGTGATCTGAACTACCATTGTAAGTGGGGGCGTGTAATATGTCCTCAACATCTTCAGATAAGTAACCTGCCTCAAATGTATACATTAAATTTAACCCGGATTTAAACCTCAGGTCAACCAGGGGCTCCTATCCTAATTCTTTCTATACTGGCGAGACACTGCTATCTTGTTCATAAGTACTTTTTACAAACCTAGCCACCCTACGTTGCACTTGATCTAGTAAGGTAGAATTTGATTCTGTCAGTGCTTGCGTTTATCTATCTATTTCTATCATCCTATGGTCGAATATACCAATATGATTTGATGTCAGGATAATAATTCCCTCAATGTCACAAGAAAGTTTGCCATGCAAATTTATGGTGGATACCGGGGTATCTAAGTATAAAAAAGTTCAGAGATGCTTTCTCTCTAAACGTTTTTAAGTCTTACCAAGTGGTTACCAATCTAAATTCCTCTAAAATACCCGTCGCCCTTAAACTCATTTCTCGTAGATATATTTCAGTAAAATTTGCGGATTTTCTCTGTATCTTTTCCAAATTTATAAATTAAGATTTATCTTTTCTCCCATCTTTTATCAAAATTCATATCAATGTAAAAAAATAAACAAATAAAACGTATTAATATATAACTTTGATGAGGTATAATTAATAACTTGGGATACTTTGCGATGGTGAGTTAAGCACAGAATCGATCTAATTACGAGTTTTTTTATTCCTATAACAGATTAGATTACGCTCACAGATGACCATTTCCAGGACTATGATTTGTGAGAGCGCATTAATTATGTCACTATCTCATGAAACAGGCGTTTGTTCCGGTGTGGCCTCCGGCATTACATTGTAATAGTGCCCTATTTCCGGTTTCCGGTTTTCCTCGGGCATTCCTTTCATTTTCACCCACTCCCTCCCTCCCTCTCTCCCTCACCACCTCCTTATCCTCCGTTGACTTCCTTCCGAGATTTTCCCTTTGGCGGGGAGCGGTTTAGCGCTAAAAATGCGTGGAAACGCTATCTATTTCACAGGTGCAACTTGCGGCTCGCGTCATATCTAAGGATCTCGTTCATTTACCTTTGGTGCACCCGTGTTGCAGACCGGAAAGAAAATTTTTATTTTTATCCGAGTCGTAATCTCTTCACGAATTATTTATCAGTCCGGCGAATGAGAGCTCACGATCAGCAGCACAGCCTATCCTTCTCCGTCATTAGCTTTTATTTACTGTAGATGACCACCTCCACAGTTTCAAGCGGATGTATGTGCCAAGGAAATGTTTTCTATGGTTTTTCTCGTACAAAATGCAATGCGATAAAATCCCCACTGTGATGAAACGCTTGATTTAACTAATTAAGTGAAATTTACGGTTTTAAGTTTAGTTAATAATTAAAATAAAAACCTATCATGGCGCTTCTCCAAATTATAAAATGTGAATGACCCCTAAGAGAATCAACTCTGATAGAAAACATAGTTTAACCAAGACGATGAACCGTTCCTGAAAAAATTCCATTCTCGGCGGTCTTTTAATGAAATGAAATGAGATGGATATCCTTCTTTGCTGTCTTGATGAAATTTTTAGCAGTCTGAAAACCTTTTCCTGTCCCAGAGGAAATCCGTTACACAAGGATACTTTCTTATTTATACACACTAATTGTTTAGGTAGATTTCTAACTACATCTTAATCAAGTAATTTATACAGTATAATATTAAAGCGGGCCAGCACGCGATAACACTTTCCTCTCGCCTTTTCATCCGTTTCCCATTTTCCTATCCAAGATAATCTGATCTATCTCTCAACCTACATGAAGAAATGGATATGGCAGTGTGCTGATTCCAACCACATTCTTATATTGGATCCAAGATTTTACCAACACACTTCCAATTTTTTTATCTCAAGCAGAAATAAAGTTCATTAACTACTCAGCCTCCATTATTAGAAACAAGATTTTACTCCCACTGGATATATCAAGTTTTAAAATGCATATATGGGTTCCATTGGAAGGGTCAGCATGAGATATTTTGTTTCCCTAAACGAATTGGTCCCTGAGATAAAATGGTAGTAGAGTGGATAACGGAAATCAGTGAAGTCTCCTCATGCAGTCACCCCTCACTAAGTTGACCTCCCTCCCACATAATCTTCATGGATATTGTGCAAGTATCATTCCCTGATCCAACTTAATTTAATTCTTTCTTTTCTCAATTACCTGAGATTTAAAAGCTGCGTAGTCATCGAGAATCTTGAAAGGTTTTTCTACTCAAATCTCTCCCATATTAGGATCGGAATGGATATCGAATTTGCAATCATCATAGAAAAAGGCAGGCATTCGAACCTTGGTGGTGTTTTTGTCAGGTGAGGGTTCAGACACTGCGATATGCGGTCCTTTGGCTTTTCTTTTGTAATATTTTTCTGCAGCACTTGACTCAACAAATTATATTAAACATTTAGACTTCGAAATACCTTTCAAGAGATTGTTTTGCCTTCAAACTTTTTGCTATACATTCTTGTTATTACTATGCTTTTTTGAACAATGCAATTAATTTTAGTTGGCTAAAATATTAATATTAAATTATTTTAGACATGTATGAATGTAATTCCATGAAAATTCGGAAAATACTATTAACATTTCATTTTTAGGGCATTGATTTAAGAGTCTAAATGTTTTGAGGAGTCCTGATTTAAAAAAATTGCTTTAGCTGGTGTAGTTTTACTTGTTTTTATTTAAAAAAAGGAATTACAAAAGTTACCAGTCCCGCACTCAGTTTGCCCCATTTTATCCAGGTTAAGTATATACAGATTTATTCATCTTCGGGAAGAGAAAACCTTTTAGCTGTACGAGCTCAGCGGATAAAAGAGTCGATACTGAGGTTCAAAGCCACACGGGGTTCTCATGCGACTTCACCCCTTCCCACATTCACACTGCGAGCGTTGAAGTCTCTCGCCCGTTGAAATCTCTACGGTAGCTCTCGAAAGCTCAGTAGACACCACAACAACAAGCATTAGAAACTCCGCCGGTGCACTCACAAAATCCTAGAACATAAACATACAACACGCTGCGAGACGCGGGTTTCACTTCTCCCTGACGGTTCAGATGCCTTCGAACCCAAGTCCGCTCGATCCGCCGGCCGGCCGCATGAAGTGACAAAACCGCACCGCCGTTTGCCTCCGTGGTCACCAGAGCGCAGCTGCGCGCGGAATGTAAGTTTTCCACCCCTCCTATAAACACTGCCCCTACCCCCGTTCACTTTCTCCGACCCCATCGACAACGGTCACCCCTCCTTTCCTCAATCCATTTCCCTCCTCCTCCCCCCCTTCCCAGGAGAGGTACCCTCCTCACACTCCCCCACGTGGCATACTTTCACTCTCCCTCCTCCGTCCCTCACATTCCCCTCCTTCCTTCTCCTTACTCTGCCCCCCACCCCCACCTAAATTCGCCCGTGTTCCCTCTCGAAGCAATCTTTTCGTGGTCTTTTCCCACGCTTCCCACCCTCCCATTCCCTCCTCCACCTTCACCCCCCCTTCCCCGATCCTTAAACCCTCTCCGTTTCAATACCAAATGCGTTTGCCCACTCGAAAGGAGGTCTCGAAAAATTGCCGTTAGGCGTGAGATAATCTTTTTCTCTCTCTCTCTCTGGGTGTCGTCTTCGACCACTGTCGGAGGTGGTTCATCTCCACCTCTTCGACTGAGATGTACTATCCACATTGAAGGGTTTGCACCCTAGCACTGAAGAAAATAAAGGGGTAACCAGAGTAGATTTACAAGCTTCATTGCTGAATTGATATATATATATATATATATATATATATATATATATATATATATATATATATATATATATATATATATATATATATATAATGTGGCTTAGTAGTGGGTGAACTCTACCATCACCTGCTAAACCGACCTTCGGGGGAATTACTGTGTTGCTTGTTATATGTATATATATATATATATATATATATATATATATATATATATATATATATACACACACACACAATATCATATAGCGCGTTTTACAGAATTGTTTAGCATATTCAAGGAAATACGTCCGTAAAGGATCCCAACTCACGATAATGTCGGGTAGCAAAATTAGTATAAAACCTTTATCTCTGGTATTTTGTCTTCAAATGTTATATGTAGATTCCATTCTTGGGGAAAAACTGCTTATCCCGGTGAGGTATATAGGAAATCTCGTACTCTCTAAATACTAAATTTGTTTCATTAATAAAAATAGGGTATTTTATTTTTGACTATTTGAAAATTTGTCCGTTTTCTGTTTTACTCGGCAGTTTTGAACCTGTATTCCATAAATTTGACTCATTAAAGAAGAAAAAAAGGTGGGAGAAAACATGCTTAATGTAATCGGTAACAGGACGAATTTTTCGACTGACGTGTCAACATTGCGAAAAATTTTTGAATCAGCAAAAGTGATTACTTAAGGCATAGAAAGCTGGAGCGGGAAATGGGCCATCCACCACTGATCTACCGCTTTGGTAAGTTTCCAAATGGGCTATATTTAAATGCGGTTAAGCCATCCTGTCTGACTTTCTCAAATGCATTTATATATTTATTTGAATTTCGCTTACCGGAGGCCTTTGTTTATCGAGTGCGCAACATCATTCTCCTAGGAGGACTAATGAGTAAATTTGAATTCAGTTACTCCCTTATAATGGAGTAATAATTTTTGAAAATATTATTTCACCTAGATGTAAAGGAATTAATAGAGTTCAGGAAGATATTCTATCCTAGGCCTAGATTCGATAAATTGTCGATTCGTTCGTTTTGAGTGAAATACGAGGTGATTTTTGTTAAATTTTTTAACTTTTATAGTACGCTTAAGTTTAATTTTCTCATGAATTTAGCAATATGGGATACCATTTTACTCGATTCCAGTTGTTCAAACATTTACGGATTGAAAGATTGGATTGTCTTTATTTTATTCTTTCCTAAAAGCCACTAACACTGATCTCCAAGTATCTTACAATAATCGATCATAATTTGATGAATGATAGAACATTGTAAACCTAAAAGTTGAATGAATATGATTATGACAGTGCCAGACCAACTGTACGGTCGGTCTGTGAGGAGACGAAACTTCGCTCCCAACTGTTTTAAAGAGATGTACCTGTTTCAAAAATCTCCATTACACTAAATATGTTTCAATTATTTTACTTGGTTTTTGTCAAAATTACTTCCTTGTTTATTTTGAATTCCTTTGGAGATGCTTTGAGGTAGAACCATGGCGCATGCGTGTGAATCTTGCTTTGGCACACACACCCTTTAAATTACTTGGGAGTGAAGTGTTTACGATTTCAAAGTATGAAAAGGCAATTTTCAAATCGCCATTGCTTCCATTTTCACTCTTTGTATATTACGTTAATGCGAACATTTTTTTAAAATACGGGTTGGGCATAGGCTCCCAATTTGAAATTCGTTTTTTCCCTCTCGGTAACTTGCAGTCTGTCCATCGCAAATAGTTTTCCTGGCTACCGTACTTAATCTGGGGAAACCGCAGGCGTGCAATAGGGAAAGAAATAAAGACCCCACACCCCTTTTTGACGTGAGTGATTACACACGCCGGGAGACTCACCGACCAGGAGGTTAGCTCAAACTCAACACAAGTCAAACAGTCGCCAGTTTTTACGAGAGGTTTCTCGAGAGAGGAACCAAATTTAATGTGTCAATTTTACGTGTAAATTTTATGCAATTTCGCCCGGTACCAACCGTATCGAACATGTTGAATTCGCATTGTTTCTTACGGACTCTTCTTATATAGATATTCTGGCTCGATGTATCTTTAAGGCGTGCCAGAATAGTGCAAGGCGTGCATCTAACAATGAAATGCTGTCCTTAAATTTTCGAAATAAATAAACACTATTTATCTCATCGTGACTTTCTCAAACTTTCAGATTCGTGATGCAATAATGCCGGCGTGTCACGTTCAAACATTTCAAAGAAACAGAGTAATGATTGTTTGGAGTACGTTTGCCTCCCTGTCTTTCACTAACAGTTTATACGCACCCTGAAATGCTTCATCTAGTTATAGAAGATGGTAAGGCAATTCACTCACTATCCTCTTGAGTAAATCAAGCGACAGCGCAGCAAGGTCATCGAAAGACAGATAAATCATCCAAGACAATGCCATTGTGTGAGCTCTGGTATGTTGCATCCATTGGGAAAAAAGAACTACCAGACTTTCCACAGACAAATGGTTGATACGACACGTTTCAGCATTTTACAGCATCATCAGTTACTTGAACCGTCAGCATCGCTGCCTTAAAGCTATGAAGCGCATCGTATTGCCCACGGCACTCCTCGCAGGGCGCGGCAAGGAAGTGTGGAGGAAGATGGGAGCTAGGACGCCACCCATATGTGCAGAAATATTAGTTCTTTGATGCATCTAAATATAATTTAGCTGTTATTAAAATAACTCGTACTCCTACACTAATGCATACTTATATTAATTACGCAGTTAATTATACTTGATTAATCCATTTAATTTTAGTGATTATGGGGATGAGAATTTGAGCTTCTTTAAGACCTTTTGAAGACTGTACATTAAATAATTTTTCCTCAAGCCGTAAAGGAGCTGTAATCTGCGCATAATATATGTCTGTCTGTCTATATGTGTTTATGTGTGTGTGTGCATATAATTAATGGCTAATAAATTATGCCTAATATAGTATGTATACGGCGATGAATTGAATGGAATAAGGGACCATTTGGTCTCAATTTCGCCCAAGTAAATATCGCGCTTTTATCTATACATATATCTATCTAAAGAGGGGTCTTATTTTTATTAGTATTTAATTATAAACTTATTTAATTTATATGCCGTTAAGGATATATTTTTCAATTGGAAACATTATTTAATATAGTCGGTCTTTTTAGTGAATATATTAATATGCCATTGTATTGGGCCAGGTAAGAAATTGTACTTATCTTTCCTTGACGGTTTATATCTTTCTCATTTTTGTATTATGGTGTTCAACTCTAACAGTATTCATTTGGTATCATAATTATTTCTTGTTGGCTAACGTACTGACTTCCAACCCAAAGGACCCGGGTTCGAATCCTGGAGACGGCAGATGATATTTTTCAGTGGTTTCCCGATTCCTACTTGAGGTGCTTTGTGGAGAGCACTTTGAGTGAGTACGACGTCCGTCAAATGGGACGTTAAACTGAGGACCCCTCGGTGCCTTTTGTTAAGAGTAGACTAATTATACCCTTTCCCATCCATCTGTAACGGCGCAAATGACCTCAGCTGTCACCACCCCTAAAACTACCACTGCAACTATTTCTTGGTCGTCACTATTAAACTCGAGGTGTGTCCTGTACATTTGTAATAATCTTTCAAAGTCTTGTCAGCTCTCTTGGTGATATTATAGCTTTTGTGGAATTGTGCTAATATCATTTTCCAGAGAATAATAAAAAAATTCCACAACGTGGTTTCTGAATTTTGTGTAGACATGAGGGAAATGCAGATTTCGAGCAAGATTTCCAGTGGCCACCGAAAGTTGCTTTCTTTGAAAGGGGGAGGGAAGGGGGCGGGGGAGATGGATCTATCTCTCGTAATGAAAAGCATTTGTGTTAAAAGAGGGAAGATATAAGGAGGAAGTAGTTACGGACGTGTGATATCTTGATCTTTACTCCCCCGAACCCTCCTCCGCTCGGCAGTTTTGGAAAGTCTAGGGGGAAGTAAGTTCTCGACGACGGCATCTCGATTTGTGGAAGTCATGGGCCGTGTCGCCAACCCCCTTCCCCTCAACTCTCCTCCCTTAGCACACTCTTCGCCCCCGCAACATGTGAACGGCACTCTCCGACACGGGGGAATGAGACGAGCGGGGAACATTACAAACCCCCAACCACGGCGCCGCCGCCTCCGCTGGTATTACCAGCCCCGGAGATAAATATTGAAAAAAAAATACCTTCCCGTCTGTTGTTCTTCCTGCTTCCGGGCCGCTTAAAAAACCACTCATCCTCGCGGCGGTTTGATAGAAAATGATGGATAGCACGCAAGATGGATCCTACAAGCGCGATGGGTCGGTGGAAAGCAGGCAGGGGTGGGAAGGTGTATTTTTTGCGCACACTGGAAAATGAAGCATGGGTAACGAGAGAAATTTCGTTCACCGAACTGACTGCCCTTGCAGCTCACGAAATGGAGAGGGGTTTTCGAAAAAAATCAACGGTTCCCGTTGTTATGGTTACTTTGTTGACTTTGATAGCGTTTGCCTACCTCGATTGGTGATTCATGAAATTTAGATAAAAACTTAATGCTGTGGTTTAAATTTTTCAAACACCTTTAGTACAATAAATCGACATTCTTTTTTTTCCGTTTCGTTAGATTTTTTCAAATCGTTTCCGTAGATGTAATTCCGAACTTCAGGTGTGATGAATCTGTGAACCGTAACGTATTTTATGTGCCTAGAAGCAGGTTACCGAAATAATTAAAAGCTCTTTTTTTTGCATAAAGATATTCGGGGAAAGTAAGTACGGTGACCTTATTGGAGGAAATAGGATGGGAGCGACTGGAGACACCGTCTGTCACGAAGGAATCTGACTAGACTTATGTAAAAACTTTAATTTACAATGTTACATGTATGGTGATGAATCATCTCCTACCACACACCCTGGTGATTGCCTGTAGCGTGGAAAAGTAAAGATATATAGAAGAGCATGGTGTGAAGAGTAGTATCGAACTGATAGTTTTCTCTGGATTTAGGTCATCACTATGCTTAAAGTTGGGTGGCAATATAGTCTTAAAAATATGATTAATTCAATTGCTCCTTATACGAGTACATAAACCGATGCTTGATAACAACGGACAGTACTTACCCTTCACGTCCGAAAGAACATGGTTCCTCAAAGTCATATGGCAGGAAATGCATATGTTCACTTTCTTATAATTTGGAATTTTAATTAACATTCCGTACATGCCTTAGTGGAAAGAAGAGTTTTTTAATATGGGAATGGAACGAGGGCGAGTTAGTAGTTAGTCCGTTGTGTGGAGCGCGCTTTATCCTTCATTTTTCGCAGGCAGGCAGATATACCAGAATGAGGAGCAGCGGGTGATAGGCAGTCAAACATCTGGTCAACGTTAATTTATGAACATCAAGTAAAAAATGAAATATAATGGTCTAAATGGACACTAGAAATAAATTCTCACTGATGCAAATTTATGATAAAATTCCATTGATAATTTTTAAGAAAAGTAAGTTTAAACTGAATTTTCTAAATTGAGAAGAGAAAAAAAACCTGTGTTTCAAGGAAGTTCGTTCAGTCCCCAGCGTCTTCCGCACCCGAAGAGGGATTCATCCGTGATGACCCGTTCTTAAAGAATCCCTCCTTAAACGGAGCTCATAGAAATTTCTAAAATACCCGATGCGAAGTTTAAACTTCCTGTTTGAGCAACATTAGATTACACAAGACAAAATAATTGACGCTAGATTCATGGGATCTGGGCTTTACACACATGTTTCCTTAACAACGAAATAGCGTAGAAAGTTGATGTCATTAATTCATGATTGCTGCATGGATTAGAGTGGAGAATTTTTATGACTGCCATCAAAATCACCGCTCTAATTTATTATCAGATATTACATGGTATTGAATAAACTGTGTTGATATGTTACAATTAAAATGAATAGGAAATTGAAGGTGTTTATTTCAGCCTAATTAGGAAATGTATGAAAAAATGGAATTTGGTCATCATACGATATTTAAATCTTTTGAGAAATGTTAAATGATTTATAATAACAAATCCTTTAGCAGTTGATGGATGTAGAATGCCTGTACAGCTATGAATATTCTCATAATCTCAATGCAACAATTTCAAGTGTAAAAATCATTCCCCTTGACCGGGATTCGAACACCTGGTCAAGGAGGTCAATTTTACACTCCGAAATTGTTGCATTTCTAATGCATATTAGCGGATGACTCCATGAAAAAGTTACTGTTGCGGCGTCTCCCGCAGTTTCTCGGAATGCGTATTATTCATTTGAATATGCGGTTTCAGGGTATTTAGTGTTATGCAGGGGTTATAAGTGCTGGAAGAGTTCGTAGTGTCTGGGTAAATTGAAAACCAAGACTAACCTAGTAGACTACTGATAATAATAATACTAGTTGTCGTTTCTGATAGAGTAACTTGAAAAAATAAATATTTTAATATAAACTAGGGAAGAAATACACACATTTCAGACTATTTTATGACATCAAAAATTATCCAATCGATGTAGATTTGTAAACCATAGAGACACAAAGAAAGGACACTCACAATATGTTGTTTTGATGTTTCGACGGCTCGGCCGTCGTCTTCAGAATCAAGACCTTCTGAAGACGACGGCCGAGCCGTCGAAAGGTCAAAACAATATATTGTGAATGTCCTTCCTTTGTGTCTCTATGGTTTACAAATCTACATCTGTGTTTTTTTACATTTGTGCGTCACCGAAGAGCGTTCCATTTCGAAGATATTTTATATATTATATATATATATATATATTATATATATATATATATATATATATATATATATATATATATATATACTACCTTGATCAAAAAGTTCCCGGAATAACCACCGTGTGGCGCTCCCATCGTTCCGATTTGAGTTCTGTTTTTTTGTTAAATTGGTACATCTGTTGTTGATATTCCCTTTAAATCTTAGTGTCATAACTTGACATTTGCAAAAGTTACGTAGCCAAGAGTACATCTATCTCTGTGTGTGTTGGCGATTTTTTACAATTGCAGAAATGGATTTAAATTTGCAACAACGAACTTGTATTAAATTTTGCGTAAAAAACGGATTTAGTGGCGCACGGACGTTGGAAATGTTGGAAAAGTGTTTCGGCAACGATTCTCTAAAAAAAACGGTCGTTTACCAGTGGCACGAGCGGTTCAGAAGTGGTCGTGAGTCAATCGAAGATGATGAACGCAGTGGCAGACCATCGACATCGAAAGTCGGTGAAAAAATTGATAAAGTAAAAGAAATGTTGGTCAATAACCGCAAATTAACCATCAGAGAAATAGCGGAGGACTTGAACATTGCCTATGGATCCGCCCAAGACATTGTGGTTAATGATTTGGGTTTCCGTCGTGTAGCAGCAAAGTTGGTGCCAAAAGACCTCAATTTCATGCAAAAAAGAGACCGTGTTGACGTCGCAAAAGACATGATTTGCGAGGCTGAATCCGATCCCACATTCATCAAAAGGATCATTACTGGAGACGAGACGTGGGTTTATGAGTACGACACGCAATCCAGACATCAGGCAAGTGAATGGCGTTCACCAAATGAGCCGAGACCAAAAAAACCACGTCGTTTTCAGTCAAAAAAGAAGGCAATGCTGACGGTTTTCATGGATTACAACGGTGTAGTGCATCATGAATTTTTGCCAGAAGGCCAGACAGTAAACAAAGAGTATTATTTGGGCGTTATGAGACGTTTGCGTGAAGCAATTCGCCGAAAGAGACCAGAAATGTGGGCAGAAAACTCGTGGATTTTGCACCATGATAACGCACCGTCGCACAGTGCTATCATTATTCGTAATTTTTTGACGAAAAATGCAACAAATACCATCCAACAGCCACCGAATTCACCTGATTTGGCTCCCTGTGACTTCTTTCTGTTCAATCGAGTTAAAAAACCATTACGGGGAACGCGTTTTAGCAGCCGAGAGGAAGTAATGGAAAAATCGCAGGAAGCACTGATGGACATACCGAAAACCGACCGTAACTTTTGCAAATGTCAAGTTATGACACTAAGATTTAAAGGGAATATCAACAACAGATGTACCAATTTAACGAAAAAAACAGAACTCAAATCGGAACGATGGGAGCGCCACACGGTGGTTATTCCGGGAACTTTTTGATCAAGGTAGTATATATATATATACATGTATATATGAAGAAGGTGAAATGGACAGAGAAGAAAACAAATGAGGAAGTACTTGGTATGGTGGGCGAAGAGAGGGGTTTGTTGGGAGCAATCCTATGGAGGCAGGAAAAGTGGATGAAGGGGGTATTGACTGGCAGTGGGATATTGAAGACTGTAATTGAGGGGAGAATGTTAGGCAAACGAGGAAAGGGCAGGAACAGGATAAGGATGTTGGACGGGATGAAGGGAGGAAGAAAGTACTCAGTGCTGAAGAGGGACCTGATGTAGAGTAGGATGTTGTGTTTTGCTAGGAGTCACAAAATATTTAATAAGTAGCTGTGTCCATCCAAAAACCTGCCTTAACCGGTAGATTACCCAATAATAATAATATATATATATATATATATATATACATATATATATATATATATATACATATATATATATATATATACATATATATATATATATATATATATATATATATATATATATATATATATACATATATATACATACATACACATACCTCGGCTTCGTAAACCAAGTCCCTAAGATGGTATTATTATAGTACAATCCTCAATTATACTTATTTGAAAAAAATTCCTTTAAAAAGGTTCTTTCTATACCGACCAAGCTGTTTCGTCTAAAACGATTTCAAAGTGATTTTTAATCCTCTTTTGATACTCGTCCGCTTTACGCGAACACGTTCCATTTTCCTTTTGTTTTACCAAAGAGGTCAAATAAGGGTAGTGTTCAATGTCAGTCGAACTAATTGGTAAAATTCCTATTGTAGAAATACCCTTGAAATGGCGAGTGTCGGTTAAAATGTGCATGATGTCTCATTTTTGAGGTATTCATCCTCCACTGCTCCAAACTCTGCGCCCTGGTACGCTGCGAATGCATCTCTATCTCATCCCAAAACACACACACACACACAATGTTGGTATTCTCTTTGAGGCATTATTAGAACACCCACTTGCAGTGTCCTTATCCACTTAAGGGGCCATCACCAGTCTGAAGGAAACCATCCGGAACTGGGCACGCATCATCAGATAAAGTCGAGAGACGAAATTCCTCAAAAAGTAGTTCACAGCTAGCTGAAGTAACGGACGGAGTAAGTGAGAAGGTCGGGGGGAGGGGGGATAGAAAGGGGGAGAATCGAAAATTTTCAAGATTTCCGAAAAATGAAATGAATTCGTATCGAGAAAAAAAAGAGGAAAATGACGAGCAATGTTGGGTCTCAAGTTGGGTCCTGCGGAAAAACACTTTCTAAAACGTAATGTGGGAAATTTTGAATCGTTAGCATCTTTTCTTTCTCGAATCACCCTTATTTTTATATCGCGGAACAAATCTTGAGAAGTTTTTAAGGTCACGTGCATCTTGGTTTCGCTCAGATTTATCAGTTTTCGAAGGCGATTTTTTTCGGTGAGAATTTAGCATTGGATTTCAATTTTCAGATGATTTCGCCGAATTCCGGCCGAACAGTTTATTTCCCCATAGCGGTCCCTTGCTTTAAAATGATACTTCTTCATGTTTTACACGGCACCTATGTGAGAGAAATCTACAAGGATTATAAGGCGACTAAAAAGTACCTGTAACAATTTTTTTTTTATTTTTTTAAATAATTTTAAACCAAAAGGATTTAATTCATAAAAATACGGGTTTATGCGATCGATGAAATCCTGCTGCAAGTTATTTTGGTGATCTTAGGAACAGATAGCCTTTTTGATAATCATTGTATGACCAATCTAAAGGCAAAAAAAGCGCGTCAAGTACAGGAAATCAAGTAATAAATTAGTAAATAGGAGAATTTAATCAAATTTCCTTACATCTACATAACTACCACCCGATACACCATAAAGGTGTGTGGAAGGGGGTGCAAACACCAGATCTTTATCGTATATCCGGATTTGATATTTTGTCGACAAAGAAAGGGGGGACAACGTGAAGGGTTTACGGGCTTGTTAACTTAGTATGTCCATAAAAATAAAACAAACCACGTTTTAAGCATTGATTTCACATATGCCAATAGAATTTAATTTGGGTTAGCTTAATTACATGCATTGCGCAGGTAACAGCAAACTAGTTGTGGCTTCTTTCTTCGGGAACAGTTTCTGTGACGTACTTTTGCTAGAAATAATTACTAAGAATACATGATTGCTGTATCCCCTATAAGTGTTGGAAGACATAAAATATTATCCATCATATTTGGTCATTTCATTTAATATTGACACTTGTATACCGGTCAAGGTAGGCTTTTGACTGATGCACTAACTAATAAATACTACATTTCTAAGCTCCTCTCCAAAGAAATACTCTAAAACCTACATCACAATTAGCCACTGCGAAACTCATGCCTATAGTACTTCCTGCCTCCCATAATTCCGTTCAACGCGAACATTGTTTTCCTGGTTCGACTGTGTCTATCCAACACACTACGTATACCCTATACCATAGTCGTCAACAGTCCGCTGCCGCTCAATACATCCTGCATCCAATCTTCCTGCCTTTATTGAATTTCTGCCAAAAACCTTTTACCTCCGCCATTAAGCCTTAAAATTACTCGTTGGTTTACTATAGCAAAAACATTTACAGTTATTCATGCACAGAAAACTACTGCTAATGCTATAAATAAATATTTATCCGAAGGTTTTTAGTCGCAATATGAGTGTTTCTAACTTATGTTTATTAGTACTTAATTCAGTTTTTTTGAAGTGCACCTTTTCACACTGTGGAACCAATTCTAGCAAAGTTTCATGGGATGAAAATCACAATTTGTAATTTTTAAATTGAGAAGAAATTCGAACCCAACATATTTTTGGGTCAGTTATTCATGTCTTCTAAACTGAATGAACGGTGGTCCTGCAAACATGATGGAAAGCGATCGAGATAATGTCTTTAGACATTTTCAAGCGTCTCGATTTCCAAAATGTTTCACCTGGATCTAACCCGACAAATATTTATTCACGAGAACATATCATTCAAACACATATTTATGAATACAGCGGGGTATAAATTTAACGTATTTTTCTTAAGTTATTTTCAATGGATATCGTGCATGAATTGACATCGAAACTCTGGTCAGTCTCCCTGTTTGACCACAACAAAATGCTGGGAAATATCCAAAGGGAATAACAAACAGTACGCGCACTGATTCAGGTTTCTAATGGGTAGACTCTAATTCGTCTCCCAGTCGAGCCCCAGTCACAATCTTTTTCTTTCATTCAAAGGGATTTTTTATCCAATAAAAAAATAAGTAATTAATAAAACAGATGGAATCGAAACAAATAAACTCGAAGGAGATGAAATACTTTGGTGGTACACTGAAATCAAGTCTTCTATGGAACACAAATATTATAAGAGTATTCGGGTCAGTCTAATGGAAGTTAGATTTTACTAGATGGGTTTTGAGGACAATGTGATGAAAAGGCAAGAAAAAAGGGTGTAACTTAGACTTAATTGTCCACATTTAGAATACGCGGCAAATATACGGTATTCATGGGAGAAAATATTCATTAAAAAATAGGGGAAGGTTTAATAATAAAATCTGATAGATTTTCTTGCAGAAAATTGCTAAAAGAAGAGAGTAAGGGTGTCGGAGATGTTGAAGGAATTGGGTTGGGAATCCCTTGATTCTAGAGGAGAACAGGAAAGATTTGAAGAAAGGTAGAGAAAATCTCCGAGTTTTCTTGCGATAGAGAGAGAATATTTTATGCCACTAAATTATATTGGTATATTTGACCATGGAGATAAAAATACATGTACGAGTGATATTTCAAATCACCTAAATATATAAAAATATCAAAATATAATGACTTAGGTAATGTTTTCAGGATGCATATAAACATAATATAATTAAAGACATATTATGTCTTCTATTGTTTATGCATGTGTGCTAAAATTTATTTATGAACTAATATTAGTGCATGTATGACTGGCCTTAACAATCCCTGCCATACGCCCTTAAGGAAACTTCCGGGACTGTAGATGTATTCGAAAGATATTAATCTTTGCATAATACTGCCTAGATATTTTTAATACGCTTTTTTCCTAGTATGGCATGATTTTATGAGAACTAAATAGATAGTCGTAACCAGTTTTGAATCTAAGAAACCTATAAAAGGGTAGCGGGTATTTAACACACGATATATTTCCATAAATAATATTATAACCTTTCTCTTAAATAGAAGGTTGATTAAATTTGAAATATTCGCAACCGTTTCGAGACCGCAACGTGCCCCTACCGTGGGTTATCATCTACATCTGCACAATACCCCGCAAGCCTCTGCAAGGGTGTGTGAGGACACCACCCGTAAAACAGAATAAAGAACAGATGTTCTAGTAGGATAACAGCTATTCAGGATTCATTTCTAATACGTAAATAATATTAATTTGTTTAAATTTTATTTAAGGGTAGAGAAAGGGCGGGTCCATGGTAACCGTGGACCCGCCCTCTTTGCATCCAAAAGAGAAATCAAAACCAGTGCACTTAGGATGCTCACATGCGTAAGAGGCGCACATGGTACGAGTGAAACGTTTTCGTACAAATGTCGGCTGCATTGGTGTGACTCGACAACGGCAACTCCAATTAGAAAAGAAGAGAATCGAACTTCGCGTCAGGTTTTTTTCTTTTTTTTAAGTGTTGCGGATATCGTGCTATTCCGTGAAAAATTTCCACCCGTGTCTTCTCTTGACTGAGGTAGTAGACATTCGTTTTTCATCTGTCACGAGCGCGCGCAACCACCACGCCGTCGTGTAAACGTGTAGAAAGTTGCGCTTTCGTCAACTCGGATTTGCGCCCGAGGTGCGTCAGTACGTGCTTGAGGCATACCTTTCCATGTCATCTGATTGGCTATTCCTGGGATATTACGCCTAGAAAGTTTGAAACGCAACGGAAATATTATCCTCTTATAAGGCTGCATCCTAAAATAAGGACAATAAGAGGGAATATTTACGGACTTGCTTAACATATACGACCTTCTCCTCAAGAACTATTGATATACTGAGCAGCACTTATTTATTATAAGTAGTAAAGGAAGGCCTATTGCATCGGCTTCCGTAAACAAGTCACAACGGAACAACTGATGCTATATCAGAGACCAAAATGTTACATCCGCGTCGGGCGTAGGCTTACGATTCCTATAGCGGGTCGCACGTTATCGTGGTATGTGAAGACATAATTAAATCAATCCTATGTTTTTCAATAGTTTAATGTATTATTTAATCATAGTTGAAGTTTAATGACAAACACAGTATAGATATCTATTTGTCGATCTGTTGATAAATGATATGATTCCGAGTTCAAATGTTCCAACGACGATTCAAGGCTAGTTAAGCCGGTTTTGATGGACGGAGTTCATGATCCCCACTGCATCCGGCACCAGTGAGGCATGTAACTCTGGCAAGCACAAGAAAATAATACTATAGACTTGCCGAGGTGACGCATTGAGAGGGATATGCAGGTGCATTGTGGGAAGGGGGGTGGGTAAAGGGTAGGATGATGGGGATAGGATAATGGAGTTCACCGATTGAGAAGGGAAGGGATTCGCTCGGATGGTTATAGGGATTGTAATGGATGAAGGGATTTTAGGGGGTATTGCGGATGCGTATTGGATGCGTAGCGGATGAGTATTGGGACTTGCACGTTCTGAAAATCTCGGAGTGTAACTAAGGAGAGGAGATCCCCAAGAACCGAAAGACCCGTTCATAATAGGACTAAAGCCTGGGAATTTGAACGACTGACGTCAATCTGCAATGTTTGAGACGTGGAAGAATCCCAAGGAGAGAGGCGAAATATCATCATGGAAACAACACTTGCGACTGTATATCATGAGGAACATCGATGTTCGTATCGAAGTAATTTCAATGTTTTTATGTGATTATCGTGGATTGATACCGTTCGGGCGATATTTCCAACTTCACAATATGTCTGGCAGAGTCCATAAACGGCATGAACGATGCTGAAAGTTCAAATAAGCCTTGAAAACAATTTGACTCATGTTTTTGTTGGAGAGGAATAAAGAAAGGAGTGATATTCTCAATGCGAGTCAGTTCAAATCTCCTTAGAAAGTCTTTATACTTCTATGGTAGCCACAGATATAATGTTTAGAACTATAATACACATTATATGTATATATATATATATATATATATATATATATATATATATATATATAGGTAGGGTGAGTATTAAACTGTAGACGGAATTTAGAAAATGGATGAAATGGATTTAAACATCTCAGAACTGGTCAAATAGTTTGGTAATAGCTAATAATCTCAGAACAGGTCACATTCAAATACTTCGTCTATATAATGAAATATAAATTTTCATGGGATGTAAAAATATTTAAAAAATAAAGAATGGGTCAACTTTTAAGGCGTTAATTTTCTTCAGCTAGGTCAGGCATAGAACACGCGGGAAGTATTTGAATTCCACGGGAGAAAAAGTTTATGAAGGAACTGGATAAAGTTCGGAGAAAATTAGTTAGGTCTGTGAAAAATTGCTGCGAGAAGAGAATGAGCGTACAAGGGGTATGTTGGAGGAATTAAGCCGGGAGGCTTGATTAAGAAGAGAACAGGTACGACCTAAGGACTTTAAGAAAGGTACAGGAAAATGACCAGCCCTCTTCCAACAACGTCATAGCGTCATATTATGGCACCGATTTATATTGGTAGATTCGACCACCGGAATAAAATACAGAGATACTTGAGCATCATCGGAGACAGATAAAAGTACTCGATCCTCTCTCTCGTGCGATACGCAGTCGTAAAAAATCGAACCCTGGCACTTAGATATAATATATTTAAAAACGATTATTTAATGATTTAGTCAATGCGGGTGTGATGTATTTAAACATGTACGTGGCTATGTGTATCGTATATGAGCTAATATAAATCGATTGACCTTACACACGATAATGTCGTAACTCATCGATTTACGCAAAAAAATATCGCCACGTCAATGTATAATCGCATCCCCGACATTTACTTTGTGTTGAAACTCGTTATTTGGAAATGAGAAATTCATGAGAGGAGGATACCTACCTATTAGAGGACTTTCTCTATGTCACAGAAGCTTTCTTTTGATCCCTTTCGCCTTTTGTGACATGCATTGTGTGCGGGATAGGAAGGAGGGTAAGGAAGCGCGCGCGCCTTTGGTACGCCAGGGCGGGAGATCACTATGATGCTGGGGTGATGCATGAAGCGTCCCACCCAAATTGTATCTCCTGCGGCGGCGCCAATGATTGGGGTTTTTTGTCCACGGACTCGCGAATGGGGTTTCCCAACGACGAAGATGGGTGGGACAGGATGTGTTGGCGCCGGCGGCGAGGAGGTCGTCTTCCAGGCCCGGATGGTGCGGATTGAAGCGCTTTCTTGCGCCTCTTTAAGAAATTGCCAAACCTGAAGCTACCTACCTATCTAGGCTGTAAAAATTCGTATCCGCGTTATAATTCGAGCGTTTTGCGACCTCGCGCCAGTAAATCCGGAATCGCGGAGTCAAATGTGCGACTCGTTTTTGAGCGATATTAATATTTCCATAGCGACGGTCGTAAAATAAATATCAAGGATTTGGTTGTACTTTGGTATGGAGATAATTTTCTGGTATATCGAGACCACCATAGAACATATCGAAAATTATCGATCATTAAGTAAATCGAACATTATCGACCATATCCCATTTTGAGAATTATTGACCTTTTCGTTCTGAAAATGAAAGTTTTAAGTTTTTTATTCATCTTTTAGTCATATTTTGTCATGTATTGGACCCGATAGCACCATTTTCCCGCCAATTAAAGAGAGTACAGTAGTGTTTTCATATTGTTTACGCTATTTTTTCATAGTGTTTTTCCATTATGATTTATTCATTAAAGCATTATTTCAAGAGTGATGTTTACACTGAGATCAAACCACTTTCTAATTCCAGATAAATTTATTTGATCCCCAACCTAAATTTCGACGTGCAAAATCATCTCCGGGTCATTTTTTTAAACAAAATTTTAGTTTCATATTAATTCCTCCGCCTTTTTATATTTTGTCCTTTGCGCACCTCTCTATTTCGAAAGCAAGTGCTACGAACATGGGCGAGCCGGAAATTTGGTCATGCTTCTTATGAGCTGGGGTGTGGGTGGGAAGACTTCTAAAATTTTTGATCGGTATCTTTACTTTTATATACTCTCATCCCCTACTTCGCAAAATCCGTCGTAGTCTCTGTGCCAAAATCATTCATCTAAGCATCGGCATGCCCCTCTTGTGTACATTATAGGCGCCACTCTTTATCTCGCCTCCTATGCCGAGTTGAAAAAATAAAGAAACATACCTATAAGATTCATCAAAATAATGTGATACATCATGTGACGCTGCGGCAGTAACTCTGGGTTGCTCCTTATTTGTCCGCGGTATACGAAACAGCTGAATGCTGCACGCCAGTGTGGTGGAACAGGACACACGTAAATGTGGTCCATGGATGTTAAGGTGCACACTTTAACATTCATTTCTGTCGCCTCATATCCGGAAAGTCTAAACCAATCCACTGGTTTCCAGGGATGATTTGCAGCATCCCTCCGCACACCACCCCTTCACAGATTCAACCTGCGCGACATAAGAGAAAAACTCTGAAAAGCAAAACCTCCCGGTCCACGTCCCGGGCACGTCATTCGTTAAAATAAATAATTTACAGACAAGACACACACATACACACAGAATAAAAAAAAACTGAGCACGGTGCAGGGACGAAGGAGAAATTAAAAGATGCTTGATTTGGAAGCAAACCATTGGGCAAATTCCATGGGAAAACCGAGATTATTCCAGAAGCCACCCGGGATGTACCTTCAGCGGATTACGTGGGCTTACCTTGTTTAAAATAAAAATGAATGAATTGTGAATGTGTGGTACTTCTTCAGAAATGAGGAATTGACTGAGAGAATACCAGAGTAATCGATTTGACTTCGTTCATACCGTACCAAGCACAATTGATTGGGTGAACAATATAGGTATTCACTAATATATATATTATATATATATAGATATAATTATGCTTGTCTCTAATATTAATTTGTCAAATATTTTCTAGTATTAAGTTGAATATCTGATAAATACTATTCTTACGTGCAAGCTAACTAGGATAAAATGTGTCTTTGAGCAGCTTCATCGCCACTTGATTCTTGCAACGAGATCCGAGGTGAGCTTTCCATTATGTGGAAAACCGCGTTGGCAATTCGCATGGAGGTGACGTGGGAAGCATGTGTTAACAAGCTTCCGGAAGAACCTATGCTATTCTAGTGTCGCAATTGCGCGCGGCTGTGCGAAGTTGGGGGGGAATTGCAGTGATTACACTACTGCGGATTAGTTCATGGGGAGGATTTTTTTTCTTCAACAGTGTTAGAGTTACATAAAGGTAACGATTTGGCATTCTAGCCAAGACAGGGAATGCAGTCACCGCCACCAGAAGAACTCCTTCGGCATGTTCCAGTCTAGTTGGCACTGTTGGTCATGTTAGGAATAATCCTTACACTATCTCTATTCTGGATCCTTGTTCTGAGGAGATCTTCAGGACGAATTGATTAGGCTTTTGAAAGTCCGTAGAATTCCCCGGAATCCCTAAAAATATTCTAGTTCTGAATCATTCAACATACCTGCAGAACTCAGTCCACAAGAATAATCGGTTTCTGAGATGTTTGAATTCACCTAAATGGTCGGAAGAGGGTCAAGTTTTGGAGCCATACCCGGTACAGTATTGTTTTTCAATTCAATTTATGTAAAAGTACGATTTTACGTGGTGGCTAGAATGGATTAATATGAGAGGTCAATACTAAAATTGAGGTAAATTCAATTAAAAATATAACCTTTGTATTCGGATATTATGATTACTGGTATTCTACCGGTTATGGGGAGGTTTTGGATGGACATAGCGTAAAAATATTGCACGAAAATACAAATACTGACGACCTGAAATAGAAAACCGTGGCAATATCGAACAGTAAGTCCCTCTTAAGTTCCTCATACTTCTTTCCTCCATTCTGTCAAATATCTTATTGCTTCTTCTACGTTTGCCCAACGTTCTCCCCTCTTATCACAGTCTTCAAAATCCCGTCGCCAATCAAATCGTCCAGAGTTCGGAAATTATGATTGCTTAATTACTTTTGAAGGAAATGTTCTGTGCAGCAGATGGTTTTATTTTATTGAATAGTTCTTCTCTTACTTTTTATTTTTATACGTATTCAGCCTTTGATCAAACAAAACAAATCTTCCAGTAATATTTCCGAAATGCAGTGATATTTTGCTGAAAATTTTTATCTTACATACGTAAATTTGTGCTTCGATTGCAAACATCCCACAATTAAAAATTTCCTTGCCTTAAATTTGTTCTCCGTGAAGATAGCATTTCTGTTCTGGTAAAATTTAAGACCGAAAAAAGGTCGATGTAACGTTTACTCGTGAAAATTATTCGGAAACGATTGCAGTCGAAAATTAAAAATCTTATCACGTCGATTCGAATCCTAATAACGTTGAAAAGTTCATTTGACTAAATCCGACCGCTTGGTGAAATTTCTCGCCTAAATTCACATCTGGAACATCGTGACACACACACACAACATTTGTTGTGTCGAAAAATTATGTAAAAATCGATAAGTTTCCAAAGTGTATTTACTCGCGATCACCATGCGGAAGCAGTTATCGAACCGACATTCAAAATCGTTGTTCATATAAGGAATAGGGCCGAGAGTGTGAGACAAGATTCGAAGCGCCAGTTTTCGGTGGCGAACCCATCCGTCAACATTCCGAAAAATTAGTCCCGGAAAGAGACGAAGGCGGAAGAATATCATTTTGTTTTCTTGAACCCCGAGGTGACGACGCCCCTTATGGCACTTACCAATGTTTCGCTTTGATCCTCAAAACCGCTCGGATGTTATGTAATCATAAGAGTTGGTTTGGCGCGTGGAGGAGGAAATTCTATCAAATTATCCGTTATTATCTCGCCATCCGAATTGCTTGAGGGCCTCGTGAATCTGGTTTGCCTAACGTATATGCTAATAATCCCTACGATCTTTTCCCACCCTCAAGTGCGTCCAAACCGTAGTCGGAGGCGTTTTGTGTGTGTGTGTGTGTTTTATGCATGCGTAAAAATCGTACTTCGTGATCGAGTTAATAGGCTGGTGCCATTTTCAAAGGCAGCAATCCGGTTCCGTAATAATAATTCCTCCGGCATTAATCCCAACACTCCTATCGCAGATTGAGGAAAATGGGGTGGGGAAGGAATCGGGTGAGGGAGTGTGTGTGTATGTGTACCGTAGATTTCAAAATTGTTTTGAAATGAACTCCTACAGCATGCGAGTGCTTGACCCTTCCAACCCTTGGCCAGACTTACCGGCGCCCGCCACCTCAAAATCGACCACGTTGTGCTGGGTTTCGGTGGGAAAGGAGGAATACGTCGAGAATCGATGTCGAAAACCAACACTGCTGTTCGAATTTTCACTCTCTGCGATCTTGAAAAAAAAAGTCAGTAATGCACCCACTCTTGGATTCTGGAAAGCTTTTTGAGATTCGTCCCAATCGTCAGGATTATTCAAACCTAAGATTTGTTTACTGAATACCTCCATACTTCTATATTATTCAGGGTTAATTTCCCTCTCCCCTCCTGAGAGGACATCGTGCACAATCACACTTCCTTCACTTCTGAAATGCTATTCATCGCTGTTTTTCCTCGTCTTGATAGAGACGGATTGCATTCATTGATGACTTTCTCGGACCTTCCCTTAACCTCATTCAACATTCACTTACCAACGCCAAAACTGGATATCTCTTTAGTGACTCGACTATCGTTCATCTTTGTGAAGTGGTTGAATTTTACGCTGATTTTTCCTCCTAACCACAATCATCTTCGCGGATTTTTTCTCACATCTCTTTCACCATAGGCACTTATATTAACTTTAGGCAACACTCCTGTGATTATATCAAAGACGCATGCGTAGTTATATAATGTATAATGTAATATATTGTTAAATACCTTCGTGCGTATAGAAAATTCCATACCCGAACCAGCCATATTGTTTATTATTTGGAAATCTATATTTGTTGACATTGTTGCCAAGGCTATATCTGGGAGCAGTTATAACCAAGTAGAAAAACGTTTTGTTAATGGAGAAACTAATCTAATTCCATAGGTTATACAAAGAAAATGTATGTTTGGAAACATTTTTTAAAGACTAATTTCACATTCCTCGATAATTTAAATATATACACAGAGAAAATGCCTTTTCTGAAACACGCCAATTTGTTTGTTTGGAAATCTATAATGGTTACTATTGTTGTCATCAACTGATAATTTTTACTCGTATGTTAGATAATGATGAAAAACAGTCGTGCACATACAGATCTTAATACATCACGTAGTTACTGGTGTATTTGACTCAATGAGTTCAACTCCATAAGTTAATATATTCGGGCATTTGGGTTGGACTTGATTATGATATGCCTATCGTAAAAAGGGAAGAACGAGTACTCAAATTTAATTCGAATGCGAGACGAGTTGTTGGCAACAAGAAAGGCGTTTAACTAAAGATCAGGTGAAATAACGAGGACATACCACGCTACTTAGACTAAAAAAAAGAAAAATATTCAACCCTCGCCTTGCGCGGTAGCTTACAGTTATTCTGATTGGTTGATCGTCCGTGGGAAACATCACTAATATCTCAAACTATTTGGTACTACACTTGATCTGTCAATTTGATTATGGATTTGTAGAACGCGCAGAGGTACACGTACAATCAGAAGCCAAATATTCTGGAGCCGTCGGACGGACTCAATAATTCGCCGACATTTTCGTCTTGGCTTAGCTCAAGTAGTTTCACGTAGGAACGTAGGAATTTCTCCTTTTTTTCACCGCGCGAATACAGCCAATCTCGGTTCCAGGTGAGAATGCAATTTCATTTTGGATCGAGGACATGATTGCTTGTGTCTGAATTTCCCATTCGCGAAAGATTTCTAAAGGATTGAATCGACTGTGGTTTTAATTCCTTTCGAATGCGAGAATTTTCTCGTAGAAAATTTTGGTTTTGTACAAGGGAGTCACTCAGTCGTACGTTTTCAGCACTCCAAGTACTGTTAATAAACAAGAAATGTTCTGATAAGGGTTACAGGGAACGTGTAATCGATGGTAGGGAATTAAATTGAAAGTCCTTTTCGTTCACGAATTTAAAGGTTTTAGAAAGGTACTGGACGCCACTTGAGTTTTCTTGCGACAGATACCGAATTATTATGGCTTTAAATTACATGTAAAGGTATCGGCCTGTATATCGGTAAATTCACCACTGGGATAAAAAGATAGGAGAGAGAGGGAGGTACCGTCGCAGACAGATTCCAGTGCTTCATCTCCTCTGTCACAATACAAATCAAACCTAAGCGCTCGAATTTATTAGCTGAAGAACTAAAAATTGAAGACTTAGTCGAACACACTAATTTTTCATTTGATATATGGTAGTATGTATGTGTGTACGTACGTGAGTGTGTATGTATGTATATAATATATGCACACAAGCACATATATTTACACACACACACACAACCTGCCAGACGTCTTCTGGGCGGCTTATAGGGTATCACGTAGATGTAGATGATATCTGGTAGTTCACAGTTTTTAAGGTAAGTTTTTATAATGGAGACAAACAGCCCAACCCCATATACATGTACATAAATATACATAAATATGTGTGTATATATATAAATAATTATATATATACATGTATATATATAAATTTATATATATTCATGTATATATTATATATATATATGTGTACACACATATTTATGTACATGCAGCAGCTTGTGGTACAGCGGTATTGTGTATGTACAGGCAGGTATTATCTATGAATGGGCAGGTTTTGAACTGGTCCTGTTGAGACAGATGCACAGCTTAGAGACATACTCGATAAAATCCACACGCACACATTCTCCAGCAGCTTTGACGTCTTCATCTTCCAATATACCTTCTGCGGTTATGAATGCTTATTCTTTTCCTCATCCCGCGACCGCGAAATTCGCTCTCACCTCTCTCATCCTTGAAGAAACCGTTACTTACCGCTAGTGGCAGTTGGCTTCTTCGCAGCGGCAGTTGGGTTCTGCTTGAAGTGGTTCTGCTTCCCAGTTGAATAATTCAAGATGTTCGGAAAAGTCAATCGAATGAAAAGAGAGTTTTATCCATGACTTTACTTTCCACTGGATTATCAATTAGTTCCCTTGAAAATGTTTTGAAATGGGGTTTTGTGAACAATTGTGATATTTCAGTAAAAATATTGTCTGAAGGGAAAATATTACCCAAGTTCAAATACTAATATTTTATGGCCTCATGTAGTGTATTCATTTTTTTTTAAGAAAAATATTTACCACGCCTAATATTTCCTCATTACCTCAGGAAATGAGTGTTTATATCCGAATTTCTCGTCGTGAAGGAAAAATATATGGCTGAAATACTTTCGGCAACTGTTTATGCGTTTCTCCGCGTTCGTTTCATTTTAGCTAAACAAAACTATTGATTGTTAAATTCTAAATGACATTTGGAGTATTTATCGAATTAAATAAAGAAGAAATCACTCGTATTTGGGCTTGGTTGGACGTACAGTAATAAAATGCGTGTTAATTGACTGATAATATTTATTGTAATTATAATCATTGACGCATTTTATTTCCCGCTCAAACACTCACTTAGCAACAGTAAGTATCGCCAATCGCCATATGTCATGAATCCGGTAATACGTATTTTATGAATTCAAAACCTCGTAGATATGTCGAGTATCATTTATTTACGGATTTGAGCCTTGAGATGATATGTGCAGCAGAGAAAATAATATCGGAGAGAATGGAAATGTGGCGCCAGAGAAGATTGATAGAAATAAAATGTTTAGGTAGAATAACGGATGAAGAAGTAGCGTGAAGGTAAAGGGATAAACCTATGGAGTACACTTAAAGAATTAAAAACAGGGAATATAATTGGGCGCATTAACTTACTGAAGGACATTGTTCACGGAATAATAAAAATGAGAAACGCAGAGGAGGCTAAGAATTAACTATTAAAAACAGTTAATTGAAAATGTCGGTGTGAGCAGCAATGAAGAAATGAAGAGTTTGGCGAGAAACAAAATTGGAAAACTGCCTCAAATCAATCCTCGGATTGATAACTCAAGATGATGAATAGAATTCCACTTTAATAAAGTACATGTGGAAAGACAGCGAAAGAATAAAAAGACACCCAGACAGCGGTGATAATATCGTACAAGAAAATCAGCCGAGTAAAATCCTTCTCCTTAGGCCAAAACTTCCAGCACCCTGGGGCTGGATTCGAACCCGTGACCTTCTAGCTCTTGCTGACGAGAGGGCGTTGCCCACCAGACCTCACGCTCGCAATCTCCTCGTTCCGATGTTTTTTCCGTGTACTTCGAATTTCTTCCACGCGGTCGTGAGCGTGGGCGAAGCGGGAGCGTGTCGATCTGTCGGATTAAAGTCTCGAACAGTCCCGAACGGTCGTTCCAAAATACACGTTGAAACTCCAGCGTCCCTAAGTGGTCGATTCCGATCGAAGCAACTCGACCCACCCTAGGAAGTCGACTTATTCAGTGTCCTGGAGGCTTATCCGCCACGGAATCGGGTGGGTTGAATGTAACCGAAGGAGGAATTTATTACTTAGTGGTAACGCCCTTTTCAGAACACAAAAAAAGTACATTACAAAAACAAAATAGTGTTATATTTGTCGGGACGTAATGAAAAAAGAAAAAAATCATAGAAAAAGGTTGAGGCAATACTGGAGTAGTACAAGGATGGAATTCCGTCAAGCAGGACAGATATATTGGGACTAAGACTATTTTTTTGAAAGGTACAGGAGGACAAACGATTTAACTTTTGGAATTCTTAAAGACTCATCACATCAGTCTATTGGACTTTAAGAATTAGATAAGAGAGATTCAATGCATTAATGATGAATTCAGGGACTCTATAATTTATTCGTAAAATTCGCAATCACAATTTACAAAATTAAAAAAGAAACGAAAAAAATACTACTTCCGATAAACCTAGCTGTGGACTTTAAATACTGAACACTTGGCCATTTACTCACTGAAGTCTGGTTAATGATCGATCTAACACCCCCTGCCATACGGCTTCTGGGCGGCTTACAGGTTATGGCATAGATGTACATGACATTTGTTCATTATTTTTACGGTAAGTTTTTATGGTGGAAACAGACGGCACAGCGCCAAATTTCTAACCCCTCGCTAAATAAATAAAACATTAAAGCCCAAATTTACAATAAACTGTTCTTCAATTCCTCGTACATCCTATCTCACTTCTTTCCGTCCAAAATCCAATTACTTTTTCTTCCTATACCTTCTATCCCCACCTTCTCATTCACCCTTAACTCACTTGCGTAAAGTCCTCCTCTACATATCACGTTCTTCATTACTCCATCGCCAATCAAAAGATGTGGATTTAGAAAAATTTTCCGGCCCTACTTGTGGCCCTCGCGAAGATATTCACGGGAATTGTTGGATGAAAAAGTTCAAGATGTAGACGAATTGGCTAGCGATAACCACCAACATCTTACTTGAACACTCAGTAAACGTGATATTATAACCTCACGCGGTCTTTCGAGTCAGGCACGTACTTATGCTTGCATGTGATGTAAGGGAATGCATTCCCTTGCATGGCTTCAGCTGTCATGGGAGGCAAAGGGAAGAAGAGAAGGAGCATCTTGGAAAATAAGAGGCTTCCTTCCCCTTGGCACAGATGACCCACGGTGCGAATCACGTCGCCCGTCGTGTCGGCATCTCTTCTCGCAGATGAGGAGCGTTTGTGAGGGGCGCATGGAAGGGGAGGGAGTTGTCGCAGAAACGGGCGGCAGAGTGCTTGGAAAGAGACCTTCAATGGAGAGGAGGAGGCCTCCCGCCGTTTCGGTCTCTTGGGGAGAGGGAGAAAGAGGGTGGGGGTGTTGGTTGGTTGGCGACCCATCCTGTGGAGGTCGACCAGATTTTGGCACTATTCAATGGGGGTGGGACGGGGGTGTGGATGAGAAGGAAAGGACGGTGGAGCGGGGTGTCCTGACCGCGCGTCCCTTTGGCAAAAAAAGAAGGAGCGATCCGCGATTTGCAGGCATCGTCTATGGTACTATGAATAATGTATCTGCCCCCTTACCCATATTTTACCCTTTAAGAAAAAACCCAAACCAATTCACATGGATAGGTTACACCACTAAGATGGAATAATAGAATGGCGTTATGTACGAGAGGGATGCTCATCACTTGGGTTATCAGAAGAATGTACAGGTCAGTCGGTCTTGAAGAAGCTTGGTTTTATCAAACGGGTGTTACGTAAGTATAATGAAAAGGTTAAGGAGAGGTGTTTCTGCGTATTAATTTGGCCATATTTTGGGTACACACACATTCATATATGTATCTGTGTGTATATATATATATATATATATATATATATATATATATATGTATGTATATATGTATATATGTATATGTATATGTATATGTGTATATATATATGTATATGTATATATGTATATATGTATATATGTATATATGTATATATGTATATATGTATATATGTATATATGTATATATGTATATATGTATATATGTATATATGTATATATGTATATATGTATATATGTATATATGTATATATGTATATATGTATATATGTATATATGTATATATGTATATATGTATATATGTATATATGTATATATGTATATATGTATATATGTATATATGTATATATGTATATATGTATATATGTATATATGTATATATGTATATATGTATATATGTATATATGTATATATGTATATATGTATATATGTATATATGTATATATGTATATATGTATATATGTATATATGTATATATGTATATATGTATATATGTATATATGTATATATGTATATATGTATATATGTATATATATATATATATATATATATATATAGACGTATGTATATGTGGGTCGCGGTAGTCCAGGGGGTAGAGCGTTGGACTGCTGACCGGAGGGTCCCGGGTTCGATTCCCGGGTAAGGAACTCTGGGCACCTGCAGCTCCACCCAAGCTATGTGATTTTTTCGGGTACCAGGTCTTCCTGGGAATCCATAACCGGCACAGGGAAAGGAACTGGCCCCCCTACGCTGATTTTGTGAATTTTCACACGCCGTCGGGCTTAGTACTGGGTGAACTCTACCATTACCTACTAAACCGACCTTCGGGTTGATTACTGTGTTTATGGTTTAAATATATATATATATATTATTATATATAGATATCGTATATCCATGGTTCAAGTCCCTGTTGAAGAAACTATTTTGCGCTTGATATCTGCTCAATTCCGCCTTTCCCACCTCTATTGTGTTCGTCTTTTATAAGTGTTTCTATCCCTTTTGCTGATATCTATATAAATGGAAATGAATATATATATATATATGTATATATATATGTATATATATGTGTATATCTATATATATAATTGAGCAGATATCAAGGGCAAAATAGTTTCTTCAACAGGGACTTGAACCATGGATATACGATTTTCTGGGCCGTATATATATATATATATATATATATATATATATATATACTAACTTGATCAAAAAGTTCCCGGAATAACCACCGTGTGGCGCTCCCATCGTTCCGATTTGAGTTCTGTTTTTTTGTTAAATTGGTACATCTGTTGTTGATATTCCCTTTAAATCTTAGTGTCATAACTTGACATTTGCAAAAGTTACGTAGCCAAGAGTACATCTATCTCTGTGTGTGTTGGCGATTTTTTACAATTGCAGAAATGGATTTAAATTTGCAACAACGAACTTGTATTAAATTTTGCGTAAACAACGGATTTAGTGGCGCACGGACGTTGGAAATGTTGGAAAAGTGTTTCGGCAACGATTCTCTAAAAAAAACGGTCGTTTACCAGTGGCACGAGCGGTTCAGAAGTGGTCGTGAGTCAATCGAAGATGATGAACGCAGTGGCAGGCCATCGACATCGAAAGTCGGTGAAAAAATTGATAAAGTAAAAGAAATGTTGGTCAATAACCGCAAATTAACCATCAGAGAAATAGCGGAGGACTTGAACATTGCCTATGGATCCGCCCAAGACATTGTGGTTAATGATTTGGGTTTCCGTCGTGTAGCATGCCAAAAGACCTCAATTTCATGCAAAAAAGAGACCGTGTTGACGTCGCAAAAGACATGATTTGCGAGGCTGAATCCGATCCCACATTCATCAAAAGGATCATTACTGGAGACGAGACGTGGGTTTATGAGTACGACACGCAATCCAGACATCAGGCAAGTGAATGGCGTTCACCAAATGAGCCGAGACCAAAAAAACCACGTCGTTTTCAGTCAAAAAAGAAGGCAATGCTGACGGTTTTCATGGATTACAACCAACGGTGTAGTGCATCATGAATTTTTGCCAGAAGGCCAGACAGTAAACAAAGAGTATTATTTGGGCGTTATGAGACGTTTGCGTGAAGCAATTCGCCGAAAGAGACCAGAAATGTGGGCAGAACACTCGTGGATTTTGCACCATGATAACGCACCGTCGCACAGTGCTATCATTATTCGTAATTTTTTGACGAAAAATGCAACAAATACCATCCAACAGCCACCGAATTCACCTGATTTGGCTCCCTGTGACTTCTTTCTGTTCAATCGAGTTAAAAAACCATTACGGGGAACGCGTTTTAGCAGCCGAGAGGAAGTAATGGAAAAATCGCAGGAAGCACTGATGGACATACCGAAAACCGAATATAAAAAATGTTTCGAGGATTGGATCAAGCGCTGGCATAAGTGTGTTGCAGTCGATGGGGATTACTTTGAAGGGGACAATATAGATTTAGATGAATAAACTTGTATTTTTAATTTTATGAATAAATTCCGGGAAATTTTTGATCAAGGTAGTATATATATACACTGTTAAATACTAAAACTCATGGTACGGTCTTCGAAAAAAATTCCGATGATGTGCCAAATATTCGGACGGAAGTTTCCCACCCCTATCCTCGTTTTGTATTCTCCCTGACTCAAGGACCATTATTATGAGCTCTCCCGATGCTGATCAAACCCCTTTCATTATTTCCTTGAATTGAGGTCAGTTTCGCTTGGCAATGCACAGGGCGTAGTCCGTGTAGTTCATCAGCGCGTTCGTTTCTCAGTAACACAAGAAGGATGGCGCGGAACAACGGATGGAGTTTCACTGTCAAAAATCTTAAGTATAATACACAGGATTAATGTGCATCCAGATCATTATAGAAAAAAGTGTTATTTTTTATGGAAAACAACTTTTTTTAGAAAATATATATTTTTTAAGTTCTGAATTCGTTATTTCTTTAAAGAAGGAGTTCAAATGAGGAGAATTACCAGCTTTTTTTTGAACATCTAAACTTCGTAGTTCATGCAAGCTGTTTTACGAGCTATGTCCAATATTTGATTATATAAGATTAATCTTTTGGTTGGTGATAGAATGTTGAAGCTGTGGTAGAGGGTAGAATGTTAGGTAAGCGAAGTAAGGGATATGTATACGGAATATAAAGGGTTCTATCACAGTGTCGGATGTGTGATAGTGTCGCTTTGAGAGAGACTTAGAAATAAAGCGGGGGTTGGTTCGTATTTCGATCCTTGGATAGTAGGATATTATAATAAGAAATGGTTGAATTAAACTTTCTACGACATTTAATTTTAAATTGATTATTTGGGAAGTATTTTAGAGGAGAAAGGGCGTTGTAATGAACTATTGGAGATTTTGGGACAAACATTTCGTAGACTTCAATGCTCTCGATCCTTGTAGGCCCTCGCAAATCCGCTGACGATGCGGTTCAGTGCCCTGTGGTGTGGTATTATTATTCATATCACGGTCGACCGTGACCCCTCTCCCCCTACCTCTCCCGCCTTCTCACAGAGTCGACGTGGACATGAGAATGTGTTATGATTGGGGGCGTCGCGAACTACCTCCAGCCCCCATTCCCAACACATTCGATGGGGAGTGCTGATAAGGGGGGTTAATTTAGTTCCACCCTGACATTAATTTATTTTGGGTTCATCTGTATCCCCAAGAGAAATCATTACGGCGACATAGACCACACATATAAAGATAACCTAATGCCTACTATGCTTTTCATCTTTCTCCATCATTATTTTTTTTACGATTCGAAAATCATCGCAGTGATGATGTGCTGTGACTTAATATTATTATAAAATTAATATCGCGCAATCATATTCGCCCCCAGCCGTTGATAACTCCTAGTATGTAGAAACCCAGACTGTGATTTTTCAGGGAAAATCTGTACCCCCTGCGAATGCGTCGTTTCTTAATCACCCTAAGGCACATTTGCAAGTGGTGAGCCATATAAACCCATCAAAATCGACTGCCTGGAGAAATGAGGGGTCGAATGGACAGGTGTGGGAATCAAATACTATTTGGGTTGAGAGAACTTCGGTCATGAGGCGGGTTTCCAAGAAGTCGGATCTGGATATTGACCGTACTACCTCTGGGTCCAACTCAGCAACCAACACTCCGCCTCGAGTGTCTGTCTCTCTGTGTGTGTTCATATTATTGTTCGCGGGGTAAAAATACCGAGCGACCCACGGTGGCCGGAGGACCCCGCCCGCCTTCCCGGTAGCTTTCACTTTTCTTCACTCTTCGCTCGCCGCGTTACGTGAGGACCCGCCCCGCCCCACGCCGCCGTCCCCCGTGGACACCCCCACCCCCCCCTCTCTCTCAATCTGCCCACCTCCGCCCCCGGCTGCCGCCACCGCCGACGTATGCACCGCGGGGTTTCGAGATAACCGACAGGAATGCGGGCCATTACGCATTCGAGCATGCACCCGTTCGTTACGCATGCACGCCTAGTCGGTTCTTTTGGGACCCAGCGGCTACCGTCCCTGAGTCACTAAGGGGGGGGGGGCGATGCGAGTCTCGTGACTTATTATTGTCCCAATGTTTGAATTAACACATTTAAGAGTGACTTTATGGGCGAAGTACTCAATATGAGTACGTTTTTTCGAGTGTGTGAATGTATATATAAATATATATATATATATATATATATATTGTATGAGTATATATTTATATTGTATGAGCATATATTTATATAAATATATATATTTATATATATATATATATATATATATATACTCACACACCCATATTTATATAAAGGGGTAATGGGGTCGCGGTAGTTCATGGCTAGGGCGTTAGATTATTGCCCGTTGGACTGGGGTCATTTCCCAGGCACACCTCTCAGCTCTGCCCAAGCCGGTTATGATTTCCCAGGGAGATCTGGTACCCGTAATATCACATAGCTTGGGTGGAGCTGCAAGTGCCCTGGGTGCCTTGCTCGGGAATCGAACCCGGGCCCTCCGGTCAGTTCTCCATCGCCACCCACACTCTCTCTCTCTCTCTCTCTTTCTCTCTCTCTCTCTTTATACTATATATATATATATATATATATATATATATATATATATATATATATATATATGTATAAATGAGTATTTGTTCGTCGTTTGGCGGGATTTCGTGTTTAAATTTGTATATATATATATATATATATATATATATATATATATATATATATATATATATATGTGTATACACATAAACACACCCACCTCACTTAATCGCCTTTAATTTTTACTTGTTCGAATACAATTGACTATAATCGATTATCATAACAACAGGGACATTGTATGATTATAACTAAGACACCATGGGGGTTTTTTTTTACTTGAGGGTGAATGCACGTGTTGGACATAAATCGCTAGAATATCGGCACCAGAAGCGATGGCGGCAGTGGGAATGGAATTCGGAAGTCATTCATACAATTTCACGAAGTGAGTCGTTTAATATTCATCAGTAAGCTCACGCTCGATTTTTTATCCTGAAGGGCGTCAGCGAAAAAAAATGGATGCTTCCACTGCGAGGCAATATACCAGTTTTTATTTTGGTCCGCATCGTGACATCGATACATGATAATATTCTCGTCGAGTTATCATTAAAGTCATCAAATCATTAAAAGGTGATGAAAGGCCGCTCCTCCAGTATCTCTGGTTTGTTTTTCCAAACGCAACCCGTTGCGCAAATCCCGGAAATGGGATCCACTAAATCATTGCGTGCGCACGCCGGACGTCATGTCGTGGCGATGCGTAGCCGTGGGCTCGATTATCCGTATACCGTGGTAAATTGAATCATAAAATAAAACGATCCCTCCGATTTTACTTCTTCCTTTGCTTTGAAACGTCCCAGTTAGCTCGGAAAGGTTTTCTATTTCAGTCGAGCAATTTAAATTAGGAAACTTTCTTTGGACTTTTACGAGTTATGGATTTTAAGGGTGCGAAAAGACACGTTTACCACGTTGGGTTGATCGATTCAAGTGAATGGATGTGACTCGAATCACCAAACATATTAAGTCGGGAGAAGAGTTAAGTGGTTTTGAGATAAGATAAACCTAAAGTGGCACGAATGAATGCGGTCTAAGAGACTTTCAAAAGACTAGGAATATTAAATGTCTCAGGAGCAGGCAAGCCAGAATTAAACATTTTATGCATACTTCGAATAGATTAAAAGAAATCAGCAAAGACAGTTGGACACTCTGATGGAATTTAACAAAATATATTATTTGCACACATATACATACAAACATACATAATAATAAATATAACTACTATATATATATATATATATATATATATATATATATATATATAGTGTATATCCCTACACTTGGATATAGATAAAAGGGATAGGAACGCATATGCATAATGACAAACACAGGAGAGATGGGGAAGGCGGAATCAAGCAGATCACAAGTGCACAAATATTTCCTTGACCGGGGATTCAACCAAGGATCTTTCGACCTGCCGGGCCGAGGCTCTTTTATAGCATGTGCTACTAGCTCTCTTCCTTATACCAATATCCATGTGAATGAATATAGGTTCGCCCTGTTGCAGGTTTTTCGTGTTTGCATGTGTGTGTACGTATAATTATATTGGGCCGTCTAAATGTTATATATAGTATATATATATATATATATATATATATATATATATGTATATATATATAATATGTGTGTGTGTGTGTTTCTATGTATGTATGCATTTGTGTTTATGCGTATATATGTAAAACGTTTGACGTGGAAGTCCAGAGGTAGGGCGTTGGACAACTGACCCCAGGGTCCTTGTTCGGTTCCCGGGTGCGCCTCTCTGGGCACAATCAATTCCTCGCGAGCAGTGTAATTCTGTCCGGTTCCAGAACTTTATGCGACACCATAAGGTAATTCAACACAACAGGGTATTTGTCTACGATGAATATCCCAACACTGTTACAATCACACCAGGGCGTATGTATCACGGAAATCACAGAAATATTCGATATATTGTTATCGGGTGAAAAACTTCCTTTTCTTGCCTGCTTCCTTTACAGAATTAGTCATCAAGCCATAATCTGGGCAGCGCGAAATTTAACTGCAATGGTGCCCTCCGTTCGAAACGTACTGATCGAAGAGTTCCGTAAGAGAGAAGAGAAATTTGGAAAGTGCACTTTGCCCAACATTGTCGCCATTGGTTTCCGGTTGCCGCAGCATTCCCAGTTCTCTTCCCGTTCCCGTTAGCTCTTTGTCACCTTCGCATCGGTCGCATCGTGAGACACAAATGATGGAATGCAAACTCACTTCTTCCCGATGATGCAACGGTCGCGTGAGTTGAAATCTTAACCAACGTTTTTGAGAGACGTGGAAGCTACAGGAAACCGTAACACAACCATTCCTTCATAGACGACCTTCTCTTCCGGTGATCATCTCTCCCATTGAAATCACGGTAACATCATCATCTGCGATTATTGATTTCCAATCGAACGAATTTTTTCCTCTTTTGTACGAGTATTTTGTAATTTTTCCACACCCAAAATATCGTCCATTGCAATAATTTTATTCTCGAATTCTTGACGTGTTTCTCGCCCCGAGAATTAAAACCAGGGATTGTTTTTAAGTATTTAGAATTAGATTAGCATCTAGAATCATCATCTTGAATAATCTTCAAATTGGAATATTATCACTTAAAAGTTTTCCTCATTATTTGTCGATAGCATTTCAAGAAAATATGCGACCTACAATGATTAACCATAGACTCAAAGACGATGATACATTGAATTATTTTTCAATGCTCCTAGTTCTCTTATCCCACTTACCGAAATCTACCATATTTCGTTAGCATTATTAAAAGTTCAATTAGAATGAAATGAGCAACCTAAAGCTGAAGTTTCATTCATTTAAAAACAGGAAAGAAATTATTCCGAATAAAATACGCGCATTATTCATTGCGGTATAATACTATAATTACCGAGAATACAAATCGTTGGCATCGGTAACGCGGTTTCTCACTCAAGTACCAATATCGAGGTGTTGATACTCAGGATTAACACCATCGGTACAGATATAATCGAGATACTGATTCTAGGAATTTGAATTCTAGTGACTGATGTCGTGCTACCGGTACCTAGAATCCGTAATCTAGGCATCCTAGGCACCAGCATCTAGTATTTGTAACCTAGGTACTGATGTCGAGGTATCGATTTCAAGTATATATATCCTAGCATTGCTATTGAGGAACTGTTGCCTTGAATTTTATCATCTAGGTACTGGCATCCAGGCACCAATATTTAGTGATTGTAGTCTAGGTTCTCATACCGAAGCATTTAGTCTGAGCAACCTAGATACTACTATAGAAGAACCGGTGCAAAGAATTTATGATAAAGATACTGATATCTGGGTGTTTGTACCGAGTTACCGGGACCTAGTTTGGATAACCTAGATATCTCTCTAGGAGGGACCGGTGCCAAGAATATGTAACCAAGATACTGGAATCTACGTACGGGGGCCTAGTTTCTTTGCCCACGCTACCAATCCCTGATCTAAACCTGCTGCAGCTGCAAGAGTCTTGGGGGACCTTGGAATCAGTTCCCTCACCAGAGAGGACATTACTTCACACAGGCTGGGGGGGGGGATAGGTGTTGAGGGCCTCGGAATAATCCATCTGGAGCCGCTTTCACACACTTTTCACCGTGGACACGGATCTGCTCCGTTAGTTTTTCAACATTTTAGTCCATAGAGTGGATTTGGGGCGATCCTCATCATACTGAGCCGTTCTGGTTGGTTTTTCTTATCTCAGGACTGGTTCTTTTTCTTTCTTCATTTCTCTCCATCAGGACGATGAGTTATCGAAACATTTTCATCCCGTTTCTCGAACCGGTGTCAATAAGAAGAGCTGAGCTGATTCCACCTCCGTCGTAACTCAGGCTCGGGTGTATGCAAACTTTTTATTCCTTGTTTTAAACACTCTAATCCTTACGGGGTGAATGAGAAAGAGAGAGAGAGGGAGACCGTATGGTTGGTGGTAATTCATATCTGAAGTGAGCGAATCATAAAAGCCAGAACTCCGTGACGACCCCATGTGGGACGTGGGTGTGTTTACGAAGAAGGGAAATGCAAAGCACGGCACGATCTCCCGAGTGCTGAGAGGGTGAGGGGTTTGATTAACCGCGCGGGGGGGCGATGTCCCATCTCTCATTTCTGCGTGAACGCCAGCGGCGATCATACGTAACCTCCCTCACCCGGTTTTCGACTTGGTTGGTGGACGGGAGGAGGGGGTGGCGCGCAGCGCCGGCGCCTTAGAATCCAACCGTGTTGTTGTTCAACTCAATGAGGTCGTCGTCACTTCGTGACATAACAGTGGAAAAGAAAATGCTCGCCATCTTGTAAAAGAAATATATTTTTCCACGACAAATTATCTTTGACCATTTGACTTGTTCTCCCAATCCGATTTTTTAATGGTTTTTTTACCTCTGAATGATTTCGACAATTAAGCTTACAGATCACTTGAATGCTAGTAGATACTTTTATTATTATTTGGTTCTCTACGGTAGACTAAGTAGGTTGGGTAGACTAGATAGTTTGTAAAGGTACACAGACAGTACTCCCCTACATTTCTTTGCCTCTCCTAACGAGAGACAACCTGTCAGCCTATACACTACATTAAAATTATTCTTCCGTATACTTTTTTCCTCCCTTCACTCCGCCCAGCATTCTTATTCCATTCTTACCCCTTCATCTCCTGAGTAACGATCATCTCTTTAATTTTTTTAATTTCTAGTGAGTGTATCATTTTTACGTAAACGTATCCTTGTACCATTGCGTAGTCTTTATCCATCCAAAAAACTGCATTAGCCAGTAGAATAGCAATAATAATATGGGTTTTAAAAAAGCTCTCTCCAGATTTAACTTTATCCCTTATTGCATTGATAATTTCCACCATTCAGCCGAAATAAGTATTTAACCTCGACGAAAATTGCCAAACGAAAATTAATTTTAGCCAAAATATCTTTCATTTTAATGGAAACGTAAAAATCCTGAAATCAAAACCCTATTAAATCCACTTAAAAATTATCCGTAATTATCTCTTTAGCGTTGATATTGAATATGTATCATCATCGTAATACGGTAGGAGAGATTATTTGAGAATGATATTAGAGAGATTAAGTAGAGAACGGATAGATTAAAAATAACCTTTTTCTCACAAATGATATAAGGGATCAGAATATCTATGTATATCCAATCGCGCGAGGCAGTTATTCCATTCTCAGTTATAGGAGTAGTAATAAGAGGAGATATGTTGTCATCATATTATGTAACCTTTATTTTATTGAATTTTTCGTTCCCATAAACTCTTATTGCTACTTAGAGATGTGTATACCACTAAGGTACCATTGTGTTTGTACTTATGGTTATCGTCATTATTTAGTAATTAGGGGGGGATTGAGATGTCACGGTGGCTATCGTACTGACTTCCCACCCAGAGGGCCCTATTTCAAATCTTGGAGATGACAGATATTTTTCCGAGGTATCTCGATCCCTACTTGAGGTGCTTTGTGGAGGGCACTTTGTGTGAGTATGCCGTACGTCGGATGGGACGTTAAGCTGCGGACCCCTTGGCGCCTTTTGTAAAGAGTAGGCTGATGCCGACGCCGGGTTTCTATCAACCCTTCATCCTTTCCTGTCCATCCCCTATGGCGCAAATGACCTCAGCTATCGGTCGCCTCCCCTAAATACTATTACTACTACTAAGTAATTACGGTTTCCGAGGTTTGACTTGCTTGATGACGGCTGCAAAAGGAAAGCAACCAAATGAGGTCTTTCTTTCTTTCAAATGAGGTCTTTTTTCTATTAATTTGTAATAAATTAATTAAAATGAGGATCGATCGATTGAATTTGTTTAAATTAGTACCGGATATTGCTCAAGTCAACTTCCATCGCCAATTCTACGGATTTTCTCTCAATGGACGATGAAATAAATGCAATCGACTCACACGTTCGCATTTGACTTCCAAAACATTCCCATTCGACCAAAGGCAGCACCGAAATCAGGTATGTGTGGGAAATGCAAACGTTATATTTTTTTAAACGTCCACTGCCTCTGTAAACTTTTGGGACGACATTTAAGGGCGCATGCATATGTACACAACCAGTCCCCACCCCTTCTTCCCCCCCCGAACTGTTGGTGCCGTCGACCGAGGGCATAATATTTATCGACCGATTGGCCCACTTGCGAAAGGGAGTCACGGGCTCCGAAAATCCATCCACGACTCCGTGTCTAAGGAGGAGAATAGTAAGGTTCACCCCCTGTTGTCTTGTTTATTTTCCACCGCGCACGCATTCCGGGAGTGGAAGGCGATGATAAGGTGGGGATAAGGAGGAGGAGGAGGAGGCTGGGGTCCTGGGAACGAATCTTACATCGAGAGAAAACAAAAGAGTGCTCGAGAGCGCTTTGACAACCATGGAACCGTATGTGAATTCTAATGCGAACTTACGCCTTCAGAGGCGCCGTCGTCTCCACCTCTTACCACTTGAATCGAATTTAGAAAAGCAAGCACGGTCGTTCGCGAGAGCGAGCGGGCCGCGTTGCATTTTTTTTCTCTTAAGACGCGCGTAGCGATCGCTAAGGAATGCGGAGTGGAGTGGGATGGGGGTTGATGAGAGGGAGGGGGAAGGGGGGTTGTGGGGGGGGGGCGAAAGTCACCGGACTGACCAGCAGCGTGTGTGAGGAGGACATTTAAAAAATGACATAATCCCAAGCAGTGCTCGTTCGGACGAAACTTCCCTGGCGCCCCGCCAAACGAGGCAGCCATGGCCTAGATGAGGCGGCGCCGTCGCCCAGTGGCCTAAATGGGAGATAGGCACCGGGTTTCCCCGCACCCGGGAGCTCGCTCGGCCGGAACGAGGGTTGTTCGCCACCCTCATTGACCGGGTGATGCAGTCCGTTACCATATTGCCCAGTACCCCCCTACCGAAACGTTTGCTTCGCTTTCCGTTTGGATTGGATAACAAGAGAAGGCCGTTTAAGGGAGAAACTAGTGCGCATGCCCGATAAACTCCCCCGAATTCGACACGTAACATTGAAAACATTTTCAGACACCTAAAAATAAAATAAAAAAACAGTTGCTTCGTTGTTTTTTACAGAGAATATTTAGTTTCGAAAAACGCCGCATTTCACTTGGAAATTTACATTATCGTAATTGGGAGAAAGATTACTTCCCATCACACAGATTTTTTCCTAAGCGTTTCCCGATGTTTGTTGTTCAAAACATGGAATTGAGTGTATTAGGCGTTAACACATGCAATATATTTTGATCACAAGAGATATTCGACATGATATACATCTCAGATAATTAATTTTAAAGAATACACTCCGCGTCTTCATCAAATAACCGCCATTGTGTAATCAATATGGAAGCGTTTCCAACTTCTTAGAGAGAAAATTAGAAGGTACTGCATATAACTCGGGCAAGATGCGTTTATTTTCAATTCTCTTATCGCTTCCCAGATATTAATCAGTTCCGATTTTGCTATGTGGACAATTGATTAATATTGCACGAAAGTAAGCACTTTTCAATTCAGCTGCAGTGCAGGTCGATTCCGAGGTGAATTTATTTGTTGTTTGCCAATTTTCTCCTATTTGTTTCATATTGTTGGAAATATATTTTGGGTATTTTGTTTATATTTTCAGATAAATGGCTAAGAATCTATTCGTGATAAATAAATACACACACACACATATGTGTGTATGTATGTATATATATATATATATATATATATATATATATATATACATACATGTATGATGTATGTGTGTATATATACTATATATATGTATATATATATATATATGTATATACACACATACATCTACATACGATGTAGGTATACTATGCATGCATACATACATAAACACTCGCATACACACACACACATATTTTCCATTTGGACGGCACAATAGCACAGAAAAATAAAGTTGATAACTCGTAAAAGGACACTCCCATTTCAGAAAGTTTTAGCATTCGGCCTTCTCTGAGTTTGAAAGTCTGACTTAAAGAAGGCCTCATTTATATATACATTATAAATATATATATATATATATATATATATATATATATATATATATATAAGGTACGTGGTAGTACAGGGGTAGAGTGTTCGACTTCTGACCGGAGGACACGGGTTTAGTCCCCGGGCACGCTTCTTTGTGTGACAATATGAAGATAAGCGAAGCTTTAGAATTGGATTTCACTTCTATTTATGTATAGATAGGTCAAGGTTTAACTCATCACAATTACCACCTTCCCTACCAACAGATCTTGCAAAATAAACCTCGATAAAGACTCAATAGAAGAGATATAAGCTTCCTCGTAATTACAAAATGGGCGTTTAGAATTTCTTACTGTGCCCTGGAATAATTCCCATATAGATATCTTTGGGAAAATGAAGTCCTAAATACGAATGACATAACTGCTGAAAATTGGACGAATGAGATTTTCTGGGTTTATAAATGCCACGATGACATTTCCATTAATAAAAAATGATGACATCTGAGTTTAGTGTTTTTAAATTCGACTAAAGGAAAGTTACAACACTTTTTTTTCAAGAGAAAGCATAACATTTTGGTAATTTTTAGCATTTCGTATCAGGAGTTTTTTTTGTTTGGATCAAGTTTTTTTTCGCCTCCCCCCAAGAAAAATGTCCCAACATTTTGGTTCCTTCACTGCACCCGTTTAAAATAGTAACTCTAAAAAGTATCTTCCTTGTATTTTTCATTTGGAGAAGGTTTCTCAACCTTGTTATTTGTGGAGAGATTAGTTGAAGGACCTTCGAATTATAATATTAAGGACAGAGTAAGGATTAATCAGTGTTTTGAGCGTGAATATTACTTGAAATGAGGCAGTTTTTCCTGTTTCACATTATGGAATGCGGAAAAAGCCATTTAACTTAACAGTTCAGACTTATCGATTTTCCTCCGAAAAATAAAGGAGGTCAGAGCATGGGTTGAAACTTTCAAGTGAAAATGTAATACATTATGTAACTCTTGGTGACTTAAATTTTCATATAAAATGCGCGCTCGAGTTTGGCATGTCGTCATAGTCAAATGAGGTTTCACGTGAGTCATTTAAATACTATCATCATATTCCATTCATGTTGATGCAGTTTAAAATAACATTCCTTCACTCGGGGGCATGAAAAAGGTATTTGACGGCAAATACCTAAAATCAATCAAATGATTGATTTCCTTGAAGTTGTCGGCTTAAATTCAGTTAATACACGTAGTTTATGGTGCACGTGACTGTATACAAGTATGCAATGAAAGTCCCAGCAATGTTGCCAACTGCAATTTCATAAGATTTTATATTCAGTTTTAATAATGATTCATAGTAAAGATGGTTAAATAAAATCTTTTATTCCTTTCTGTGTTATTATTTATCAAAAGGAGTCAGTGAATTATTAAGAAACGTACAAATGTATCCTTAAAAAATCTCCTGAGCAACAACGCAATCAACAAACATAAACTTGCCGACGTAAATATAATAACTCCATTTCAATAACGATGTTTATTTATTTTTTTGATTACTCTCGCTGTATAATTTGTTTTTGAATGCATTCAGTTTGTTGATATTAGTGTTTAACTATTACGTTTTTGAATTCCCTTTTCGATACCTATTTTAATTTTATTACATTAAATATTCACTTAAAACTTTTATTATTTATTTTTATATTTTATGCCATTAAAGTCAGTTCATCAGTTTACGTGGAGTTATGTCGGTTTGAAAAAGTTTGCAGGCATTTAAACATTCTGAAAATATTTGCATGGTATTTTTAAAAAATTCCAACACTTACTTATGGCTAGTTTTACATATTTTAAATTATAATGCATTCCACCTGGTTCACCTTAAGTAAGAAAAATACGGCTGATCTCAGGTAGAACTATCATTAATAATGAAAAACCGGTTCGTGTACCCTTTTATGTATACCCAGGTAGGCTAATCAGTTACTCTGCACCTATCTCCCTTGTTGTACTTTCACATTCTCAAAAAAAATTTTAACCAGAAAAATTTTACAAGGTCTCCCAAGCAAAACTCCAAAACTCGATACACACCTTTGAAGATGTATTAATTTGCGTGGTTGAACATTCTTCTTTGAGAATATTTCTTCCTCTGACCACCAGTAGTAATGGAGCTACAATACGTATTGAAATGATTAACGTTCGTGGTTATTGTCATGCTCCAAGCATTAAAACTAATATCTGATGGTCGAAAGTCAATAGGAACTTCATTAGATGTGAAAATTCTACGATAATACTTGATTCAAGCAATTTAAAAATTCACGTTTCCTCTACAATTGCGGGATAATACGCCAGCGGCAACAATCAATGTAAACGATTTGTTTATTTTGGAGGCATCGCAATGTAAACAAACTACGTAGTAGCCATTTGAAGAGAGTCAACAGAATCAGATCCGTAATCACAGCAATCGCAGCAGTTTAGTGTCGTCACACGTGTGGTACGAACGTAGGTTCTGATTGGTTAATTTCATATCAATTGCGTTATCCTTTTATATCCAACAATTTTTTAGTAGAATTCTGAACGAGAACTTAATTGAAAAGGAACCCAAGTCGAATCAAGTCTAATATGGCCACGATAATGAGTATTTCAGCCTATTCAGCAGTTTCAAAGACCAATTCAAGTTTCTTCTACAAGATATCTTAGACAAAAATTTGTTGTGGGTAAGAGGTTTCATGGAATGCCTTTGGAACCATCTTTCCCATACGCTACACCGGTGATAACTCGAAGACAGGGGAGAGGGTTATGAAGGTGAGATATGAAAAGGAAAAGAATATACATGTTTGATGGAGTAAACTTTGTTTCTTGCTGATTGATGGATGTAAATGAAATGGGGATTCACTTGTTTTGTTAAAGAGATTTATGTTTTGAAGTCTGATTTTATCTATTATCTTTTGTGATTATTTAGGACTTGTGTGCCACCTGACACTGTCTATCAGCACATGTGTATTTTTAATAATAATAATAATAAAGGGAGAAAGGAAGTGTGTGGAAGGGTTTGTTGCAGTGTCACCTGTAACGTAGTGCCTTTTGAAGCAAAGCTTAGAATTTTATCGGTATTAAGTTTGCTTCCGAACAAACCATATCTTTAACAGTAGATAACCAAAACATATGGTTGTCTAATAGCAAAACGACCACACGAAAAACCGAACGGGAACTCATGTGTATTTGGTGACGATATTCGACCGTGGAGGTACACATTCACTAAAACTGTATTCGTTCTAGCCTCAAGTGATACTATTCGCGAGCGATGGGCCTACTCTGAAGAAATACTTAAAATTAGCCCTCAATGAAGATTAAACTCTTCAAAACCAAAACGTTCTCCCACTTGCGGAGTCTTAGATATTAAACATTGTGCTGGGTTGTGTTTCTAGCCACTTTGTTTCACGCGTATGTATTGCAATTAAGTATTTTCAATACCGTTAAATAGATTCAGGGAGGCAATTTTAAGGTCAATTAATTCCCCAGCTTGGCCAAATTGGCGTGAAATAGTCGTTGCTGGGAAAAATCCAAGACCTTGAAGCAAGTCATTATCTTAAACTTTCTCCTTGAGAAAAATTTTAAAAAAGATTCTCTTTTAGCTCTTTTTCCATCTGGACGCTGGCCACTAATTTCCTTGGAAGAAAAAGGTATCTCGCATGGCAATGGCCAGATATAGTATGTATCATGCAAAACGATTTGCACTCTTCTAAAGAAAAGTACGTTTTTGCCAGGTTAGTCTCTAAATGGTTGGCGGTGTGTTTGGATTTGTTTTGCAAGCGACGGTTGATGGTTGGTATCCTGCGACGTTTGCCTGGGTGATTCCTGGGAAGGGAAATGTACCTGCCAGTTTTGCAGACCTAAATGGATAACACTCGGTCATCCTTCCAATCAATTTAATGCATGTATATATGTGTGTGTTTGCATATGTATGCATATATTCCATATTCATATTTATTCCATTTCGAAGAAAGTGAAATCCTTCATCTACCTGGGCAGCAGAAGCATATCATGGGATGGAAGAAATTCGACCGACATCAAGCGAAGAATAGCCCAAGCTAAGAACGCATTCATGAAGAAGACACAATTATATGTTTAAAAAATCCAAAACTGAAAACAAGGAGACAATTGGACAAGACTGTTGTGTGGAGCATGGCGCTCTATGGTTCCGAGACTTGGAACATTGGAAAAGTGGACCAGTGAAGAATAGAGGCCTTTGAAACATGGCGCTGGAGGAGAATGATGAAGATTAAATGGACAGACAAAAAAATGAACGAGGATGTATATAGAAGAGCAGAGGAGCACAGGGCCATATGGAGAACTCTACGGCAAGGAAGATATAGATGGATTGGACAAACATTGAGGCACAATGATTAGGAATATAGTAATAGAAGGAAAAAAAAGAAGGGAAGATCCCACAAGGAAGACAAAGAGACATGTACATAGGACAGATTAATAATGACGTAAAACAGAGAAGGCAACAAGGATTGATAGAATTGACATTGAATAGAGTAGAATGGAGGGCTGCAGTAAACCAATCCTAGAATTAAAATACTGATGATGATGATACATCCTACATCTACCACTGAAACGACGCGGAAAAAGAGACTTGCGTACGTTTTGAAACTTGTAAAATATTTTGAAGCCAGGAAAAAATTCCAAACAGCTTAACTATTAATTTATAGTACTTGACTAGGAAACTATGAATCAAAATTTTTGTTGGGCATTAGTTTGAGTAGTATGGGTTTTATTAGTATATATCAGTAAAAATAAAGAAATTCTAATGCATCACCATTGTGACTGGATTGGAGATTTGGGTTTATGACCCCTCTCAACATGCTGTGTGGGATATTTTTTAAAAAATGAATGGAAAAAGGGAAATCCTTGGAAAAAATTATATTTCTCATCATTCTTTACTTTCCGCTTCTAACTTCTACTCAAAGTACGCGTATACAATATGGTGGCATGAATTTTGAGTTATTCATTAATGATACCGAGAGAAAAAAATCCAGTTAAATTTTGGACCTTGAAACTCCCTTGGTCTCAAAAATAAAACAGAGGCCATAAAAGAAAAACCGTGGGCACAGATGCCACAATTAACATTTTAAAAAGTCTCTCTCGCTCTGTTAGGAATTTCCAAAAGTGCGTTAAAACCTCGTATATACTTTCTTAATTAGGGAATTTATATTGTCATAATATTTTTAGTGCGTTCGGACAAAAAAGTGAGTTCCTAAACCTCTTAAGGAGTCATCGTTATTCATTTCATCGTGTTCAGCGTCTCAATCCAAAGATTAATTAACCGCACAGGACCATTATCTTCCTGTTGATTTTTAAATTTGATTTTTAGGTTTTTTTTATATTTAAAACTAAGCAGATTTAAAAAAATGTAACGTGATACGTAAAGGAGAGACGTCAACGTGGACCATAATGATAACATAAGAAGTGTAGTTAATATACTTAAAATATTTTCAACACTATTATTATCAATAATAGTAGTCTAATTATTAAGATTAATATTTGAGATGAATACAGGCTAAACAAAGTTAAGTTTTTTTCCTCTCCTTACCAAGCACAACCTAACACCCTGGAAACTCCAATAAACCCTTATTTAATGCCGCATACTTCCTTCCTCCTTCCGTTCCGTCTAGCATGACAATCCGTTTTCTAACCCTTCCTCGTTTGCCTAAAGTTCTATCCTCTATAATACAGTCTTCAAGGGGGTGGAGAAGGATTACGTAAGGTAAAATGAACGATAAGGAAAACACAGAAGTACTAGGGGTGGTGAATGGGAAGTGGAAAGGATTGTTGGGGAAATTTCCAAAGGGAGGCAGGAAAGATGGATGCCAGAGCATTTTGATTGGAAATTGGATGTTGAAGAACACTGTCATCTAGAGGGGAGAAGATTTACCAAGCAAAGAAAGGGAAGGAATGGGTTGGAAGGAAGTAAACGAAAGGAGTTGTGGTATCAGGTTTTTTCTAGTCAGGCGAGACTAAGAAATGTAGGCGTGTACAGACATTGTCCATCCTGGAAGCTTCAATAAACGGTAGAATGCCAATTCATAATTACAAGGATATCCCTCCCTCAATTTAATTTTTAATTTAAGTTATGTAAGGATCCACGAGTGGTGATAATAGGTTATCGGGCCGTGTAGTTACCATCACTTCCCACTGCTTATTGAGCTCTCGTTCTGGGTCGTTGCCTCGGGCAACGCTGTCCCTCTCGCCCTTTTAATTACGCCCTAGATAGGAGGAGACGAAAGATTTTCCCCTCTTGCCTCTTGACTCCATCCTCGATTTCTCGTCATAACAAAAACCTAACCCACGCTTCCTGCTTGCTCCCCTTATTCTCTGGTCTCATCGCACTCCCTCGCCCAGCAAAACTTGCACAACTCCTCCTGTATTTAACGGGTTCGTACGCTCAACTCGAAATTCGGTTAGCAAAGCCAAACTCACGGCTTTCATTTTTCTCTGCAAAGCCTCCTCCCATCATTATTTTCACCATCATTTCATGTGCGCGCACTCGAATCATCGTCTCTCGAAGGCGTGAGGGGAGATTTTCGGGGAAAAAAAACTGAGGATCACATTGCGCAGGTGAACAGCTGGTTGAAGGGAAACCATTAAAAAAATAAAATCTCATTTCGGGCCAGATTACAGCGAACGGAGTGTGTCGAGGGAAGTGGGGTGGGGGTGTTGGTGCCCGATTCGCGAGTATCGGAGGGACCCCCCTCTCTCTCTCTCTCTCTATTTCTCTCTCTCCCTGAAAATCGGGGTGGTAAGTAAATCGGTTACGTAAAATTTTTTAACCCCATCCGACTTCCTCTCCCCCATCCACCGACGAGTGGTTCGCTGGTCCACGTGGAAAGGGGGCGGGGGAATCGAGGAGGATCAGGGAAAGCTACCGGCAGTCTAGATATCGCCCCTCCCTCACACCAAACTGTACCTCATCCCCCACAGTCGCCCAAATTTGCCCTTCTCTTCTCCTGATTCATCCGTAGACGGGAAAGAACCATAATCCCCGCGGGTGTCGTAACGACGTTACGTTATTTATCCACTACGCATTTGCTTCTGGGCGTGAATAAGGAATGCGACCTGACGCGCGATATGTATATATGTATATATATAAATTATATATATATATAGTATATATATATACATATATACATATATATATATATATATATATATATATATATATATATATATACATATACATATATACATATACATATATACATATACATATATACATATACATATATACATATACATATATACATATACATATATACATATATATATATATATATATATATATTATATATTATGTTTATATATATATATACCACGCGCACACACACATTTACATGGATTTAGAAATTAGGAAAAGGCGTAGGAGCATATATGAAAGACGATCGTGGGAGTGGTGGGGAAGGTTGCAAGCGAGCAGATCACAAGTTCCCCACGATTCCAGTGTTTGTCTTTTGTGTGTTCCTATCCCTTTTCCTTGTATCTATATCCACGTGCATGAATATGTTCGCCATTTGGCGAACATATTCGTAGATTTTGGATTTTCATGTTTGAATAAATATACATATATTATACATACATACATGGGTGGTATATATATATATATATATATATATATATATATATATATTTTTATACATGTTACAGATATGATGCATATTGTACGAAATCTCACGGATGTGAATAATAATTTAAACGGAGAGGAAGATAGTGCTAGCGGACAAAAACACAGAGGAACACATACAAATTGAACTCTCACACTTTTTCAAAATTTTTGGTGGCCAAACCACCGTTATCTGGGGAAAGAATGAATTGCGCGCTGCTCATTTAAATCATAAGTTTTAATTTAGTCTGACTCCATGTTGGCACTTATGAGTCTACCTACCACCACCCACAGTGACTTCAATTTCGGGTCGTCATTGTTTTGATGGTTACTCCGCTACAGCGTCAATCTTCTTGTCTTTGACGAAGGAAACGGACCAGTTGTTGGATCCTGGTAACCTCGCAGCTGTGTCTGTCTCGGAGAGTGACATAAATATACAAGAATGCGAGGTGACAATCTGTTTGTTCGACACGACTGTTAAGCAGAGAGAGGAGGGGGTGGGGAGATGACGTCAGCTGCTTGCTTCACCAAGTGACCGGTGAGGGTTATATCGAATAGGAAGAAGAAAGAAATCCCGAATGGAAATTTACTCGCGTGAGACAACAGATTCATGCGCTGCAAAATGCAGTCCTCGAACAAATGAACGAATGGATGCGCGTCTTGTCCACCTTTGTCAACTACGAGCGGTGCCTAACAGAATCATCAATTGAATCAATGCGTATTCATTAGTCAGGAAAATAGTAACGGGAAAAAAGAACTGTTCTCAGTAACCGTTACTCTCGTAAATATTATAATTGATTGCGTTCTATTAAGTAACTGCTTAAAGTTACATTTAGTTATCTGTTTCTTTTCTTTAAGTTTTGAAAGAGGCCCTACACGATTCATTCAATGCAAGAGGGTAATATCATAACATTTTGATTCATTGCGTTATTATTTTTACGGAGATTGATACATTTAAATTAGGTTAACAAGAAAGTTTAATAGTGTATAACTTACGCTACATTCACGGATTTAGTATCGGAAGTTTTACTATTATTTGCGTTCTACTTGGTATGATAATTTAAGTCCTTGTTAAATAGGCGTTATTTTTTGCAAAATTCTGTTCATATAACGATAATACGTACTCGAAATCCAAAAACAGGAAATAATTGGGGGAAAACCAATTGTGAATATAGCCTGTGGGACAAAATAACTATTAGAAAAAACAAATTACCGCGAACATCAATAGGTAACGGAAACTCGGGAACCATTGCTCAATAACTTCCCAATTATTGCATTGTGTCCACATATTTTAGTGTCGACTTATAAGGATACTGCTTTGAACCATGCTGAAAAAAATCTTCAAAGCATCATAAATGTTTTGGCCGATTGATAAAAACAATTAGTTGTCGTTCTTATAAAATATTATCGGGTATTATTCCCAGGAGGGATGAAAACATACCCGACATCTTAATAAAACAAAATTGAAATTTTCAATACCTTGGCAGAAAAACATGACGTTTTTGCGAATGAATTTTTAAAAATAATTTCTTATCCCCGTATCTCTCCTAATAGTTTCCCCTGTCGTTTCTTTCCAATTCACTCCACCCATCCGTATCTTGACAGGAGATCGCCAGACAATCGTTATTTATATCCTTCAGTTTACTATGCTGGCATGGGCGTAGTACTGGCGCCACTATTGTTATGATACACTCCCTGGCCAAGGCGCGTGTTTACTGAAAGATTCCGAATCGACATATTCCACCGGTCTCCCTATAAATAAATAAATATATATATATATATATATATATATATATATATATATATATATATATATAGGGAGGACGGTGGAATATTTATATATATATATATATATATATATATATATATATATATATATATATATATATATATATATATATATATATACACGTGTACACACTTAATTCACAATTCAATTCACATGGAACTGGCGATACGAAAAAGGGATAGGAACACATATAAAAGATAAACACAGGAGAGGTGGGGAAGGCGGAATCGAGCAGATCACGAGTGCAAAAATATTTCCCTGACCGGGGCTTAAACCACGGATCTTTCTACTTTCCGGGTCGATGCTCTGACTTAATATTTGTTCGCCATATGGCGGATTTTCGTGTTTGAATGCGTATGTATACGTATATATATATATATATATCTATATATATATATATATATATATATATATATATATAAATCATAAACACAGTAATCAACTCGAATGTCGGTTTGGTAGGTGATGGTAGAGATCACCCAGGACTAAGCCCGACGGCGTGCGTAATTCACACATCAGGGGAGTGGGGCCAGTTTTTCCCTATGCCGGTTATTGTCATCAAGAATATCTGGTACCCGAAAAATCATACAGCGAGGGTGAAGCTGGTGTGTGTGTGTGTGTGTGTATATGTATATATATATATATATATATATATATATATATATATATACATGCATATTGTAGTCAAATTTTTCACGAATGGTCAGTCATCCGCTCGAAGAGCGAGACGTTCTTGTTTTATGGAGTTCATGGCAGTTATTGGATGGAACCGGGCAGTAAATCTTTAAGCACGGGAGCGGTTGTCACTAAACGGACCGAAAACACAAAAGGAAAACACGCACAAGCGTTTAATTTTTACGACGTGAGCAACTCCCTTGAATGAAAAAACCCGGGAAGTCGTCGAACGCAAATGGAGGTGATTGACTACCAAACCATATAAAAATAATTAACTAAAAATAGCCCTCCGCCGGAGAAAAAAAAAAGTTCTAAAACTAAAATTGAAACAATGCCATGGATAAATTTTTCTTTTCGAAATGAATTTTAGTTAATTTCCGAAGTTTGTCATCTTTGACGTAATTTATGGTCATTGAAACATACACTTCCGCGCTTGCACAGACCTTACTCTGAGGACCTTTTTCCCTAAACTAAATAAAAAGTAATGTTATGTTTTTTTATAGCGATTGACCCGCGTGTCAATATTTATATATTTTCTTTAAATCAAACAAGTTCTCTTAGTACGACTAAATGTATTCTAGATAAGAAGAGGTTGATAAAGAATATAATGTTTTTAGCGACATGCTCGGAAGTATTTATTTTGTTCACCTTAAGGAAGGCGAGAAAAAATAAATAGAAAGGCAGACATTCCAATTGATTTTTTTGTTTAATTAAGATGGTAATCCAAAACCAGCTTAGTGGACTTTCAAATCGCGTGTATTGTTCATCGAAGAAAAGCGATTAGAGTAATCACAAATGCCAAATCCCCTGGCGAAATTTCGGCCAAAGATGAAATCGAACCCTCGAACCCCTTTGATGTTACGCCAGTGAAGGGACATTACACCACCGCCAACGAGGCTGGTACCTATACACTGTATATTTCACTCATGCTGTCGATACGACAAAGGAGACTGTTCCTTTTGACAACGACACTTTGCAAAGAGCCGAAACCTATTTTAAGAGTGCGGGTTATATCAAAATCTCACACCGTACCTTATTTTTTCTTTTTTTTAGCATTTAAAATGATTATTGTTCATCTGTAACTATTTTTTAAGACCACAAAAACTTAAGTTTCCAAAATTAGGGAAAATAATCCATCTTTTGGAAAGAGACCAACCTTATGGAGTTGAGAAATTTGGACTTCATTTGCTCAAAAAAAAGGGTTTCACGTAAGTGGTATTTCATTCTCGTAAGCGTTTTTTTCACTATGCTCTCAATAGGTTTTCCACTTATTTAAATAGGAAGGAATGATGATTAGTCCCTCCTAAGCACAAACATTTGGGTTGATTATTTGGAAACTCACGCACTTAAACAAAATGCGAGGGAAAAGTCGGACGGTAACTTTGTCTTAACCTGAGGTGAATACGGATTTGAGACACTGTAATCGCCTTGGCCCATCATTGAATGCACAGATGTCAAATGTATACATATAAGTGACTAATCTTCATTCGAACCTCCCGTTTAAACTTTTTAACGAAAAGGGACACCTCCCTCCATGCGCGTAGAAAAATTGCATGGTAAAAAATTCTTCAAATACGCTATTTAGGTTTACCTGAAATCATATTAAGGTTTTCATAGATGCCAAGGATACAACTCGAAATGGTTTTATTATAAAGAAAAAGAAACCCAACGAAATGAAGAAACCGATTTACATTCCACGTATTTCTTCAAAAGAAGAAATAAATATGTGGTGACTTTGATGGAATTGAGAAATAAGAAAATTAAGTTTTGTTCGAAACGAAAGTTAATTTTTAAAGCTGTAGTGTCTTCTGTGAGATTCAAACTTCTAAGAAAATTGGAAAAAGGTATCCTCCACATTTTATCAGCTTTTAGTAGAAAGAACTCAATGGCAAATAAGAACTAAAAATGATTTTTGCACGCATTGAGGCACAAAATATTAGTTAAAAACCTAATAGTAGGGAAGAAAATCAAAGGGGAGATCCCTTCAAGGCAAACCAATATATGGGTAGATGGGAATCAAATTAAGAAGCAGGTAAAAAAGGAAAATTATCAGGCAGGAAGTGAGAGAGGGAATTAGCACTGAATAACAGAGAAGAATAAAGGATTGCAGTAAACGGATCTTAGGATTGAAATACTAATGATGAATTGTGCAAATATATTACAGCGAATTGAATATCAGATTATTTTACTTATCAGCATTTATTGATATTTGTTTCAACGTTTAGGCGTCCGCGATACTCCGCGTACTAAGTACTCCGCGATATGACAACACAGCACATCCATACAAATATGTGAGTACATTAAAACATCTAAACACAAGCTATACTGATACATAGTCGTATAATTGTAAAATTATACCTCGTTGTAATGTGTTTCCACACCTAGGATGGCATCTCGCCAAGTCAAGCCGCCCCTGTAGTGAAATTTTATTTGGAGTGAATTTAAATTAAAATCGAAAGATTTAACTTTCACGCGTAAACTCTCCATAAGTTGGTCCTCAAACATTTTCTCTTGGAAGTCACTTCCTTTACATTTTGGTACGTTCGATTTCGCAATATTTATAAGTTGAATTGTAGACTGCGGAAGCGGGAAGAAGAAAGGAGGAAGGATTGAATACGGTGGGATGAAAAATAAGACGATAAAAATGAGACGATCTCATGTATATTAGATCGTGTATGAGATCATATATATATATATATATATATATATATATATATATATATATATATATATATAGTACAATACACAGTAACACATAATATAGAAACACAAAAAAAGAGAACACTCACACGTATTTTCTTGATATTTCGACGGAAACAATCCGTCTTCCTCTGAAGATGTAGAAGTAATGTACATTACTTCTACATCTTCAGAGGAAGACGGATTGTTTCCGTCGAAATATCAAGAAAATACGTGTGAGTGTTCTCTTTTTTTGTGTTTCTATATTATGTGTTACTGTGTATTGTACTATTCGGCACTTCCGTGTTACGTCTATGAAAGCATATACTATATATATATATATATATATATATATATATAGAAATATATATATACATATACCTACTCGGTGAGCGATTTTTCACCCGCGAGCTTTCAAATGTTATTTTTGGGTTCGCCTCAAGGGATCGATGAGAGGTGACTGGGATGGAGTGGAGGGAACTGGATGGCGGAGAAGGTAAGGTGAGGAGTTGTGCAAGTTGCTCCCAAACATGCCCTCCTCAGCGGCAACATCATCCCTTACCCGGAAGTTTCGGCAAAATTCGATCCCACACCCCTTGTCTGTAGGGGGGCGTTGGGAGTGGAGCCACTCCATCCTCCACCTCAATTTCCAACACGAATTAAACGAAATTATCGAGAGAAGCTGGTGGGTATTTAAAGCTAAAAAAAAGTTATTTTAAACCACAGCTTGGAGTTTAAGGCTTTTTTGAGTCGCGTTAGTCAGGCCTTTTCCAGGTCAGCCAAGAAGTTTCAGGATATATCGAGAACATACTCTTAGATGGCGGACTAATCTCGATGATGCAAGAAAACTCAAAGTGTTCTGTACCTTTCTAAAAGTTTTTAAGTCTTGCCTGGTCTCTTTGAGAATCAAGAGGCTCCCAATCTAATTTCTCTAGCACACCATAACATGCTCTCTTTTCGTAGCCGTTATTAGCAAATCTAGCAGATTTCTGTTAATTATTTTCCAATTCCGAATGGTTTCCTCCATCTATCCCAAACACTTGTCGCACAAACCAAATCCGCAGCAGCTAAAGTTAAATAATACATATATTATTGCATATACACTACATTGCATTACATATGCATATATTGATACACGCATATGTAATATGTATTATTAAATATGCATATATACATATATATTTGTACACACGCACTCGAACACACACGTGTGTGTATGCATATATATATATATATATATATATATATATATATATATATATATATATATATATATACGAGTAAGTACATAATTTATTCAAGTTTTATAATATGAGAGCATTTTTCCAAAGTTGAGGTCAGGTAGCCGCACAGTCGTCTCGGAGCAGGAATGAATACAGGATAAATAAGAGGGTCAGGGGCGTCCCAAGATTTTCCTGTGATAAAAAAATTAATCAGTGATGCATTAAATTGAATACCAAATCCTAAAACGAATAGAAACACAATACTCAATTTAATGTTTCTAAATTTTAAAAGAATATCCTAGTAGATGAGGAAAAGAGATGGAATGGTTGAAACGTTATTACAGCATACCTGTGGATTTTACCCCCAATTAAACGCGTGAACGGGATTTTATCGAGAAAATCCCCTACTGGAAACAAGTGACAAACGAGTGCGGTTTCGACGTGTCCCAACAGCTCGAAATCGGCTTTGAGGTACCGGTTTTCTGCCCACGCACTGGCGTTTCCTCTTAATTATTACCGGGTCTAAACCTTTTCCTGGATTTTTGGTTTCGTGCCCTCTCGCCAAATGCGGTACGAAGATTCAAAATTATTCGGTAACGAAGACCATTGTCTTCTAGACATCCGTGGGCAAGACGCCAGTTGGGTGTGGGTTGTTCACATAACTAGAAATTTCATCTGTATTCTCGTGTAGTAACGTACCCTGCGGGAGGAATCTGAACTTCCTTATCTCCTCGAGGGCAATGAACGTATCTTCAGGATGAGGACGGGGAGAGATGGGACGGGGGGCGCAGTGCTAAACCCCTACGTGAAGAGAGGAAGACAAAAATATAACTTCATAACCTCCATATGCGCTGCTGCCCATTCACTGTTTACTTTTATGGGTCATATTCATAATGCATGGGTCTCTTGCTCGATTTCTGGGCAAGCCTCTCTGGGCACCTGCAGCTGAACGTAAGCTGAATGATTTTTCGGGTACCAGATCTTCCTGGGAAACCATAACCGGTACAGGGAAATGAACTGGCCCCCCTACCCTGATGTGTGAATTTCACACGCCGTATAGGGCTTAGTACTGGGTGAACTCTACCATCGCCTACCAAACCGGCCGCCTTCAGGCTGATTACTGTGTCTTTATGTTTCAAGCTTCTTCTATCTTCTCCGATTCTTCTCAGCACACCACCTCCTTCCTTGCTGTATCCTCACCAGTGATTTTCAACATCTTCCTCCGAATCCGCAGGCTTCAATTATTTTTCTGTCGCTCAGTATCCATACCTATATTTCGTAAAGCATTAAGTTCCACAGATTACAGGTTTTCGGATCCAAATCTATCATGTAACTTAATAATATGCTTTTCCTCATGCATGTCGCTTGTATGTCATTGCTGTTCTTGCCTTTTTCTTTTTTCGCTTTAGTTTGCTTTAACATCCTAAGATATCTTCTCCATAAGATATCGAAATATTTAATTGAGAATGAGAATTTATTTAACAATATATGGTATATTAATGGCATCAATTCTCGTTTGTTATGCTAGAAATTTATTAATTTCATTAATTGGGGATTCGCTCTCCTCTCTCCTGAAAAATTCTGTTTCCACTCCTGCTTCGATAATGGTGAACTTGGCATCAAGTTTAGAAAAAAATAAGTTTGTAAAAGTTTAATCAAAAACTACAACTACGAGTATGAGTAAGAATTTATATGAGAAATATTAACGCACGTGTGTATTGTTTACATCCACAGCGATTTGAAATACGTGTTTTTGACCTATAAAGTTCAAACTACGGTCGACCATCCGAGAAAGTTGTTTTTTAGCTGCTATTAACATGCCTGAAAGAAGGAAATTATGCAGAAAATTCCAAATAGCTTGAAACATGCTTGAATATAGTACTATATTCAAGCATATATATATATATATATATATATATATATATATATATATATATATATAGTACTATATTAAAGCATGTTTCAAGCTATTTGGATATATATATATATATATATATATATATATATATATATATATATATATATATATATATATATAATATTTGTGGATATAGCAGAAAAGGAACTCAGAAATTTTTTTAAAAAGACCAGTGGTTTTGAAAAAGCGCTTAAAGTCAATAATATCAACGGTAGCGATGGATCGCGGTCATTGATCTTATTCATTGCACGTTAATCGCTATCAATGATCACATCGCAATTTTCCTTACAGCTAACCCTAAAGGGACGTGGTTCAAGCCCTTGGTGATGAGGGTGATCATTCACTGCGTGCACGCGATTTTTTTAGATTCTCCGCATCTATCTTAAATCTTGGACCTCTGTTAGGGATTGCTTAATACATAAGAGGTTTTAAGCGGTGTATACATCTTGGCGGTTCGGGAAACTTGATGGTGCCACAAGGAAATGAAATTGCAACTCCCTCATTACCCTTAATGCATGAATTTCACACTAATTTTTAGGGTTTATTTCGCAGTTTTTTTATCTCCAATCCCACATCTATCAACGCTTCCTCGAAGACTAGGCATCGAGCTGGTATGACTTGGGAACACAAAAACTGCTCAAAAACTTCGAAAAAATCTGCTAAAAAATGTGTTGATCGAAATGAACATCAAGTAGAAAAATAGTAATATTTTTTAACTCAAAAGAATAACCTATAAATTACTGAAAATAATTGTTTCTTTTTTTATTTCCAAACAAAATTGAAATTCTCAATTTTGGTATTGCCTTCGTACCAACCAACTATATGGTTGAATAATGTGAAATCACCGTGGAATGGAGCACATCCCGTGTCCAAAGATCTTACGACACGGCTCCAAAGATTAATTTTAAAATCGTGAATCACGTTACAATGAGATTTGCCACGCCAAAATTTAATAATGAAGAGAGCATTTTTTTGGTAAACCACCGATTTTACAAGCAATATAGCGCCAGAGTTTTGAGAACACGTGATATCCGACGAGGAGGAGACTTTAGGTTGGGTTGGAGGAATCTCCTGCTACTCGATCTGACCACCCATTAACAAATACCTACATCTACTTAATACCCCGCAAGCCGCCGCAAGGGTGTGTGGCGGGGTGTATTAGGTCACCACCCGTAAAAGGGAACAAAACCACATGCAAAACCGAATCATGTTACCTCTACACAAATATTAATTTGTTCATGCACTTAACAAACCTTAATCACTCGTAATAAGGTACCTAAATGCAACAGTTTAAAATTACAGGATACTTTATTCAAATGAAATGGGAAAATGTTTAAATAATTGGTCTTTAAATAAAATGCAGGGTATAGTCAAAATACTTAATTTGCCCATGCTAATTATCTCCTACGCGATTGCTGTGAAATATGTTTTATCTCTTATGATACGAGGAAAAAACGATATTTTAAAACTACCCGTTCTGCTATCTCTCTTCCTGATTTTACGTGTGTTACCTGATTTACCATAGTAAGTGGGAGCATATAATATGTCCTTAACATCCCCAGATAAGTGACCTACCTCGAATTTACGCAGTAAATTTAACCTGCATTCCAACATAAGGTCAACTAGCGGCTCCCATCCTAATTCTTCCAATAGTGTCGTGACATTGATACCTTGTTCCAAACCACTTTTCGCAAACCTAGCTGCTCTTAGTTGCACTCGATCTAGTTCCAAGCCTCCTTTGCCTACTTCCTACATTAAGACTACTTCATGAGGATCCCATACACTTGCAGCATAGTAAATAGTGTGAGATAACAAAGCTCTTTGATACTCTCATTACAATTTCCAAGTATTCTTTTTATGAATCCTTAATTTTTCTTAGCAATTCCGCAAATTTCACGAATGTGTTTTCCACTGGACATATCCTTAGTTATCGTTGCATTCAAGTATTTTACCAATCCCATGTGTGTTATGTTTGTTCGTATAATATATGTACATGGGAGAACCCAGAGAATCCGGGTTCGAATCCCAGTGGTGGCAGAATCTTGTTCAGTAGTATCCGGATCCCTTACTTCGGGTACAATGTGGGAACCATCTCAATTGGAGTGCACCGTCCGTCGGACTGGACGTTAAACTGTATAACCCCTTGGTTCCTTTCCTTTAAAAGAATAGGCTAATCGCGACTTCTTGGGTCCATCTTTCTGCCATCCATCCATACCTCCTCCTTTCCCTGAAAATCATACCCCCAACGACTTACCAACCTAACTTCTTTTATGACTGATGTGACTTTAGCTGTTGGGAACCTTCCCTTAATAACTTTTACTTCGGCATCTCCTCATATACGTCTGATTTAGTTTCTTTTTAATTTATGCGATATTTGCTATTTCCTTACCGCCAATAATGGAATGGGTAATTATGCATTATATATTTAATTGGTTTGAATTTAACACCCATGTAAAATTCACCCCCCCCCCTATAACCACCCCTCGCATTCTGTTAGTACCTATTTTCAGGGAAATAGAATATAATTGTTGTTTTGTCGTTCCCATTGTTTAATTGTTGCATTTTGATCTTGGAGGACATGCGTTTCAGGGTAATTAACTTTTTTATATTTTCATTAATTAACCACTCAGTGAGGCTCCCTCCCCCCTTCTACCTCACCCATTGCCGACTGATTGGGAGTATCGCGTAGATTTAAAACGTGGATGAAAATCTAGGGGTGTTGATCGCGGAGATTTCTCAGGAGTGAAGACTGGAAGCACGAAAATTACCCGCACGCCGTGTTCGAGAGACCAGTTTTCTAATCCTGCAAAAATTTAGTGACTGCGGACGATGACGTAGTGTTTCGCCCATTTTTGGGTCAAGTTCCAATTATACAGGTTCGGTTAAAAGAGAATCGCGTGGCGCGCCAGTGGAACGCCAAAATCAGGTGGTTACAATCCTCCGAAGATTCTCTCTCTCTTTCTATCTTGATCTCTTCTTGTTCACACAATCCTTATGGACGCAGTCGCAAGCTAAGAACGACATCGCTTGGGAGAGCGTACCCACATACTATTTGATTCGTGGTTTGATAGGGAAGGGAACGGTGAGCAGTCTTCGGGTGGTCTTCTTTTCGTCATGGGAACGCGGGAGAGATGACAATCACCTGCTAGCCGCGGCGGGCGGGCGTTGAAGTCTCCGGGGTTGGTACCTTGGGATAGGCAAAAAACGTGGATGTTCTCGATTATTACTATCCGATCCAAAGTCAATCAATATCAAACTCATCACTGCCGAACCTATCCCTACCATTAAGTGAACTGACAAATTGACGTTCTTACGTTTCAACTAGTAATAGAACGGAAGATTCTACATCATGTTTTTTTTGGCTTGAAAATCGTTCACTTCAAGCCTATTTATCCACCCCTACCTTATCAAATAATCATGATGTTTCCAAATAACAAGTGAGTAACATCAGCGTATTATGTCTACCAATGCTTTCATTACTTTAGATCTCTAATAACATTCATAGACACAACTTCATTGAAAATTAATTTTCGGGAAAAAATTAATGATACTTGTCTGACCAATATTGATGAACGGAGATGACATATTAAGATGATAACTTTCCTTAGAAAAACCAACAGCTGCCTATCAAGTGATATATTGATACTGTAGGCAGTGCTGGTATTACTATGATGGGTATACGGTTGCGTAGTTACCAACCGTCATTTCGTGTCACCATCAGAACAGATTCATTGTAAATACAAACGGTTTTTTCGATTTTTATGAGGGGCTTAAGCTCATTGGTAGAGTAGTATGAAAGATATTAGTGAGCCAGGACAGGTTTCCTTAGATAACCAAAACGAGGCTTTTTTCGGTGAATTTGCCCAACCTTTTAGGTTTAAGGTAATGGCGTATACAATAAGGTGAATACCCCAAAAATATATAAAATCATGGCAAAAGCTCCTGAAATGTTAATCACTCTTGTTCGTTAAATTTTTGTAACGACTTTTCACGATCAATTTTCTGTACAAATTGTTGATCACGTTCATTTAGAAGAGGCAAATACCATTTTCAAATAACCTAAGGTTGGAACAAGGAACAGATTGTCTAACCGTTCGAATGGAGCATGGCACTCTACGGATCAGAGACAAGGAACATTAGAAAAAAGTGGACAGGGTGAGGGATAGAAGCATTTGTGAAGGTGCTGGAGGAGAATGACGACGATTCGATGAAAGTACAAATCAAGGAATGAGATCCCTACGGCAATGAAGAACTAGATTGATTGTAAACACCTTAAGGCACAATTTATTAGTTTAAACAAAATAGAAGGTAAATTTGGAGGAAAAATCCTACGGAGGAAGACGAATAGATATAGGAAAGAAAAATAAGAAGGACATTAAATAGAGAAGTTATTGGCAGATAAGGGAATGAATATTGCTTGAAAGAAGGGCTACGGTAAGCCAAACTTAGGATTGAAATACTAATGATGATGGATGTTATTGATGATGCCCTGTTAAATTTTGAGTACTCGTCCTAGAACACACCATATGTTCCTAGTCAATGATATTGGCCATTTTTTTCTCGTTAGAAGGCTTGTGGTAAAATAGTAGAACTGTTGTTTGACCACTGTAGTCAATCCCTGGTGCAATACGCCTTCGGTCGCCGTTGGCATCCAACCGTTTTTGGCCATCCAATCTGCCTCCCACTGCATCCATTACCTCTCCCCCCATCCTACATCCCTCCCTCTTTTCCCTTGGGCACTTTCTCTTTCTTCCTTCCTCACCCGCTCACTCACGAGCGTCAATTGAGGCCACGCGCGGCGCGGGAGGATACACCCCCTCCTCGCCCTTGCCGTCTTCGCCCACATGCCAAGCGCGCGCCCTCACTCGGCTTCCCTAAGACCCAGGGCGACGGGTTCCTCCGCGGCGCGCGCAATTCGAGTTATGTGAAGCTCTGGGTGACTGAGTTGCGCGCGACGCCACAATTCGACCTTTGGGCCCTTTTGGACAACTTTTACTCACTTGCGCCTTATTTCCAAAATCATTCGAGGAATTTCACGTGATATTTTATAGGTAGGTACGTACATTTGGAAAATAGGATGGGATTTTAACATGTATTACGCTTAAGCTGCTACACGAAGTTATTCTCCAAAATTATAATTACTGGACAAATTACTCAAGAATATACGCGGTTGACAAAGAGAAAGGAGTAGACAGAGGGTGAAGAAAGTGGGTGAAGATGATGGGAGAGAATTTCATGGAAAGAAACAATAATATAGATGTTACTAGAGAGTGAACATGTACTAAAAAAGATAAGAAGGTGTGAGTAGGGCGAAATAGGTACGAAGTGTGCAAGGGCAGGTAATCGTAGGAGAAACTAGTACAAAGTAACAAGATTCCTGGAATAACTTAAAAAGACTTCCATTTTTAAGTTTTTCTAGATCATTATTAAGGGGGTGCATATAAAGTATGTACGTATGAATAATACATGATTAAGAATTGTAAGGGATGAAATTCATACACTTCTATATTGATAATAATTTTCTTGTCTTTTCTGACGCAGGGTAAAATTGTTGACATTTCTGGCGAATAACATTTATCTATACGTTAAAATATCTCAATGTGAGCTTTTATCACCTCCTACCTTAATGTGTGCTTCTTCAATGTGAATTCACGTGTTTCATGTTCTCACTGTTTCTAATCTAGAGTGTGACACGTGAAAGAAATGTTGGTAGAGGTAGTACGTAGAGAAAAAAAAGACATGGGAGCATGGAGAGTTCACGCAATTAGATTAAGTGTAGAGTGAGACTATTATTTACATTTTTAAGTGTTATAAATATTTGCTGTAGCTAAAAAATATGAAAAACCTAATTGTTTATGTTGAATGTCTGGTGCTAATTCACCGCCTGCCACAAATCCTTGTAGTGGCTTGTAGGGTACCGTGTAGATGTATCTCGGACCAGTGAATGTATAGATGAACAATGATCTTTGATTCATCGAGTGAATAAGTTAAGGAGGCTAGTGCTGAAGCGAGAAGATAATAATATAAATACGTCAAATTTTCCCATGCATCCATACTCTATCAGAGATTTTTCCCACTGGTGTGTTAAAAAATCAAAACCTTTCCCCGTCGGGACACAAGTGATAACCGTAAAATCCTGGGATAAGGTTTTGCATATTGCTCCGGGAAGCAATTCACTTAAGAGAATCTCTTTAAATACCAACTGGTTTAACAGTCTGCGCAGCGTGGAAAGCGTTAGAGAAAGCAGTTGGAACAGCGACGGCCGAGGCATAAATTCATTGTTTCCTTGGTGATTCTACGACTGAGATCACATCCCCCTCCCTCTCCACCCACCCCTGTCTTTCAAACCTTTATGTAATCATCCTGGCCCCCGTGAAGAACTTGTGGGTCGGACTTATACCGATCCAAACACAAAAATATTCCTCGGTTGTGCCATTTGGAGTTGCCCTTTGGAAAAAAGTCGAGTCTTTAAAAAAATTCGAACTTTAAGGAACCCTTTTAAAGGAGGAAGGAATCCATTGAAGAGTGATGTTGTTGTAAATGAAAGTTTAAAAATGCCATCCCAACAATTTCTTCCAACTTTTCCATTAATATAACGGAAACGCGTTATTTAAATATCTGACCAAATGACTGTTGCAACTAAAATCTGATACTATTTGGGGTAGTGGAAACCCAGAAAAACTATCCTTCCTTTAAAACTGTTACTAAATAAACCATTTGGAAACAAATGAATCAACTAAAAACATTTGCAAGTTCAAGTTCAAAATATATCGAACCATTATTTGACGGAAATTAGAATCACTGATCAAAACACTGGTTTTATCTCCAGTGAAATATAATTCGGAAATCTTACCTTATTTTATAATTTGATAGTAAATTCTTAGAAAAAACTTATTTTGAGTCATTAAATTGAGTTAAAGTATTGCTTAAAAAGGGGTGTAAGGTTATAACATTGAAAAATATATACCATTTGATAAAGCGAAGGATTATAACGTATTTCATCTCGAAAAAGGAAAATATTTGGACAAATTGGAGTGAATGAATATACGTAGTTTTCTTACCCGTGTACAGTTTTCTGGTGAGATAAGAATTTTTGTATTTGGTTTCCATTGTTTTGGGAAATGCATTGAAAGGGGAAAATGAGATGGAATCCTTTCGTTTTTGTAAACAAATATACAACTTATCAATTTTATCGTTGGGCTTCTGTGCAGAAAATTATTGAAAAACTTAAAAGAAATAAAAATGATTAAAAGTTTTAACCCTTATAATTCCTCTTAGTGCACAAGGATTTTGACAATTTGGAGGTGAAACTACCATTAAGTGCGGGACATTGATTTAGCAAGGTATTCCATTTTTGGATTTTTGGAAAACAACTGAGAGTACCCTAGTAAGAGATCGGGATACTCACCACTGAAAATGTCATCGCTCCCCGGGATACGAACCCTAGACCTCGGTGGTGGGAAGACAGCAAACCTAGTCACCGCACCGATCCAATCCTTGACTGCATTAACCCGTTAGTTTCTCATCCCTTTCTCTCTTGAAACAATTTACCCCCCCACTCACACACATATTTTCTGTTTGGTAAACCGACCCTTAACCATTTAACTGCCGTTTTATATGTTATTTTTTGATTTGTGTAAGTGAGATTGGGACTCGATTTACATAGGTTAATTGATTATTAAGGAGGGGAGGGAGTGCACAGTTTGAAAGGTGATTGGAGCAATTAGGACCCTGGAGTGTTCAACGAAGTCAGACTGGAAATTACATAATCGATAACATAAGAGAAAAAGGAGTGAACACGCTACGCAAAAAAATTATTCACCGCCATCTTCGACTTTGAGACGTTAGGATAAGTGTATCATTAACGTCCTGTCCGTTCAATTTACTCACGTAATGGATCAATTTGAACTTTTTTCATTTTTTTAAGTCTCCGTTTCGGGTCTCTAGTAGGGAAGACTGACAAGTCAAGCGAGCGATGGTTTTCGAGCCTTTCAGGGTCGTTGAACTGGACTGTTACTTCTTCTGGGTAATTAATTCCGCTCCTCATCTCGACCAATCCGTGGGTGCAAAAGTTTCATTGTTAGCGTACCATCTACTGAAGGGGGAGGGGGAAATGTGGGGGGGGATGGGGAATGAGGGAACGCGAACAATGGTAACGTGGAACGGGTTACTTCCAGTGGTGCGAGGGTTGAGAGAGAATGAGAGAGAGAGAGAAAACGGTAAAGGTGTCTCTGAAATTAGGGTTTTTTTTGCATATAAAAAGGATGAATGTCTGAATATTCATTAGGAACCATCCCGCCAATCCAGTGTCACGGTCAACGCCTCGTCGAAAATTGATGCGGCTGGAAAATTAATCAAAAATTTCTCAGTAACTATGTCGGAATCCGTTAATTTTTTTTTTTAGAATTTCCATCTCGGGAACGGGACTTATAATTCGTCAAAGAAGCAATTGTTCGGGAAAAGGCTCATCTCCTCGAAAAATAATTTGCGGATTATAACGCTTATCTCTTTTCAATTTTTTTTCTTTAAATTAGACTCGTGAACGAAAATGTCTAAGTTTCGCGAAACATGTTTCGAGAACGTTCTGGAGAAAGCTAATCGGCGGCCGGTTTAAAAGTGTAGTTTAAAAAACGATCTGAAATCTGTTCACAGATCGGTGAAATTTAAGTATGTAATTAACTCGAAGCATCTTCATTCTCTTGAGTCATGGCGTACTTTCACCTTCAGGTCATCCAAGGCGAAACTTTTGGGCTTAATTATTTTATCCGAGTATGTCACCTTCGGTGGTAAAGTCAATTCATTTCGAGTTTCTTAAGATTATATACCTATCATTTTTGAACAAGTGAAAAGGACCATCTGTTAAGCACATACTTTAAGATTATGGAACGAGCTAGGGTTCATTTCATTTGTTCCCTTAAGGAGTTAACAAGTTGCCGCATATAACTTGAGTATCCCAACACATTAGATGTTTTCATTAAGGGTCAAAACGGTTCGCTCTTATATTAACGCAATATATTCGATAGAAGAACAAAAATAGTGGAAATGAATTAATTTAGACTTGCTGACGTCCTTTTTTTCTATTATTAATTTTATCTTACTTCAATGTTTATCAATATCATGCAGAATTATACGGTTATCACATATATGTGATTTGTCTGTACCTCGATGAAGATCAGAAGTGTATTGTTTTAAATTCGTGTTCTAATGTCGGTTACATATGCTTGTATTTTGACATTCAATGCAGGGTGTATTCATTTTTGAACAACTTAATTTGTGCCGGCATAAATATATACAAAAATTATTAATAAATTCATACGGCCTACCTCATGTATGTGTGTATATATATATATATATATATATATATATATACACACACACACACACACACACACACATGAGGTAGGCCGTTACGGAAATGTGTTTAGATGCGAATCATTTAAGCAATTTCAAAATTTCCAGGCTTGATATATATTTTTGCTCAATTATCGGTGACCCAACATTATTTTTGCGCTACTGAAATAAAGAGGATCCCTTTATTTAACGCTTGGCTTGTCTAATTTATTGTAAACGGAAAGAAATAAAATCAGATCCATGAGACGTATTCGTAGCCTCAGAGTGAGGTGAATTAACTCGCTTCTTCCTCTAAGTCAGGTCAGAATGAAAATGATGGCTTTTCTTCCGGAGTGAAATTAGTTTTCATTATTTCAATTCAAGTTGGGTAAGGATAAAGAAAAATGACGAACCATGCATGCGCATGACGACTACAATTTACGAGGAATTGTACCGGGAGAACTCCCACGAAAAGGGCGCATATTTGTTCATTTATCCTTCAGACCTTTTGTTATGTCTGGACCGGAAGAAATTTCGCTCTCGAGACTCATTAAACTATTGTCCCTCGCTCCTTATCCAAAGGGAAACCTTCCTGCACTCCATAGGTAGTACTTGAAACCAAAAGATCTCAGGTTTACTCCTGGTGAAGTGTCATAATTATTCTATTGTACCACCTTTCTACCGCGTCCAACCTACTTTACTCAATCGCCCCCTATCGCCCAAGTTTCCCATCCATAGGAAAGGAGACTCCTTACTTGTATAAGTTTAAATGAACATCTTCGTTTTTCCCAGACAAGTACTGTTATCCAATAGGCTTCGTTTCTTACGATAAAAAGCATAATTTACAGTGCCAACTCCGCTTACACTATCCCCTCCTTCTTCTTCTTCCGGCACTAGAAATACTGTACTAAATAACAAAACTCTTTCGCTTGTAACAGCGTCTTTCACTAATCTTATTTAAGGATGTTTTATCTAGATGTCAGGTATATGTCATTTTGATGAGGTTCTTACTTTTGTAGACTTGAGTGTACTTTAACAAATGAAGATTTTAAAATAGGATCCCTTTGTGTTAGTTTTAATAGAAATTGACATTAAAAACCCAATATTTCATGCCTCATACTCTTGTGGAAGTGGGGGACTGCAACCAGAATAATTACGAATTAATCGTGCATAAAGACATGTAGTTTTCACGAAAAACTTATAACATATGCTTACTTTTGTGATAATTATAATGGCAGTGGCATTGAAGCATCTACCCGCATTTGTTTAGATGATATTAATCATTTTCAAGGAGTAAAAAATCCAAAATCGCTCATGATTATAAAAAATTTGTGCCTCGGAACTAGTCCAACTAAGGTTCTAGAGAGCAGGTCTCAAAAATCAATTAGGACCTTTTTAGAGTGTTCAAAAAAGTGTATCTTCTAAAAAATATGTTTATGAATCAAGCCTATGAATGGGTGTTACATTACTCTTAATCGCCTACCAATAATGCACGCGAACTAAAGTGACTCATTGACTCGTCATGTTCCCACCTCATTAAAGATTATCTTTCACGCGTTGACCCCAGGCCGTCATTACCTAAGTTTAAAACTTGTTTATCATGTGGTTGTAGTTCTTCATCTCCTTTTCCATGGTGACAAGTGTCCTTATTAGAGTTCTTTCCTCACTACAACTGCAGCTATAGAATTCGTAAATCGCAGTGCGGGTTTGTCCTTTTTTTTCTGTGCATTCCGACGCCACCTAATATCTTATCCTTCATCCCATTAATTACCTTCTCAAAGTAGATATTGAAAGTCAAAGAAGAAATTATGGAACACTTACCTTACTCCTTTCTTTCCTTTATCTTTTTCTCTGCTATAGCCACATTAACTCCCTGCCGCCTTCTCTCTGGGAGAGTTACAATGTGAATTGTTTAGTTTTAAGGCCAATTTGATTTTTTTCTCGAAAAAGGTAGTAGATATAAACAAAAATGTTGTTGAACTTAGTCAATTCTCAAAATGGCGTCGTTTAGTGTACAAGAACTATGTGCCATAATCCATTTTCTCCACTCGCGTGGTTTAACACGGCCATGATTAAATCCATTCTTCGTATTGAGTGAGAAACATGCGGTGAAATGGTCTCCTTGATGAGTATGTCAAGTGTGCGTGACAATTTCAAGAGAAGAATACCAAGCGTCGTCAAGGGACAACAATTTCAAGAAGTCACTGACCAGCTGGTTTTTCGCGTGAGCAAAAAGTGTGACTCAATTGCAGAGGAGCAGGATCTTTGCAGCCATGAAAGAATGGCTTCGACGTTGTGACAAATGTTTTAGTCTACAGAAATATCATTTTCAAGAAACGACAGAAATTTCTTTAATCTGGATTCAGGCTAGTCCGTTAAAAAAATCAGGAAACTTTAGAACTTGAGCGCACCTCGTGAATTCTGAAAGCGATACCCGGCCTCTCGCTTTCGCCGGTGCCCACCTCCGCCCACGCGGCTGCGCATCTGCCTCCCACCGAAGATTTTCCCGAAGATGCGTCCGGGACCACATTTTCGCCTTCATTCCGAGTGTTCAGGTTCCCCAAATAAAAACCCCTCAATCAATTCGCAGCATCGCATCCCTCCCCTTTCTCGTTCCGCCTCCACGCAGATTACCTTTTTCAGTATGGAAGAGTGCTTTATCGTCATGTCACCCAGGGAATTACAGTGATTTTCCTCGGTGCGAAGAAATTAAATTTTCCCACGGTCAACTCATATTCGTTTCAAGATATCCCCAGTGACTCATAAACAAACTGATCCCCTTTAGGTACGGACATATTTGTGGAGATAATATGTTTTGAAACTTTCTTTATGGAATGAATGATCCAAGTTGTGTGGAGCTCGAATGAACTGTCAAATCTTGGAACTTCGAGTCACCCCGTGGCTATAATATTTCCAATATTAACTTCTTTGTATTATATTAGACGTGGTATTTGTTAAGATTGACGTTTCCCTATTTAGGTTTCAAAGGCATTCGTGTTTTTCCTTGCCATAGTTCATGGCAATTTATTGGATGCAATTGAACTATCGCCTGTGACGTGCATGAGCGATACAAGTTAAATAATAAAAAACCACCGATTTCGGGATGAGTCGTTAAGGCGTCACTTGGATTGGATGGTCTGGGTTATAGGATGAATTGAGATGCTATAAGAACAAGCGAGACTTCGACTCTTAATAAAGTTCCGAAAAAACGAGTTTAACAATGACACTATAGGAATTATTGTGGCCTCACACTATTTAGGTAGATCACATCATAAATATCAGATAAGGGAGCTAGATTTTAGCATAGATAGATACAAATACTCCAAATACTCATTCTCCCCCCGAGCAATCAGGAATTATATTAGTTAGAAACCAAAGTCACTATAGAAATATTAAAGACATTTAATTTACAAGTCAGGACAAAATTAAACGTTGCGTAGACATAACGTATATTCGTTGGCGCATGTGTGTGTTAGTTGATAGGTAATATATATATATACAAATATATATATATATATATATATTTATATATATACAAATATATATATATATATATATTTATATACTATATATACATATATATATATATATTTATATACTATATATACATATATATATATATTTATATTTATATATATTTATATATATTTATATATATACAAATATATATATTTATATATATTTATATTTATATATATTTTATAAATATAAATATAAATATATATATATATATATATATTGATATATATTTATATTTATATATATTTTATAAATATAAATATAAATATATATATATATATATATTTATTTATATATATTTATATTTATATGCGTGTGAGTTATAAATGTTTCTACATGAATATATACGCCTTTGGGGGTGTAGGCTGGCATGAATTTTTTGGCATTCATGTGGTTTTTACACTCTTTTACTGGTGGTGACTTAACACCCCCCGCCACACGCCCTTGCGGCGGCTTGTGAGATACAATGAGCATAGGATGGTCGGGGTCCACTGAAACTACGTAGCGTACAAGTTAAACAATTAGATGTTACGAAAACATTCAACAGATTCAGGAGAGATTCAGTAGAAGTTCGTCATTGTGAGAAAAACAAATTTACTCTTTTCCACAGATTTATAAGTATTTGTAACGTACAACGCGTCTTGTTCCTGAAGATTGTTTGGCAAACTGAAACGCGTTGTACGTTACCATTTAATCAGAGGAAAAATGAAAACTTGTTGGTGGGATTTGAATGAGTGTCAGCCATTCATGCAGAGAACATTAGCTCATATATTATGCATCTGAATATATGTTAACCAATATACAAAAACACTCGTACACGTACGCAATTACATGTCTATGTACGAGGGCTGTTTAGAATGTAACATATGGTTTGAGATAAAATATGAGCCTTGTGACAAGATAAAGTGTTATTAAATACATTTGAAAGGCACATTCTGAAACTATTTTTCTACATAGTCACCATTCTAATTGAGGCATTTATCATAACGATACGCAAGCGTTTCAATTCCGTCTATGAAGCCATCTGCCGTCTGTCACAAGGCGAGGCCGACCACTGCGATTTTCGTCGTATATCTTGGTGCAGCCATTTTTAAACTGCATTCGCAACTGCCTCACCCCGCCTTCACTCATTATTCCGTCTCCGTACACTTCACAAAGTTGCCTATCAATTACAATTGGCTTGTGGTTTTTGGCCAGTAAAAACCTAATTACAGATCGCACTTCACAACTCGCGGGATTTTCTATTACAGTGCACATTATAACAGTTGGCGGTGAGCAAAGTAGAAGAACGACAGTCTGCACATTATCACATAAGGATGCGTACTGAGTATAGGGATGTTTACATACCAAGATGGTGGCTCTATCCCCATCCACCGCCACGCTGGGCCGAAATGTCAGTTACTTTCTGGACAGCTAGACTTCATCAAGCAATAGTTGGTGTGTTTGATTATATCATTAATTTTATCACCCTCTAGTCGAATCTAACAAAAACAATTTGTTATCATAATACGTCCATTCCCTCGGAATCGCAAGAAGACTCAGATGTGTCCGATACAGCATCGTTCTCCCCACGCATAGGCAATGGTTTCACCAAGCGGAATTTTAATTTCCGAGTTTGGCTGCTAATTAACTAAGCAGGATGGAAATATGTATGTATGGACGCTCAATGTGCGACCATTCCTCACGATGGTCACCCCACTGAAATAAAGCACAATTCGCGATCAAACTGTTAGGTTGGCGAGTCAAAATAAATACCTATCAATCAACGAATGAATGAATTTGGTCTATCATAATTTTTTTATTAATAAAAATTGTTTTGAAATAATGAACGATCGCTGATATTTGGATTAGGGATAGAACAAGAGTCGGTTGACTCGAGCCTGGATCGAGACTATCGATCTCCTCACGTCCACATCCGAAACACACCCTAAATACTTTTACACCTGCTCTGATTTATATCTAACTTTGAAGTTACTCTTGGTTTTCCTATTCCTTGAAACTCCCACTACCTTTGCATTATTGTGAATAAATTCTCATCTTATACCAATCAAACAGGATTCTGCATTAAATATATTTGATTTATAAAATATTTTCTCAAAACATATTATTTTATATCTGTCATGTTGTGTTCTTCTAGTAAAAACATTTCTGTCCACCAATATGTTGGAAAAAATAAATTTAATATATTTTTTGGTGCCTCTGAGCAATGTTAAGCATGCTTTGTGCAATAATTTGGCTATGTTTATAGATATATGTCATATTTAAGAAACTGGCGACGTGATTATTTCGTTTTTTATGATTGACGAAATTTTTCTTCGATTCTCGAGGTTTAAAATTAATTCTTTGCGATTTTTTTCTTTCCTTCGGTCGAAACATTTGCCGAACTTGATAGTCCTCTGAATCGGTCATGCAACAGCGCTCATCGGAGACATCGATCTTTTCAATCGAAACGGAACAGGACTACGGGTCGCACGTTAGATCACCGCTGGAAATCGAAAAACTCGGGGGTCGAAAAAATTTCTCCCCGCCGAACGCCATATGGGAGATCTCCCAACGAAAACTCTTTATAGCCCTCAGGGTGTCTAGCGATTGCACGCGGCAGAAATGACGAGCGCAATGCGAAAACAACCTCGCTCGGTGAATAAATGACCCACAGGGGAAAAAGTTCGGTGGTCTTCGATTACATTTTGGGAGAGCCAAATGATATATGGATAAACATAAATCAAATTATCAAAATTGGCCAATGGCAGTTGAGATTTAAAAGCGTTTATGTTTATCCGGTAACCAAGGTACCTTAGCGCTCACTTACTGTTTTACGTCCAAATATTCCAGTCATAAGTTCATTACTAACTTCTCTTGAAGATTTTGACACGTTTAGTGGGGTGAATACATTAAAATATTACTGCGAAATTATGAAATTAATAGCGCTCAAATGCCTATTAAAAGCTCATATCAAATGTTGCAGTGCAACAACAGCAGAGAGACAGAACGATGCCAGGTGGAGAGAAATGGGGAAATATACCCAGCAATGTGGAAAAACTGGAGGGAAAGGAGTGAAGAATGGATTGTGACGAGAGCAAGTGAGACCAAGCGGCGGTATTCTGATGCCAGTTCTCTGAATTCTCAAAACATCTGCTTTCGATTCCACTTGAGTCTCAGCGAGTGTGTGGCTTATCGTGAAATCCGATTAAAAATCTTTCGCGTGAGTCACCAAAGGAAATTCAAAGCCATCCATCCTTTAAATGCTCTATTCAAAGCTTGTCTATTACTTTAACAACTATTCATAAAGAGGTGAATTATTCTAAATAAGTCAAAATAAGCACAATACACGCACACGTACAAACCATATACGAGGGTCATCCGGAAAGTAGTACCCGTTCGTGAAATAAAGACACAAAAGTAAATATTAACAAACATAAAAAATTTTATTTGAAAGAGGATACTTTAAACTACTTCTCAACATAATCTCCAAGCAAATTAAGGCATTTGTCATAACGTGTGACAAGTTTCTGTATTCCTGCTGCATAGTCCTTCGCCGCCAGCTCATTGAGATACGCGAGGGACCCATCTTGCACAAATTTTTGCATAATGCAGATGGTGTTTAACAATTTCATGAACAATTGTTCGAGAAACATTGGGAAAATGCTCACAGATGTCATCAATTGTGACGCGCCGATCGTTCCTCACGAATTCGTCAACTGAGCTCACCAGTTGGTCTGTAATGACAGACGGTCTCTCCGAACGCTCATCGTCGTGTGTGTTCCCCCTCCCCATGTTGAAGTTGCGACACCACCGCCGAACAGACGACTCGTCCATTACATTGTCTCCATACACCTCCTTTAATTGGCGATGAATATCACATGGGCGAACGTTTCTTGCATTGAGGAATTTAATCACTGCCCTCACTTCACAACTGGCGGCGTTCTCAATTTTTTTAAACATTGTAAACAATCACAGAAACAACACAGGCAATGCTAGCGTCACGCAACTTGGCTCAGAGAAGGCAGACAAGCCACTGAAGCTATCTGACCTCGTCCAGCGGCTACTCGCGTCGTCAGCACTTCATGCGGCACGAACGGGTACTACTTTCCGGATGACCCTCGTACCTTGTTAGAACGTTTCACGGATTTGAATAATAATTTAAACAAAGAAGCGAGATAGCGCTAGCCAACAAAAACACAGAGAAACCTATACAAAACTCCATGCGTATTATGCGGTTGAGTGATTATTTTTTACATTATAAGGCAAAATTTTAATGACCATGCCAAATGACGAGGGCGTAAGCGATTAGGGACTGACTGACTTAGACGCGGGAGAAGCCAGACATGAGGATTTACGTTTTGATCTATGATCCTTGTGAAATTCTAATCAAGATATAGGATAGATGGAGGCTCACCTTCACCTCACTTCGCTTCGGGTGTATCTTGTTTTCCCCTGTTCGGGAAGAAAGTTCCTAAATGCAGGGGCCATCAGCTGAAGAGTGTCCAACGTCGATACGTTTCATGGAAGAGGAGTCATGAGCAAATCGCGTTTATTTCTTCTGTATAAATAACGACTTAGCTCCATGACAACAGTATTTATTTTCGAATTTAAACAATGCATGAATCTTTGATAAATAAGTGTGATTTTGCTCAAATTAACGAAATATAACGATGAAACACACTGCGTCCGCTCTCAGAGAAATACCGACTTATAATGGAGACCTAAAAAATTTGGGAATTTCTCGGAGAGCGGACGCAGTGTTGTTTAATTTCTCCGTGTTTAGAACTAGAATAAAAACTTTAAACTATACTACACAGGATTAAACAAAGTAATGCCAAGAATTATTGGATCAGTCCCTTCCAGTATACCGTTGGTGCCTTTCAAATTTACGCTTTATGAACCTAGAAAGGCCCTTGGACTTACCACAGGCTACCTTGTTTCTTCATTTTTCAAAATTCTTGTCTGGCAGTATTAGTGTTCCCAAGTAGCTGGGTCTCGATAATTCTCCTTGTGTATTTGTGGTCAAATGCATTAAATTTTATCCTTTAAGATGAGGAATGATGGCATAACTTCCCAAACAGTAAAATATCATTAACGTCCGCGGATAGTTATATTCTTTAATATCATTCCATAGCTTACCTGCTGTTCTATCGGGCATTACGTACATAAAACTCTCCCTGGTCTCTCTGCCAATACCTCCAGGAACCCGTTGCTCTGGATTCATTCCATCCACATTAGTCTTCCGTCGGGTATACACTTTCATTAATATCTACTGCTAAACAAACTCTGCCTTTAAAATTTGGATTCTGCAGTAAGAAATGACTTGAACTGCAGACCTTGAATATAGTTTACATGCCAACACCAACTGTACAGGAAATACACAAATCCAAATTAATTTTGTTGAATTCCAACCATTGATCCTGTCTTAGATGTATGAGAGTGGGGATCAGGAGGGGAGAGAGTCAGGATCTTTCATGATTATCTCGTCAAAAATTGAGATGCGTACATAGACAATCTAAGGAAAGTAAACAACAAATGTTTACCGAAACGCTGCCATGGGAGCGATACGGATATAAACAACAATTGAGATATGGCGGTAAACAAGAAAACGACAATCTACCACCAAACCAACTTTCAAAGAAACAAATGGCGTCGGTTTGCTGGAAAAATGTCCTAATATTAAATAATGTGCATTCATTTTACGTTTGGATAATAGCGACGTGAAGCTCAAGGTCATGCACTCTAAATTAAAATGCAAAAAACACAAATGGAGATCACGTTTTCTCAACTTTCACGCGTTAAATAAGGAAGAAATATCAATCTTGTCATGGAATAGATCCTGTATTGAATAGGATTCTCCATAGAAATGGTTTCGCTACAAGAATTAAATAGGTCAGTGGATTCTTTAGTACATCTTTGCAGAATTTTCGAGAAATATGGTCGGAGAGATGAGGAGATTAAAAGGCGCACGAATACAGGAAGAACAATTGTTGGCAGCGAACATTAATATTTGTCAAATACAGTAAAAATGCATGGTGAAAAGATATACCACATTTGGAAACTTTGTGCATGCCAGAATAAGTTTAAATATCGAATTAGTGCGACATGTATGCAATGGGGAATTCGAGGAGTTTATTTGTGGCAAATAAAGAAGATAAAATATAACCATAAACACAGTAATCAACCCTAAGGTCGGTTTGATAGGTGATGGTAGAGTTCACCCAGTACTAAGCCCGACGGGTTGTGAAATTCATTCACATCAGGGTGTAGGGGCCAGTTCCTTTCCCTGTGTCGGTTATGGTTTCCCAGGAAGATCTGGTACCCAAAAAATCACATAGCTTAGGTGGAGCTGAGGGTGCCCCGAGAGGCTTGCCCAGGCTCTCCGGTCAGTGGTCCAACGCTCTACCCCTGAACTACCACATCGATCCATACTCACACACGAATTATCGAACAATCATGTGAGAAAATAGATACATAAATAAACAAATATATGAGGGCAGAGAAATGACTTGAGAAAGAGGAAGGGGTAAACCGAGAAAATATCTAGTGAATGTGAAAACACACTTCTCAAGACTCGAGGAATATTTAAGTCCAAGGAAGAGAAGAAAGCATGTATGGGGCAGTTGGTGTGAGTGTGTAGGAAATGAAAGTATGCATGGGAAGTATGGAAGCAATGAATAAAATTGACTAAATTCTTGAAATTAATTGAGATAGGACACGATATTTTCATTTGCCTCTCTCTAGGACCCTTGACGGAACGGCGTGTAGAGTGAAATATGTTCGTGCGCACGCAACTTTCTACCCACGTGGAAAGCTTGATGAAAATAGCATTACGCGTATTCGCATGGGTATGTCGACATCCTCAAAACGGGCGAATGCGAGATAATACGAGATTCACACGAGATCCTCCCACTCCGCCCCTTTCCCGCTCATGCGCAAGGGGGAACTCTCACGAATACGTCGTCCACACGTCACCCTCCCTCCGCTTCCTCGACGCGTGTGTGCGCCCGCTTGCTTTCTCCGATATCCATCACCTACCCTAGACTTTCTTTCCCTTCTTACGGAGGGAGAGGGGGGGAGGGTGTGATCGCGGATCCTGCAACATTCTCCCCCTCCCCCGCCCTTCTTCTCCCCCTCCGCCCTGACTGGCAGAAACATTCTTGTTTTCCTTCCCGTTTAGTATCCCGAGACCTTGAGTCTGAGAGAAAAAAGAAATACTTTATAAGAGGCATCCTCAATCATTATCGAAGAAGGGTTAGGTTAAAAATATAAAAAAATATTACCTCATCATCGCGTGAACCGGACAACTATTCATGTGGGTACAGAAAATATCGTTCCTGAAACAATACATCTTATTTACCTGGGATGATATAGCAGTAGATATAGTTTCCGTGGATAAACCTGGGAGAATCGGTAATTAAATATATATAGGTTTTATGAGTGAATATGCAGACCTAATTCCAGAAACAGAAACGAAGAAAATAAATTGTTCGTGGAAACAATGGATTTCGGTTAATTCAAAAATTCCTTCACTGACACACGCCATCTTGTTTATCTGGAATGCTATAAAGGTGGGTATTGTTGAGGTGGATAAAGCTGAGAGAATCTGTCACTAAATAAAAATATATTGGTTTTTATTAATGGATACAGAGACAGAAATTGCTTGGAGAAACTCTTGGTTGGAAAAAATATGTTTAATTAATTATCCAAATTAAGTTGTGGAATAAAGCGTCGACGGCAAGAATCGATAAATTGTTTATTTTAGAGAAGTGAGTAAACGACGCACCGATTTGAAAAGAGCCACTCCAACAGAGGTTCCTCTTCCTCTCTCCCCCTTCAGAGTGATTGCACGCTACACTAAGCATCGCGGGAGGCAGGAGACCCCGGGAAGAACTATTTTTCTCTTTACTTATTTATTTAGCATTAGTTCGAAAAACGGCACTTTTTGGCATAAACATCGGACTATTAGCAATGATACAATGGACACTATTACAAACACCCAAGCCAAAAGGTAGAGGAAGAACCCACCCAGGCAGGAATCGAACCCGCGACCCTTGGAAGACGAATACGTTGCCCCGCCGCCACCAGGGCCGACAAATTCTCCTTGCAATGGGTCTCATTCTCCACTATCGATCGTCTGGGAACATTGAGCTAATCCAAAATTTCAGAAGATAATTGGTGAAGATATGTATGCCAGGCAATTAAAAAAAAATAGTTGGGTTGATTGACATTGTCCGTCATCCCTCTTTCTGAATGTCTTGAACTTATGAATACATATAAATACTGCATGTGTTACGCAATGAAAATACTTTCTCTCAATTGGTAATCAGATATCTTAATTCCTTTGCATCAAATTGTAATGATTCTTGAGTTGATTGACTCATTCATTACGAATAGTGAAAAATAAATGACTAAAACCCTCAATCCCTTCTCTCCTCACAGGCCCCACATTCGCCAGTCCCATCAATTGCCAGCAGCCATGGCAAACAATTCACAGGTCACGGTCATGCTGACTTCACACTTGACATGCCCAGGGCTGAAAGGCTCATGAGACAGATAGCGGCAGCTAAGAGGAGGAGGTGCTGGGGACGATTCCTTGCCACCACCTTTGCCCTCGTCTTCTTCTTCATCTCGGTGGTGGCTGTCAGCATGCTCTGCACAAGGGGAAAACGTGTATTTGGACCGTTGTGAGACCTAATGGATATCGAGGTGTGGGGAAGCCAACCACGACCGCTGCTGCTGGACTCATGCACATATATAAATATTATGTATAAATAAATATCCATAATTTTGAATGTTTACCCCGACTCACAGGATGTAGTGCTGTGATTTAAATCTTTCATTACTTTGGCTGTGACGTTACAGTTCCACTGAAACTGTATCGCTGCCTAGTCTGGAGTACTCACATCCATCCCTGCATCCCAGGATAGTTCATAGATGATGTGTATATAGATATGTGTTTGTGTGTCTCCATTTGGTCACCCTCTTGCCTGAGAGGAAATGCAATGAACGAATGTATAAGAGTTACCAAAATTTCAGAAGGGTGCAGGGATGATCGAAGCTGACTTAGGTGAACTCTGCGAAATGTGCAATGTTCTCTTCCTCCGTCAAATATGGACAATTTAATCATAAAAAACCATCTGCAAAGTGGCATCGAATTTGTTTTTAGAAATTCACAGGTTGATTCCAACAGTGAACTGAAATATTTTTGTGGGGGAACTTTTTAGGGACCAGTTTCTTGAAGTGGTCAGATGTCTGTTTTTTGAAAGGTCTTTGTAGATTGCTTATGCTGTGTCTTCTCAATAACAGAAAATCTATCCCAACAATTATCACGCATACACTCATTGAGATATGAATGGGAAAAAATGTTTTATATATTCCATATGCGGTTGTTTTTCTCCTTAGGGATTGTGAAATTGGCCTGTAAATTTCCATGAAATTGGTCCAATCTTTCTGATGGTATATTTGGAGATGATAGTAATGGACAAATGAAAGGGTTACCTCTGATACCTCTTTCATCTCTTCTCCATTGTGTTGCTGTCTTAAATTCATTTGTTTCCCTTTGTTGAAATTATTTTTGGAGTTTTTGGTTCAAATTCTACCACAGGAAAATTAATAGAGGGTCATGCATCCCCAATCAGTGATGAGTATTGAGGCAGCAGAGGCTCTAAATACGGAGGCCAAAGGATGACCACAATTCCATTTTATTGGCATCCATTGTAGTTTGTCCATTGGAGTCTCCATTGTAGTTTTTTTCGTTCCTTTTTCTCCGTATGAATAACTGTCCTCTATCAGCCAAATTTGTGGTTTATTGTTATTCCACATACATATGTATGTGTGTTTATGTATGTATATGTGTGTGTGTGTATATATATATAAACATACACATTTATGATATATATATATATATATATATAAATATATGATATATATTATATATATATATAAATATATGATATATATTATATATATATATAAATATATGATATATATTATATATATATACTCGCATATATATATTTCATGGTTCCATTTGTGAACCACATTGAAATGTGGTAGAATTATTCAGCTTATATGTGTATGTGTGTGCATATATATAAATATATATATATAAATATATATATATATATAAATATATATATATAAATATATATATAAATATATATATATAAATATATATATATAAATATATATATATAAATATATATATATAAATATATATATATAAATATATATATATATATATATATATATATATATATATTATATATATTATATATATATATATATACACACACAATTGGTTGCGGTAGTCCAGGGGTAGAGCGTTGGGCTACTGACCAGAGGACCCGGGTTCAATTCCAGGGCACAAGCTTTCCAGTGCACCCTCATCTCCACCCAGGCTTCAGGTGTCAAATATTCCTGGGAAACCATAACTGGCACAGGGAAAGGCACTGGCCTCCCTACCCTTATGTGTGAATTTCACATGCCGTTGACCCTAGTACTGGGTGAACTCAACCATCACCAAGCAAACTGACCTTCAGGTTGATTACAGTGTTTAAAATTGTCCATATATATGTTTATATAGATATATCAGCTGAAAAATCCAATCCACCACATTTATCATCCCTCAAGTAGCAAAAAAAACTTAATGTTTGACTGGGTTCAAACCAGATATCATTTTGATGATATCTGTAATGTTAGATGCACATAAAGATGCATTCCAATATTGTTCATAGTTATTATCTTAACAATATGCTGAAATGTGTCCATGTTGGAATGAAAAACCAGTCTCTAATCAAATGAATTCTCCTGTGAAAAGATAATGCAATGAAAACAAACAGAAACATGTGCATAGCTCTGCATCTTGTTGTTAGAGATGCAGTCATTAAATCCGAGAAGTAGTTAAAGGCTGTGGTTATTTGATATGTATTGCCCAAGAAAAGAGACACGTACCATGCTTATTTAAATGGTATACTTTAATGAGTCTCCTTTTTAGGAATACCTTAGTGTTAGCTTTTATGATTTAATTTATGTACTTAGCAGTGGCCAAAGGTTTGATTCATCATAGCATGTATACCCAATATCTTTGCGAATATAATGAAATAGTAGTTACCATTTTACAACTACATTCCAAAAAATATGTATGCACTACAACTATGATATGACTAACTCTTGGATAGTATGAAACCAATAAAAATGAACAGTAGAGTTAGAATCCCATCTCACATGAAAAGTGTATATTGAAGTTGAAACTGAGAAATAGACAATATTCCTCTAAGAAGCACTTTTTCTTTAACCAAAAATTACATTGAAATTCATTTTAAATAGCTTCAAAACTGATACCTAACAGTGAATTCAATAGATACTATAAAGTTTGTAAGCTAGACGTGAGTTTTAAATCACATGATCAGAAAGAAGAAGCAGTAATTAGAAAAAAATAAATTAATTCCCTCAGCTTATGAGTATTGAAGAAAAATTAATATTTGCCAAGTTTTTTTTAAAGCTTCTGAAGAAGAAATATCAAGTTCATCTTCACATTAGCCTAACACTTCAAGAAACTGCCAGCGATGCCGTGACAGTAACTTTATAACGGAGTCATCCGCTAAATGTGTAGCCTAACATTTTTGTATATATGTAAAATTGTTCATTGGTGTGTCGAATTGCAGTTATTTATGTATATAACTCTATATAAGAAAGCCTTACCAGATTGGGCACAATGAATGTTGTTTGAACTTGCAAAATATTTGTGTCACATCGGAAAGAGATAGGTCTCCATGAGATCAACCAAGTAGGAAACCTTTATCATGTAAATGTATATTACACAATAAAAACTATACATCATAAATATGCTTTGTTGTAATTTTTTTGACTAATATAAGCCATGGACCTATCTTTTAATTTATGGGGAACTTACTTTAAATGTATGGCAACTGTAATCCTTCTCCCTCTTATTATAACAGCTCCCTTTTACTTTAAAATTGAAAATCGACTCCTCCACACAGTACTGGGTTTCACTAAATTAGTACATTTTGTATTTTTTTTACTTTATTCCTGCAGTAATGATTTTGAGACAAAGGTTACATCATCGGGTAGTTTCCATGATGACTTACCTTATGATGCTGCCTATGCTGTGAAACCACTAGTTGTGAAATTACTATTCAATGATCATGAATTTTCATAAAACCAATGAATTCAGTATTTTGCTGATTAAAGATGGCAATTTTTTTTCTTCTCCCAAGTGAGTTAATTCACTCCTAGCTGCAGTGATGCCTAGGCCTATAGTACAAAGAATTTTTCATATGGACAAGTTGCTTTTTTTTCTCATCATCTAAAAGAAAATAAAAAGGCATTCATTGGAAGAGCAACTACATTGGTCACAAAGATGAATCTCAGGAAATGTCTGCACCACATAAACATACATGCATATAACTTATCTCATCACTTAAAATCAACTCTTTTTTTCTTGTCATTATCATGTTCTTCTGCCCTGGATTCAATATCCTGTTCCTGAAAAAAAGAGAAAAAAAGTTAGTCAATAGGATTAAAAACATTATTCAAAGTGTTTTCTTGAGCCTGGTTGGAAACCAAATACAGAAAAAAAAATATTTTCACTGTAGGAGTTTACAGTTTTTTGCAATTTACAACATTTTTTTCAAGTTCCATAAAATGTCCTATTATTCCAATGTACGTGGAACTCCATGTTTATGGAATTTCATTTTCAGTTTCCTCACTATTTGCATCACTATGTGCTAGAGTCAAAAAATGAACAGTTATTCATGTATAAAAAAATACCTTTATAAAAAAATTTTTTTTGATATTCATTTGGTGCATATACACCTAAAAAACATGGGAGAGAGCAGTAATATGAATGGCTTCAATGAAGAATTTGAATATGGAGAGCAGTAGTGATGGAAATATGAACTCCTTAAACCACCAGGAAAAGATTCATGCTATGAAATGAATATATTTTCCGACTAGTTATGTAATTTATGCATTGCAATGGACACTTAAAGGAGACTGCACTTAAGTTGAAAATATAAGAAATGAAAATTCCTCCAGAACCAAACATGATGATGTTTGAAAGGCTCATGAAATTGGTGACCGACAACTGGGATCATTTTCACTGACTCGACACAACAGTGATGAGCTCCTGAAAAAATAAAAATTATTGAAACTTGCTCAATTGTATCAAAACTATACTGAAATCATAGTAGTTCTATTTTCTTCAAATAATTTTGAAGTTGGACAACTGTTTGCTCCAGTCGAACTGCAAGATAGCTCAGATACTTCACCATAAGAGAAAAATCATTCCCACATTTGGGAATCAAAGATTTCAGAGCATACAATGGGGGGTAAATGGGTTTGAAAATAGGCACAATTTTGTATACAAAGTTGCTTGTAGTAAAAGTAGAAGTATTTATGTCGAGAATGCAACTCTATTGAAGGTGTCTGAATTGAATATAATACTTTAAGGCTCTTGCCCAAAAGATGCATTCAATGCAAACAAGACAGGGTTATATTTTAATGCGCTGCCAGGAAAAACACAGTGGTTCTAAGGGGAAAAATGTCATGGAGAGGTTCTGAGCAAACAGAGACAATGTTTTATAATAATTATACAAATGGAAGTGAGAAGCTTGAGCAACTAATGGTTGGTAAATCAAAGAGTCCTGGGTCAAATGTGTAAAAACATTGCCCATTAAATGTACAAAGAATTCCAAAACATGAATAACCTAAGAAATATATTAGGATGAGCTTAATGCTCTGGATGCTAAAATAGGTTCTCATTACAGGGAAAATCAGCCGTTTTTTGATCAGTGTCCAGCCTATCCATGAAATCCACATTTGCAATTCTACAGTTACAATTGTTTCCTGAAAATTCTACTAGTGAGCTCCAAACCCTGGGTTTTAGGTATACTTCACTCATTTTATGTGAATTGTTGAAGAATGATTGTCCAGAAATAGATATCTCTGCATGATTGCAGTACGAATATAAATGCAATCAAATTGAATGTACTGGGTGCTTTACAATAAATGCCATCTACTTGGAAGCAAGTTAAGGATTATAGAATATATAATTGCTTTGGGAAGGCAGGATTTCATATTGTTTGCAAAGAAGAAACTCCAGTTGAAGTTACTCATTCGTAATGATGATGATGAAACAATAGACAATGACTTCAGTAATTAATAATGTAAAATTGAAAACTCCCATTTCCCAAATATCTGCATTCTACACTTTTTCCTGGGGTCCCCAGAAATGTGCAAATAAGGGGTTTACTGTATTAATTAATGCTAATATCAATGCTCTCTAGATCTGCTGTGATTGAGGGTTTTTTTAGTACCCTCTAAACCACCACCCGCATATTTTTAACCCTACCGTGGTTGACAACAACATTACCACATTATTCTGATCCTTTATCATTCGTGGAAAAAATGACATCTTAAATTTATCATTTCTACACTTAATCTCTTTAATTTTATTGACATGATCTCTCCTACCATAGTACAATGGGGGTAATTATACATTTTCAATATTATTGCTAAAGAGATCCTTTGAATTTATGCAATAGATTTAATCTGTAATTTAGCCTTCGCTCCATGAATGATTCCCAGCCTAGCAGGGTTGTAATTATCCCTACAATTTTGCATAATAATATAGAAAAAATTCAATAGGGTTTTGGATAAGGTTTCTTGTGTCAGGCTGCAAAAACTGCTTAGTTTTCAATTCTGCCTACCTACCACTTCTATGATAGCTAACCTCCCATCCTGCTAAGGAGGGTGGAATACCTTTTTCTTTCGCAGGAACTCCCCTGGTTAGATTTTGGAAGGGGCAGATATGCACCAAACCACAGAAGAACTCCCATTTCTGACTGTAAACTTCAATTCTCTTGTGCTGGTTGTCCATCATCCTATTAATGCAGTAAAAAGTAGGCTCCACTTCCATTAGGAATTGTGAATTGGCCCATCTGCAAAAACAAAATAAAGACAGGTGGAAAAATAATAACTATCATTACAATGGGGAATTATCTTTATATCCCACATCTTCCAACTGATGCATCCTGCAGTAACAGGATGACTAAATACTTGTACAGCTAAGTGTACACCCATTTTTTTAATTGATGCTGGGGACAAATGAGCCAGTAAAAATTTAATATAATAAAGTTTATAAAAACATCACACACTAAATAATTAATTCCAATCAGAAAAAAATAGTGAAATAAATAGTCAATCTTATGATCCATTTCGAATCATTATGGTGTATAAGTGTAGCAGCGTAAATTGATTTAAATGTTTCAACTTTCTTTAAGTCTTTTCTTTGGCTTTACGTGAAGGATAAAGTTGAAGAATATGGAGGAAATTTAACCAATGAACCTCTAGTTCTGTTATTAATGATATCATCCCGGTTTATCACTGCAAAAATTGATGTTATACACGTACATCAAATTGAAAAAAACATGTACGGGAGAGTATACACAAGTATGCGAGTCAATATAAATGAAATTATGTTGTGAAACACAATCTTACAACTTTACAAGAAAATTGATATCAATGTTTGAATGTCAGACATTCAAAATGTGAAATAAACAGTCACTGACATGACAGAAATCCACCTGCAGAATCATTCTAATATACATTGTGAGTTATAAGTATTATAATGACTAAAACTTAACATGTGAATATCTGAATTAATTTCTAACAGCATTCTAATGCCGTAAGCTGTGCTGGTGGTGGAAATGGTATATGCTGCTGGTAGGATCATCCATGCCAGATGGGTCAAAGGTTAGGAGCCTGACAAAAGGTAGTCCATTCAATGTGTGTTCCTGAGTGAGGCAGCTGCAAAGACATCTGACCTCAGTGGGATGGCTACTGAGTGATATTGTCACTATAAAAACATTATTGAGGAAGGCAACAGGAAATCATCTCAATTACTAATTCAAAGGTGATTTTATAAATACATTTACTCCTGGCAACTACGGGGATCAGTCATATGTGTCATCCCTGGCAGTGGGAGAAGAAACGCTTCCATGGTCATCTTCACATAAAGTTCTGGCCAAGCAAAAGTGACAGCCGCTGCACTGAATGCAGAAAAGGACCAAATAAGGCTTGGAATGTTAGGACAATGTTGAGGAAAGGAAAATTAGAGAATATATGTAAATCGAGAGATGAAAAGAGGTAATAAAGATGTTTTAGATCTATGCGAGATACAATGGAAGGATTGCGGGGACTACTGAAGTGATAGTTGTAGAGTAATATGTATGTATTGGAGGAGAAGAGAGCCAGCGTGAGTTGCTATCATATTGAATAAAAAGTTTGGTAGAAGCATAGTTAGCATAGAGCAAGCAACAGATAGAAGATTACTAGTTGAAACAAAAGCTGAACCAACAAATTTTAATTGTTCAGGTCTACATGCCACCAAGCAATCATATGGAGGAAGAATTCATATTAGAGGACATAACTGAGGGAAACGTTTGATAGTGATGGGGGATTAGAATGCAACAGTAGGCAAAGGAAGATGTGGTGGTGAGGTGGGGTATTACAATTTAGGAACAAGAAATAGCTGTGGAGAGAAAGCAATTGAGTTCTGCAGGAGACAGGGGTTAGTCATAATGAATTCATGGTTTAGGCACTACAAAAGGCATTGGTACTCAAGGAAAATGCGCAGGGATTCAGGAAGATATCCGTTGGATTATAATATGGTTATACAGATGTAAGAATAGCATGATTAATTTGTAGAGTTTCCCAGGAGCAGATTCAGACTCAGACCATAATTTAGTAATAATGAAGTGTAAAATCCGACTCCAAAGAATAAAACAGGGAAAGGGAAAATAGTTAAGTAAATTGAGCATAGAAGCTTCAATCATAATGACAAGAAAGGGGTATCAGTTGACTGCAGAGAAAATTATAATTGAGGAAAGGGAGCCGAGTGTAATGGATCAAAAATTGGAACAGCAGAATATAGGTATCGAAAACCACAAACAAAACTATGGGATAAGAACAATAAAATTATAGATTAGAGATAAGATGATTAAAAAGATAGGTGACAGATGTAAATGGAAGAATGTAAACACAGTTTGGAAAAAGAAAGTATAAAAGAGTTCAAGAATGGGCTGAGGCAGTAAACAAATAGGGTGAAATAAGGATGTTGGAAAATTGAGAATAAGAATATGGAAATTTTACAGAGAAAGGGTGATAATGGCTTGCTGCATAGAAAGATAACAGCACTGTAAGGAAGTTAAGGGGGAAAATCCATGCAAAAAATCTTAAAATAGTCTGGAAAATTATTAACTGATTCAGAGAAGATTCAAGAAAAGTGTAATGAATATATTGAGGAAACAACTGGCTAAGACATTAGGCCAGTAAGTTTGGACATAGAAAGAGAATATGGCATTGATAAGGATAGATTAATTCCAGGCAAACCGGATGTTCAGATAGGGCATTAAGGAAATTGAAATCAAATAAGCAGCAGCATTCCCATGGAGCTATTTAAGCATTTTGGAAAACGTGAGAGAAAGTGTTTTTATGGACTGATTCATAGTGGTCACGATGAAGGAATTTGGCCAGAACATTTCATCTGATCAGTGTTAGTTCCTATTCCAAAAAAGGGAAAGGCAGCCATATGCGAGGACTATAATCTTGATTTCACTCACAGCTTAAGTGGTTATCAGGATCATCAATGAGAGCATAGAGAGCAGAGCAAATGAATAATTGGGATCAATTTGGGTTCAGGAGGGGTTGAGGCACACATGAGGCCATAGTGAGGCCCCTAATAGTCAGGAACATACTCATGAATGGAGAAAGAATCAAAGACTTCCTGTGGGAACACAAAGTCTTTGATTCTGTTCTTCATGCATGACAAATGGATTGCCACAAAGTATCATCCTCAGCCATCTCTCAAAGGAATATACTTGTAGAATACAATCAGGATGTATTTGTCTGTGTGGTAGATTTCAAGAAAGCATATATTAGAGTGAATTGGGTGGAATCAATGAATGTATTGCAGAAAATAGGAGTACACTGGTGGGATAGGAGACTTATCCACAACTTTTACTTTTCACAGACTGCTTAGGTGTAAGTGACGTTTGGAAACTCTGGATGAGAAGCGTTAGGAAGAAGAGTAAGTCAGAGTTGTCCATTATCACCTGTGCTGCTCAATGTATATTTGGAGGTATTGATTTAAGAGGCATGGAACGAACTGGTGATAGGAATGAAAGTCGGCGGGAAATTCATAAAACCAAGTTTACAGATAATCAAGCTTTAGTTTGCCAGTTAGCCAAGGGGTTGCAATTATTGCTGATTGCATTGGAATGTCAGTGCGGTACATAGGATATGACAATAAATGTGAACAAGCCTTTTGAGAAAGAGAAAAGCTAAGTTAGAAAATAAGATAGGAGTTGATAAAACAGAGCATTTTATCTTTACCAGAAGTGTTTTTGAACCAAAAGGGTAAAATTAGTAGGGATGCAAGAAGAAGAATTCTGTTAAACAACGAAGCTTTCATAAAGAGGAGGCAGTTAATGACAGGGACATTAAGGAAGGAAGTCAAGGAAAGATTTATAAACACTTCAACATGGAGCCTGGTTTTGTTTGCTGCAGAAACATGAAACAAAATAGCAGGTACAGCATATTGGATGCTTTTGAAAAATGAATGTGGGAAAGTAGGATGGAAAAGGTGAAATGGATGGAAAGAAATACAAGTAAATGGCTAGGCATGGTGGGGGAGGAGAGATGATTTTTCAGATGAATCCAAAAGAAGCAGGAAAGTTGGATGCAGAACATTTTGATCAGCAATGGGATATTGAATTTTGGGAAAGAGCTCCCTTCTGTTGGGGTGTGGCGCCGACATTAAAAATCTAGCCGCAGATTGCGAGGTTGCCCTTCGGAACCAATCTCTGGCTACCAAACACCAAGTTGCTGAAATCATCATGTCCTCATTGAAGAAAGCAGTGCCAACAACAACCTGCTTTTCCAGCCTTCAGCAACATACGTCCACCCTCCGACGCCTGAAGAAGACTATTGGCAAGGAAGACCTCATCATCCAGAAAGCTGACAAGGGATCTAGTGTCGTAGTGTTGGATAAACGAGTGTATGTGGAAAAGTGCCTTGAGTTCATCAACAACAATCCTATTACTCCGTTATCCAAAGACCCAACCGCGAGTTTCCAAAGTGAAGTGAAACGTGCAGTGTCCAAGTGTAAGTTTTTAAATGCTAGGGAATAATTTAGTTTAATCCAAATGAACCCCTCCGCCCCCAGGTTGTACGGACTCCCCAAATTACACAAAAAAGCCATACCTATTCGGCCTGTCATCTCAGCTGTGTCCGCCCCTTCACACCTTCTGGCACGAAAATTAGACGTATTGCTCCGAGATCTCACAGGTTTTAAACCTAAATATGGAGTTAAAAACTCTATAGAGCTAGCCCGAAAATTGAAAGATATTGATGTCCCGGAAAAAGCGAGGCTAGGCTCCTTCGACATTAGCAATTTATTTACTTGCGTACCAATATCGGAAACTTTGCTTAGGGTGGAAGAACTACTCAAGGATTCCACCATTGCCCAAAATATCTCAGACGAATTGGTCCCCCTCATCAAAATGACAGTTAACCAGAATTATTTTAGTTTCAACCACACCCTTTACAGCCAAACGGATGGGTTAGCTATGGGTTCCCCACTGTCCCCCTTCCTAGCCGAAGTCTTCCTCAATTCTGTAGAAGAACATCTTTTTAATGCTGACAATCAGCATAACAAAAACGTGGGCTATTGGTTTCGTTACGTGGACAATATACTATGCCTATGGACCGGAACCAACCGACAGTTAGACTCCTTCCTTAATTTCCTAAACACTCTTCATCGGAATATCTCCTTCTCCATGGAAAAAGACGTCAACGGCACCATCAACTTCCTCGACTTGACAATCACAATTACGGATAATAGACACGAATTTGCAATTTATAGGAAACCCACATATACAGACCATATAATTTCTAATGATTCCGCACACCACTTTTCTCACAAACACGCAGCCCTCCACTCCATGATCCACCGCCTCCTACACATCCCCCTTTCCCCCAAAAACTTCAAAATTGAACTCGTGAATATCACCAATATCTACCAACAATGGTTTCAACCCCAAACTAGTTGACACATTACTACGGAAAAAACAAAAAGCAATGGCCATAAAAAGCATTTTCGTATCTCAGCCCGCAGTATCTAAAGATTTTAAGTGGTGCTCGATCCCGTTTCTGGGAGATCTTTCATATAGGATTTCCAACTGCCTACCCACCTCACTCAAAGCAGCCTTCTACCCACCCATAACCCTCTCCAAACTTCTAGCCAATGGAAAAGACACCCAGGATAGCCTTCTCAAATCAGGCATTTATAAACTGAAATGCGAGGATTGCAACAGCGTTTATGTCGGTCAGACCGGCAGGAATATCAAGTTACGAGTCAAGGAACACGCTAGGTGTCACAAAAATCAGAATTACAAATCTCTCTTTGCCAAGCATTTACTGGAATTCGACCACAGCAGTGACTTTGTCCCAGAGATATTACACACACACTCCCAAAAGGATTAAAAATGGACGCTCTCGAGCAATTAGAGATTAGAAGGCACTTGGTGAACCCCAACACGACACTTTGTAATGAGCAATTATTCCCATACCCCTCCCAACTCCTCTCCGAGAAATTAGCCTGGAAATGGTCAAAACAATCCATCAACGCACCTGCGAGCCCCCATCCCCCTCAAATCCTTCCAACCCTCCCCGCCCCCACTCTGTCCTGAGGGTATATACTATATGCTTGCTCTGTCTGTTTTGCAAATTTGTACCTGATGATGCCGCAAGTCGGTGAAACGCGTTGTACCGTATAATAAAATCTGTGGAAAAGTACGAGTCTTTCTTTCTATTTTAATAATGGATATCAATTACTTCCACGAAGTGAAGCCTGAAACAATAGAAAAATTTTGAGGCCCATTGATAGAGATGTTCAAGTTTTGGGGAGTCCAGATCATTTTTGGTAAGAGCACAAAAATTTCCTCTCCTCTTTCAATCCATCAGGCCTTGACAATTATTATTAACTTCGATTGTGAAACATTAGGGCAATAAGGGGGGCCAGATCCTTTCTCTATGCCAGCTCTCATATCCTCTGAAGATGCGGTAACTGAAATATCACACGGCATAGGTGAAGCTGAGGGTGTCTTGAAGCATCACCTGAATATGAACATGGCTACTTCTGTCAGTCAGCCAACACTCTTACCACATGACTAAAATGCCATCCAATTAACTTGTAACAAATGTTTTGAAAATATCACTTTTAAAGCAAAATCATAAGAAAAAAGCTTACACCCTACTTCCTCTTCTTGTTAGCCTAACTCACCTCAGGGGCTAAGGATACTCATTCTACAATGTTACAATATCTGAAGTTCTTTGGATTTTAGATTCTCCTTTCATCCACATTCTGTATCTCTGGGCATTCTATTGCAAAGAGTAAAACCAATACAAATACAAAGTAATTTTTTTATTTCTGGTCCCTCTTTACACATAATTTTATTATTAAGTTCTTTATTGGAATAATAGCCTTCATAGTATATTACAAATTGCCAAAAAATAGATCACATGTAAGGAATAACATTATAACTAAATAACAGAAATGCACATAATAATTCTTTACAAATATATTTGAATCATCTCAATGTCGTTATTAAATCCCATTCACATAAAGTTAAAATCAAACTTATCAATTGATCAACTGACATTCTTCAAGGGTAAAAAAATATTGTGTGCATTAAACACACAAAAAAATTTATCATAAAAAAATATCAAAGATTTTCATCAAGAGCCATTATATATTATCTACACTGTCACAAGTGACTATGTGGTCAATAACAATGTCATGGTCATCAGTGGGGATATCCACATAAATCTGCTCCTTGAATGCAAGACCAACTGTAATGGGAGGTTTGGTTTGCTTTTCACGACACTTCTGTAAAAAAGTGTCATAGAATGCTTTCCCACGTCCCAATCTTTTCCCCTCCCTGGTGAATGCTAGACCAGGGATGAATATCAAATCCAGTCCACCTGTAAGAAGAGGAGACAGGCATTAAACACTTTTTCATTGCAATCTTTTAATGTTTCAGTTCAATCGTAATACTTTTCAGTACAACCACAACCTACATAATTTTGGTATCTGTGACATAAATTTGGCCAAAGAAGAAAATAAAATATTTTAATAGAAAAAAAGAATTTTAAAAATATTTTCACTGTAAGAAAGAATTCCAGGCACAAGAGTATGTTTGGGATTCTTTGAGTAAAAAATGCATGCAGGAAGACTTTCACACCACATAGGCAGATTTAAAGACTGAAGCTTTTTCCAAATTAGAATTAAAGATATATATTTTTTCATGTGACACTTTTCCTTTATTTCATCTGTTTTGGTAATTAATCATATTAAATTTCAATTCGCCATTTAATTGGCATATTCAGGCACATGTTATTTACAAAATCACACTGGGAAAATGCATACCATATCATGAAATCAGAGGGACATTTAAGGTGGAAGGACAGTACATTCTGATTTGTTCGCACTTGAGCAAAGAAGAAATGGATGACCAAAAGGTCATTCTTCTGTGGGTTGAACGAGTATTTAAAGGAGAGAGAAGGGATAAGAATTGATCAAAAGGGATAAGAATTCATCAAAACATTCAAGGCCCATTAACAGAACTCAATGACATCCAAGTCAAGTTTTTGGGAATCCACATAATTTTTGGGAAGAATACCTACACATGTGCTCCTTTGCTGGAGACTGCATTTGGGTGGAATGTTTGTTCTGTGTACCTTGTCTGATTTATTATGGTTTTCTGCAGAATGAGAGAATGAAGGATGGGGGGGTTTTGTGGAGAGAGGATGGAATTTTTGGGAGATTTTCACCCACCAAAGGAAAAAACAGAGAGTCAGCAGATATAAATTGGAGTGAAGAAGGCAGAATGACTTATGCTATGATATGCATGTCCCCTTCTGTGGCATGGGAAGTGTCACTATAGAAGTTAGGAAGGAATGAGCTTAAAATAAACTGAAGGTTTAGTTAAGCTTAGAAGGTTTAGTCAGTGTAATTTAAATCATTTGTTCGCCTACCATTTAAGACAGACTTTTGGATGCACAGAAACTTTTCATGATAAAAACCATTTCTACATTTCTAAACCTCACCTGAAAAAGCACAATCTGACATCCCTCACTAGAATGAAGCCTCCTTCAATTCTGTGCACTTCCTTCCTCCCTTTATTCCATCCAACATACACACCAAGAGAAGGGAGCTGTGCAAGTTGTGGATAAGTCTCCTATCCCACCAGTGTACTCCTATTTTCTGCAATACATTCATTGATTCCACCCAATTCACTCTAATATATGCTTTCTTGAAATCTACCACACAGACAAATACATCCTGATTGTATTCTACAAGTATATTCCTTTGAGAGATGGCTGAGGATGATACTTTGTGGCAATCCATTTGTCATGCATGAAGAACAGAATCAAAGACTTTGTGTTCCCACAGGAAGTCTTTGATTCTTTCTCCATTCATGAGTATGTTCCTGACTATTAGGGGCCTCACTATGGCCTCATGTGTGCCTCAACCCCTCCTGAACCCAAATTGATCCCAATTATTCATTTGCTCTGCTCTCTATGCTCTCATTGATGATCCTGATAACCACTTAAGCTGTGAGTGAAATCAAGATTATAGTCCTCGCATATGGCTGCCTTTCCCTTTTTTGGAATAGGAACTAACACTGATCAGATGAAATGTTCTGGCCAAATTCCTTCATCGTGACCACTATGAATCAGTCCATAAAAACACTTTCTCTCACGTTTTCCAAAATGCTTAAATAGCTCCATGGGAATGCTGCTGCTTATTTGATTTCAATTTCCTTAATGCCCTATCTGAACATCCGGTTTGCCTGGAATTAATCTATCCTTATCAATGCCATATTCTCTTTCTATGTCCAAACTTACTGGCCTAATGTCTTAGCCAGTTGTTTCCTCAATATATTCATTACACTTTTCTTGAATCTTCTCTGAATCAGTTAATAATTTTCCAGACTATTTTAAGATTTTTTGCATGGATTTTCCCCCTTAACTTCCTTACAGTGCTGTTATCTTTCTATGCAGCAAGCCATTATCACCCTTTCTCTGTAAAATTTCCATATTCTTATTCTCAATTTTCCAACATCCTTATTTCACCCTATTTGTTTACTGCCTCAGCCCATTCTTGAACTCTTTTATACTTTCTTTTTCCAAACTGTGTTTACATTCTTCCATTTACATCTGTCACCTATCTTTTTAATCATCTTATCTCTAATCTATAATTTTATTGTTCTTATCCCATAGTTTTGTTTGTGGTTTTCGATACCTATATTCTGCTGTTCCAATTTTTGATCCATTACACTCGGCTCCCTTTCCTCAATTATAATTTTCTCTGCAGTCAACTGATACCCCTTTCTTGTCATTATGATTGAAGCTTCTATGCTCAATTTACTTAACTATTTTCCCTTTCCCTGTTTTATTCTTTGGAGTCGGATTTTACACTTCATTATTACTAAATTATGGTCTGAGTCTGAATCTGCTCCTGGGAAACTCTACAAATTAATCATGCTATTCTTACATCTGTATAACCATATTATAATCCAACGGATATCTTCCTGAATCCCTGCGCATTTTCCTTGAGTACCAATGCCTTTTGTAGTGCCTAAACCATGAATTCATTATGACTAACCCCTGTCTCCTGCAGAACTCAATTGCTTTCTCTCCACAGCTATTTCTTGTTCCTAAATTGTAATACCCCACCTCACCACCACATCTTCCTTTGCCTACTGTTGCATTCTAATCCCCCATCACTATCAAACGTTTCCCTCAGTTATGTCCTCTAATATGAATTCTTCCTCCATATGATTGCTTGGTGGCATGTAGACCTGAACAATTAAAATTTGTTGGTTCAGCTTTTGTTTCAACTAGTAATCTTCTATCTGTTGCTTGCTCTATGCTAACTATGCTTCTACCAAACTTTTTATTCAATATGATAGCAACTCACGCTGGCTCTCTTCTCCTCCAATACATACATATTACTCTACAACTATCACTTCAGTAGTCCCCGCAATCCTTCCATTGTATCTCGCATAGATCTAAAACATCTTTATTACCTCTTTTCATCTCTCGATTTACATATATTCTCTAATTTTCCTTTCCTCAACATTGTCCTAACATTCCAAGCCTTATTTGGTCCTTTTCTGCATTCAGTGCAGCGGCTGTCACTTTTGCTTGGCCAGAACTTTATGTGAAGATGACCATGGAAGCGTTTCTTCTCCCACTGCCAGGGATGACACATATGACTGATCCCCGTAGTTGCCAGGAGTAAATGTATTTATAAAATCACCTTTGAATTAGTAATTGAGATGATTTCCTGTTGCCTTCCTCAATAATGTTTTTATAGTGACAATATCACTCAGTAGCCATCCCACTGAGGTCAGATGTCTTTGCAGCTGCCTCACTCAGGAACACACATTGAATGGACTACCTTTTGTCAGGCTCCTAACCTTTGACCCATCTGGCATGGATGATCCTACCAGCAGCATATACCGTTTCCACTGCCATCACAGCTTTCGAGATTAATAGAATTCAAGAGCCTTTCCATCACGCCAATTGTGTAGTCCTTGTCGATGGCATAAAACGTTTGCATTGAAAATGTAGAGAAATAATAGAGGTGGCAAGATTCTAAAAGTTTACATATCAACATTTTGATTACAAAACAACACTGAAATATAAGTTTGATTGATTTCTAATGATGACTGTAGCAATAGAATTTGGGTGCCCAAATGGAAATTGCCATATAACCCTCCACATATCATTTCATTTATGCTCTAAATTTTCAAAATTTAGTCAACTTTTTACCCATATGTACTTTGCTAATTTTAACTTTTATGACTGTCCCTCTCTATCTGACAGTAAATATGAATCAAGGCAGTATATATCTTTGGGAAAAGCCAAACATACTTCTTTCTAGTTTATATTTGATGAACAGAGATATCATTTATAATTTTAATACAATAGAACTTGTCACATTTCACAGAGAATGAACTAGTTTTTGGTGTGATATCTGGTAGCAGAGTGCAATCTGATTTGAACATGAACCATGAGATGGAAATTAAGTCAATTTGACTAACTATCATAAGTTTTATACTATATATAGGTAGGATACTTGATTAAAGAATGCTGTTAAAAATTAATTCAGATATTCACATCGCACTAGGCCAAGACAAATCAACAAAATCTGAGGAAAAAGAAGAACAGAAAAGTTTTCACGTTCAATATAAAACTTTGTTGATGCATTGGCTCATGAGAGTACAAGAGGAAGGCATGAGAAGATCTTCGGTTACCTCAAGTTGTTGTATTTGTCTGTGAAAGGCACAGTCAAAATTGAACTGGCAAGAAAAAGACAAGCGAAAAATTTCATTTGGAGTGAAGCTTTATATCACTCAGAAACTTGGGTCTTGAGGCTAAAGGACAAATGCAGAGATGTGGGAGTGGAGATGGATTGAAAAGGTAAAAAGAGACGTTTCAGGCGTGATATGGTGGAATATCATGATTAATTAAAAATAGCAATTTTCCACAAAAATAAAATTTAATGCGACCGGTTTCAATGTTACTACATCATCATCAGGTGATAGTTAAACCTCAGAGTCCAGTATATATATGATTAAAGGCAAGTAAGGGGAGGGTGGAGGAAAAGAGGGGAAGAGGGGGGAAGGTGGAAGGCAGAATGGGTGACTATGTGAGTGGGGTGGGGGGAAGAGGGTTGGGGAAGACAAGGTGCAAAGACCCTAGGAGTCCGGAGAGCGCGTCGTGGCCGAATGGAGGGGGGTGTCTCGTTGAGGGTGTCCCACGGTGCGCCGCAAAGCTCTTCGGGCCGCGGGGGAAGAGGACGGGATCGGGGGTTTTTCCCTATGGTCGTGGTCTGGGAACAAGGTATCAATACACAAATAAGCACTGAGTTGAAGGGTAAAGATTGGGATCACTGTATAGTTTTAAGGGGGCGCCCTAGCGAGGTTTTAGGGAAAGGGTGTAGGAGGGAATGTTATCACTAGCACATGCCGAATAGGGGGGGGGGGTTGGATTGTCCCGCAGCGGTGAACCTTCCCTCCTCGTCCGTGAGGAAAGGGGTGGGGACTCGGGGTTTCCCACTTGTCCGGGAAAGCATGGTCTCCGTCTGCAGAGGGGGGGGGGAAAGGAAGGAAATATCCAATGAGAAGGGGCAAGGGATCACTGGTCACATGTACGTCTTGGGAAGGTGATGGAGAGGAGGGGGGAGGGTGAAGATAAAAATTGGACTTCGTTGATCAGCTCCAAGTCCTTGCGATGTAAGATTTCCAGCTGTTCCATGGCATCCAGCTTCCTTCCTTTTTCCAAATTGTGAAGCACTTTGAATTCGAAATTGCTGAAATGGTTAGAATCGAGAAGATGTTTGGCAAATAAAGAGTTGGTATGACCTGTTATGTAGCCTTTCCTATGTTCCCCGATACGTGTCGAAAAACTCCTGCCAGTCTGACCAATGTAAATGGCCCCACAATCACACCGAATTTCATATACACCACTTTTGGTGTTGCAGTCTATAGGATCTTTGTTTGAGCATAGGGCTTTATATAGAGTATTGGGGGTATAAAAAGAAATGCGGAATTTGTCTTTGGGAAACCTGTTCGCGATTTTATATGACACAGAGTTATGGAATGGAAGTTTGCACCATTTGCGCTCAGAGACTGTAGTGACTGCAAGGGAGATGTTTAATTTCAGGGTCTGTTTCTTAAGTTTTTTCTTCAGTATATTATCAATTATGCGGACATGGTAACCGTTCTTAAAGGCTATGTGCTTGATCGTATTGAGCTCTCGTTCGAAGTTGGATTTGGACAAGGGGATACTGATTAATCTGTGGATCATGGAATTGAAGCTGGCTAGTTTGTGGGTGAAGGGATGGCAGGAGTCCGGCAGGAGTCCGTCAGTGATCCATCCCCCCAAATTCATTGTGAACACCAATTCGCCACGAGAGTTGTAAATTTATCCAAGTGTGAAATTTCCCCTGACGTTCTTTCACTCCTTAATAAGGGACTGAAATTTGCACCGGCCATCCCGATTTCTTCCAAAGGTTATAAAAACTTGGCAACGGACTGCGAAGTTGCTCTATCCAATCAACCCCGTGGTATCAAGCATCTGGTCGCCGATACCATAATAACAGACATAAAGAACCACTCCATCCCTGCCCGAAGATCATCCGAAGGTGTGATCTTAAAGTCACTCCGAGATTTGAAGGCAGAAAACCAACTAGTGCTCAGTAAAGCTGACAAGGGAAACTGCACTGTCATCCTAGATAGGGACGATTATACCAGTAAGTGCCTAAAGTTCATATCCGCCAACGCCTTTGATGTACTCCCGAAAGATCCTACTCCCAATTATCAAAAGCGTGTCAAAGAGGCCATCGCTTCCTGCGTCCACATATTCAACGATAAAGAAAAATTCTTCTTAACCACCATGAACCCTTTACCCCCAAGACTTTATGGTCTACCTAAACTACATAAAAAAGACGTGCCCATTAGACCAGTCGTATCTAGTGTCAGTGCTCCAGTGCAAAAATTAGCAGCAAAATTAAACTCGATCTATCGACAACTCTCAGGCTTCAAACCCAGATTCTCAATAGAAAACTCCATTTCCTTAACTGAACGTCTTCTGCCCTTCACCTTACCACCCAACGCTAAGCTAGTATCGTTTGACGTGTGTAGTCTCTTTACTTCCATTCCGACGCATGAAACTTTAATTTACGCTGAAAATATATTAATCAACGCTAATGTGAACCAACACCACATTAATGAATTAAGTTCACTTCTCAAAATTTGTGTAGACCAAAATTATTTTTTATTCTGTGGCACCTACTATAAACAAAAGGATGGTCTGGCTATGGGGTCACCCCTTTCCCCTCTCCTCGCAGAAGTTTTTATGGATAATTTAGAGGACAAGATCCTAAGTGAAAATAGATTCAAGAATAACATTTTATACTGGTTTAGATATGTGGACGATATCTTATGCTGCTGGACAGGCAGTGATAGACAGTTAGACCTTTTCTTACATTTCATAAACTCCATCCACCCATCTATAACTTTCACCATGGAATCGGCAGTGGACCATAAAATCAATTTCCTGGATCTCACTATTGAAATAAAAAGAAGCACACATCATTTTTCAATATTTCGGAAACCCACGTATACAGACCAAGTGATACCCTCAGACTCCTGCCATCCCTTCACCCACAAACTAGCCAGCTTCAATTCCATGATCCACAGATTAATCAGTATCCCCTTGTCCAAATCCAACTTCGAACGAGAGCTCAATACGATCAAGCACATAGCCTTTAAGAACGGTTACCATGTCCGCATAATTGATAATATACTGAAGAAAAAACTTAAGAAACAGACCCTGAAATTAAACATCTCCCTTGCAGTCACTACAGTCTCTGAGCGCAAATGGTGCAAACTTCCATTCCATAACTCTGTGTCATATAAAATCGCGAACAGGTTTCCCAAAGACAAATTCCGCATTTCTTTTTATACCCCCAATACTCTATATAAAGCCCTATGCTCAAACAAAGATCCTATAGACTGCAACACCAAAAGTGGTGTATATGAAATTCGGTGTGATTGTGGGGCCATTTACATTGGTCAGACTGGCAGGAGTTTTTCGACACGTATCGGGGAACATAGGAAAGGCTACATAACAGGTCATACCAACTCTTTATTTGCCAAACATCTTCTCGATTCTAACCATTTCAGCAATTTCGAATTCAAAGTGCTTCACAATTTGGAAAAAGGAAGGAAGCTGGATGCCATGGAACAGCTGGAAATCTTACATCGCAAGGACTTGGAGCTGATCAACGAAGTCCAATTTTTATCTTCACCCTCCCCCCTCCTCTCCATCACCTTCCCAAGACGTACATGTGACCAGTGATCCCTTGCCCCTTCTCATTGGATATTTCCTTCCTTTCCCCCCCCCCTCTGCAGACGGAGACCATGCTTTCCCGGACAAGTGGGAAACCCCGAGTCCCCACCCCTTTCCTCACGGACGAGGAGGGAAGGTTCACCGCTGCGGGACAATCCAACCCCCCCCCCTATTCGGCATGTGCTAGTGATAACATTCCCTCCTACACCCTTTCCCTAAAACCTCGCTAGGGCGCCCCCTTAAAACTATACAGTGATCCCAATCTTTACCCTTCAACTCAGTGCTTATTTGTGTATTGATACCTTGTTCCCAGACCACGACCATAGGGAAAAACCCCCGATCCCGTCCTCTTCCCCCGCGGCCCGAAGAGCTTTGCGGCGCACCGTGGGACACCCTCAACGAGACACCCCCCTCCATTCGGCCACGACGCGCTCTCCGGACTCCTAGGGTCTTTGCACCTTGTCTTCCCCAACCCTCTTCCCCCCACCCCACTCACATAGTCACCCATTCTGCCTTCCACCTTCCCCCCTCTTCCCCTCTTTTCCTCCACCCTCCCCTTACTTGCCTTTAATCATATATATACTGGACTCTGAGGTTTAACTATCACCTGATGATGATGTAGTAACATTGAAACCGGTCGCATTAAATTTTATTTTTGTGGAAAATTGCTATTTTTAATTAATGATTGAAAAGGTAAAATGGACAGAAAGAAAAATGAACAAGAAAGTGGCATGGTGGTGGAGGAGAGGGGAAATCATAGAGGCAGGAAAGATGGATTCCAAGCATTTTGATTGGTGTTGGAATGGTGAAGAGTGCTGTGATATGGAGGGGATGAGTAAGGGGTAGGAATGAAAGCATGGAGGAGGGAAGTATGCATATTTTTTTAATAGTTTATTGCAATGTATGGTTTTCAGCATCTGATCACAAAATGGCTCAGCAGTATAGCCATATCTAACCAATGCACCCAGCCAAATTAATTAATTATCACTATTGCTAATAAAAGTCCACCTTAAAAGGTAGACTTGTCGATAATGATAACTAATGCTGAAATTATGACAATGCTGTGGCTGATATTCACCAGATACGTTTTCACCAACACTGTCGGCTTCTTTTCAGGCAAATAAAATATAATTATTAATATAAATAATATTTTTAAGAGCCCCAATTGATTAGAAGGCAGTTGCTGGGAACTTATTTTTTTTGCTATAATCCTCCCTGAAACATCACTATGATGGATGTATCTTTCCTCTAGAAAGCTCGCTGCTCCATAATTACAGGTTAAATGGAAAATGAAACAAGTTTGACATTATACAAATATTAGTAGACTTACTCAACAAAGGGTTTCACATAACTTTGAAAGATAGGATTTGACTCTGCAAACTGCAATCTTGCTTGATGACATGTTATCATCAATCAAAAACTGCACAAAAAAAGAACATGGAATGAAAATTGATAAAGGAGGAAGGTATCAGTAGATTAAACATTTAAAAATTGTCTCCAGTTTGTCAAAAATTCACCAATACTATAGAAAAGACGTTTGTATAAACTAAGATTGGGAAGATGAGTTTTCGAAGGTCAATAATTGTAGAGTGATGATGGAAAGGTAACTGTTGTCCCATGGTACTTGGATATGGCGAAAATGCTAATGACATCTAGCTGGTTCTACAAGCACCAATTGTTGAAAGGTTCTCCCAAGGAACAAGTAAGTGCTATGATTTACCATTCGCCTTTGCAATCCTTACAATTCCCTATCTCACCTGACTTCCCAATCATTGGCTATCAACCAATAGTCAACCTAATCTTATGCCCATTTGAGCATTCCTACCTGTGACTGTTTAATGGTTGCTAATGGAGATATAAATAAACACAAACATCAATTGTTTTTCAAAATCCATAGATAGAATTGAAACAACTATTAATCAATTTCATTAACACATAGATAACTTTACTGTATTTTTACCATAAGTGAGAGGACTATTGAAAATACTACTTCCAATAGTGGTGGATTTTCAGAATATATAATTTGATAAATTCTGAGACAGGGTTCTATATTCATTCACAGTTGACCATGATCGTTCCCACAGGAAATTAAAACACCTTAAATAAAGTTAGCCACCTCGAGAAAAGAAGACCTATTTACCTGTATTCAAAGCATTTTCTCTAGCATCAGTTAGGCTAGGCTGCTTAATTTTCCACTCAGTTAATGGAAGGTTTTGAAAGTCCTCCATTGAATGTAATTTCACCATTTCCATGTAAATTTTATCAAAACTATACCTAACAAACAGGAATAAAGAAAAGACTTAAAAATTCATTCACAAGAGGACATGAAATGCACTCCATTTCAAAAACAATCTCTACCACAATGGCATGGATCTTATTGATTGACCAAAAAAAGTCAAGGGCTAATAAAATGGAAAATAACAAGCAGTTGGAAGTCATGACGACAGAACATTCATTTATTTAATTAAGTGAGCACACAAAGAACATATTTCATGAGTGTAAAAAAAATTAAAACTTGTGGCTTTTATGAATAATTGTACGGAGTTTGTGAAGGGGATATACTACCAACTAATCAGCAATAAGTTGTATTATTATTGAATTCTTTCATATTTCTGTATTGCAATTGTTCACCTTCAAAACCAGCAATTCTCCTTTCCAAATCCACATTATTATTAGTTATATTTGATACTCTTAAGCTGATGCATCATACTTGATTCTCTGTCATATTTTTGATTACATTATCAATAGACAATATTTGTATTAATATTTTTACTGTAATTTTGTACATGGAATAGATTACAAATGACATTATAAACCATTCTAATTAGGTTGTAAAGAGGTCAGCAGATTGCTTCATTAGAATAACAGGGAGAAAAAAAGCAAAGATTCTTGCTCTGATAAAAAATGATCCATGCTCTATAATCGAGATTTTCTCGTGTCAAAATATACAATGACACATCCCATATTATATTATTGTTGGCCAAAAATGTTCACCACCTCATCAACATATGGGATATTAGCATGTATTTAAGTACAGAGTACTTATGGATTATTTTTACAAGTGCAGAATTAAAAATCGACACACACAATTCTTTATCATAAGCACATTACATCTTAGTAAAAACCAAGATAAAATTTTTGAAAATTATAATTTTGGGAATCTAAATGGTTGTGTTTCCAACTGCCATTCCAAATAAGGAGTGATTTGGGACATAAGTGTCATATAAACTTCATTAAATAATTATTACCAACTTTCCATTGCAAATCTCCTGTACTTGGGAAATTAAATGCATTGGCTATTTCACAATAACCAATGGGATGGAATATAACGAACTAATTTATTGGCAATGAATTCATAAAAATACATAATATATGTTCTGCAAAACATTAAATATGCATAATAGATGTTTAATGTCCTTGTGGATAAACTTGGAAGAAAATGGGACCACATTTTCGAAAACAGTTTCATTAGCATCAGTCCTTGACGTTAGAAATAATTTGTTGTAGGAGTAAACCTTAATTAAAGATGTTTGTTTGCATATTACCCAGGAACTATTTTAATAAATTTTGAGTAGCAATCATTAAACAATCCGAAAACCAATGCTTAATAAAAAGGTCCTTCACTATGCCAATATGCTAAAGCTCAGGAGTGCTTACCTACACTCACTTAGCTATTTTCGAAATCATAACAAACAAAAAAAAATGTGAATTTTGCACAGTGACATCATCCATGGCTTAACTACATATATTTTACAACGGAAATGCGACTAACTATGAATTTACCTAGGAATGAAGCATATTTTTCCATGGTGAAATATATTTTCCATGATTGTTTGCGTGTTTACTTCCTCAACGGTGCTGACATAGAGGGAAATTCTCTCACTACTTTTGAATAATTCACTGTTAAGTATCTGAAACAAATTGCGAACATGTACGTATTGTCAAAAATATATTACCCTTAATTTTAGCAATTAAGCAATGTGAAACCTTTTTGGCAACGATTTCAGATTGATGACTCTTTTGGCTGGTACTCAGAGAGCCTATTTTCTTCTTCACTTCTCTACGAAGTGCCTTTTTGGCAGCATTAATACATGACATTGTTCGACCTAAAGCAACATCGTATAATAAAATGTGCGGAGCTTTGGGTGCATGCAAACTGTATTTTGATATAATGAAAACGATAAATAAAAGTTCGTGGCAATTAACCTACTTTGTCACTGGAGTACTATTTATTAACACTTGAGAACCTTTAATGCACTACTTGTTCAGGAGAAGCTCTCAATAAAGCAAAAGGAGACAATTTTTTCCAATGCACTACACTAAAGTCGGACTGAGAAAATTCGGCTATTACTTTCTGAACTTTTTAAAAGTAGGCAATGGATTATATTTACTGAGAAACAACTGGTGAAATGCGAACTTGATAATACTGCTCTGACATTAATCCATAGAACTCAAAGTTCAAAGATCTAAGGGCATAAAAATCACATTTGAAATATAAACAAAAAGTACATTACACGTCGATATGACGTATGCGATTCGATAGGTCGAGTATGTCGATATATTGAAACACCCGCCAGCCGCCGGCAGCGTCGTCGCTTCGTGTTGAAGCAGACCCGAATCAGTTCGCTCACAACTTGCTTTGTGGTAGTGTGTTCGTGCGTGTGTGTGTGTTAGCTTTGTGAAAGTTTTTAGGTCTTGCATATCTTTAAGTTATGACTGAGAGGCTACAAAACAACGCTGTTTCAACCGAAGAGTAAGCTTTTACGATGGATATTACAGAGATCAAGTGGAATTGAAGTCTGGTAAGTTAAAACAGAACTTAGAAAGAAATAACTTCAACATGTCAGTCCGCCAAATTCAAAGTGTGTCATTGTGCATGGTGCTTTGTTGTCATCGACGAATCGTTTTCAAATTCCCCTGTGAGTTATCGCTAACATGTTCGGAAATAGAGGGAATTACTTTTCCATAGTCATTTTAAAAATTTGCATATTTTTTCCTGTAGTACCCAAGCATATTAAAACTGGTTGTTGTAAATCGTGCGTTTTTTCTTCTCACTTTTGTTTTCAGTTGTGAAATTATGTTGTCAAGATTTTTATATAGTCAGTTGGTTGACAAAAAAGTAATGTAAAAAGAGATAGTTTTGATCTTTGGATAGTTGGTTTTTAGGCTGATAGTCACCTTTACTATTTCTAATTATAGGCAATCGAATCCACTTAGCTGTGAGAAAACGATGCTGTTCGTGTTTTATAAGGAGAGTTTGGTCAAGATTCTCGTAGGGTCCAGAGAATTGGAAGATGAAAAGCAAAAGGGCCTCCACATCGTCGAAGACTGTAAGTGTTCAATTTTATTTTTAGGGCCAATGCAATTTTTACTACATCTTCATAATTGTCTACTGCTGTGAAGTGTTCGAGTTTATCACAAGGCGACAACCTTGACTTCTTCGTTAGGGTACCAAAAGTTTTTTAAACGTGTTTTTTTTCCTACTAGGCTGGGATTCGTTGTGTGTGTTCTGAAATGCAAAGAGATGCATAATTCAAAGGAGTGATAGCGCTTGTGCCTATATAGTCAATGTCCAAGATACTAAACAAGTTATTTTTTTGATAAATGCGCATTACCCAGTGATAAAAAAGTTACAAAATGTTGCATCGTCATGGCTGATTTATAAATGCAAAATACTCCCAAAATTTGGATTTCGTTCTTTTTAAACGGGACGAAAAATACTTAAGCACCTGTTTTGTGACTCAAATTGATTTTTGTTCCTCTTAGCGATATATTCATCTAACTTAGGTCGACGTTCGTGTGTATAAGTTAATTTGTTTTGTATATCACGACTGTCTCTTCCTCATTTACAATATCCAGTGATGATTTGCGCATAAAATTCACCGCATGCAGAATTTCGATGGACGAGTTACAGTCCGTAATACGCGTTAGGTCTTTCAAACGATAAACAATTTTATATCATTAGTGTATGAGAAATAATATAGCAGGAGGGATCCAGTATGAAAAATACATCTATCAAAGACATTAGAACCATTTTGTTCTCGCCTTTTACGATAAAAATTATGCAACCGTTACCGTGGAATTCCGTGGCACATCCTCCTGCTGGGAGAACGCGAAATATTTTCCTCCTTCCTGTACCCCTGAAGTATAATAATTATGTGTACGAGTAACCATGATACTCCAGACAGGCTACACCTTGAAATGCAAGTAAAAAAAACTATTTTAAACATGCGCGAGGATTCACAAAATCCGAGTTCGATTGGAATCAACCTTAAACATTTCTATTCGTTCACAGATCTTGGCGACAGTTAGCTGTGTGGAAAACACCTGTAGTGTGACCCAAGACTCGCTTCGCATTGAGTCCACCAGACCAACTTTCTCGTGTTTAAATGTTCTGCCGTAAAGATCAACTTCTTGGCCCAAGGTGTTGATTGGTCTCTCTTTTTATATATCTATATATATATATATATATATATATATATATATATATATATATATATATATATATATATATATATATATATATATATATATCGATTGACGTAGAAGCATTCACGAAAGCAATTATCATTTGGACGGTACAGTAGAACACACAAATAAAATAGATAACACGTAAAAGGACATATTTAAGAAAGTTTATGCTTCCGGCCTTCTCAGGTCAGACTTTATGCGTGTGTGTGTGAAAATATGAATAATAAAAAATCATAAACACAGTAATCAACTAGAAGGTCAGTTTGGTAGGTGGTGGGTAGAGTTCAACCAGTACTAAGACCGACGGCGTGAAATTCACACATCAGGGTGTGGGGGGCCAGTTCCTTTCCCTGTGCCGGTTATGGTTTCCCAGGAAGATCTGGTACCTGTAAAATCACATAGCTTGGGTGGAGCTGCAGGTGCCCCGAGAGGCTTACTCGACAATCGAACCTGGGCCCCGCGTCAGTTGTACAACGCCCTACCCCTGGGCCCTGGGGCAGAGCGTTGGTCTGCTGGCTCTACCACTGCCGACTCTACAAAATGCTTAACCTTTGCTGTCGCCGAATATATATTTATATTTGTATATATTTATATATGTATAAACAAGGAAAGGGAAGGAGGAGGCTAGAGATGTTGGACGGAATGAAGGGAGGAAGAAGGTACTCAGAGATGAGGAGGGACGTGATATGAGGTTGCGGAAACTGTTTATTTAGGAGCTTTGTCCATCCAAAAATCTACCTTAACCGGTATATTTCCTAATAATATAAATATAAATAAATAAATATATATATATATAAATAATAAATTGGACAGCAACAAGCAACATAGAAACACATGAAAAGATCACCCCCACGTTATTTCTTGATAATTTCGACGGAATTCCGCTCCGTCTTCATCGGAAGATATAATTACTTCTATATCTTCCGATGAAGACGGAGCAAACTTCCGTCGAAATGGTCAGGAAACAACGCGTGAGTGATCTTTTCATGTGTTTCTATGTTGCATGTTGCTGTCCAATTTATTATTCAACACTTCCGTGTTAAGTCGACGAAATCATCTATATATATATATATAAATATATATATATATATATATATATATATATATATATATATATATATATATATATCTATATATAGACATTTTCGAAAAATCTGCACGTGGTATAACAGACAAGAGCAATATATATGCTCGCAATCAATATGGTTGAACTTTTTTTCACGGCTCCGTAACTCATTCTCAGCGTGCTTACGTTACTGTGGTGAATTTTGGGCTCGATAAATAATTCAAACATTTTCACCATATCCATGGAGTTTTATATACTTTCACTGCTCCATCAAAATTTCAGCTCATGTCCTTAATTGTGATGCCTTTCGCCTATGTGAATTTTAAGTTGGCGCCTATGCGATCAGGATCAGACTTTAAGCATTCAATAAAAATCCAAGGCCAAGACGTTTGTATTGTCTGGTAAAAAAAAATAATACGTGTCGGTTAAATTTCGCCTTGTCGCATTCTTGAGAAGACCACGTTGCCGTACAATAACAATTCGGGAAATGTCCCATAGATTTTTCGTAAAAACATCGTTTGGAATTTTACCTCAGTAAACCTGGAATTCAATTTATTTTCGATATTACGATTCTTGTCAGGAGATTCGTCTTGCTATTGGGATTATTGCAGTAAGCAACGTGTCTCCTTTCGTGTATTAAGAGATAGGAGAAGGTCTGCAATTTGTTGTTTACTTGCCCCCATAATCCATGATATCTGGGAAGTAACAGATAACAGCATTTATTGGCAGCTCCTCTGTTATGCGTAGAGAATTGCATCTCACTTAGACACAATAGTGCATGCACCTGATTTATTTAACACGATCTAAATTTGTTTCTATTATTTTATATAAATTCTTTGTAACTAAAAATGGAGAAAACTTAATTTTTCTTATGTTGCACGCCTGATGTTGTATCACCCCCCCCCATGCCACTGCAACATAGCGGTGATCTTCAGGGTAAATCTATATTATGCTTCGTAAATCGCCGCAAAGGCGTGTGGCAGGGGGTGTTTAGACTCCTCCCATATATTAAAATGCAAATACTTTCAAAATAAATGAACAATTTGATAATGCTCACCAACCCAGACGTATATATTTGCATCTTTTTTTTAACTTGCACACGTACAAATACATATACAAGCAACTAAGATAATTAAGCACGTGAATCTAGGAATTCAATTTCATCTACAGTGCGTTAAATATTTTTCTCGCTTATTTTTCGATTTTTTTACTATTCTTAATATTACTTCGATTTTTTACTGATATGATGAATATTTATAAAAATCCGTACTGTAGTCCATATTTCCCTTATCTTATCTTTGTGGTCTAACCTGCCCAGTTAGTTTGGGGTCTTAATTAAGTCATAATTGTTTCATGATTGAACTAGGTAACATGCAAATAGATAGAAGTAAAAACAAGCGAAAAATATCGAGTGAGCGGCCTCTCATTGTTTTCCACGCTATTCACCATTTGTGATGCGCTAATTATGAGAAACGAGGGGCGAATACTGTAACAGCCATTTTTGCGCACGTGCGAAGATGCATTTTGGCCCGGTTTTATGATGTCACGCTGAACTGCAGTTAAACTTTTAACTCTCGTTGCAGTCAAAATCAAGTTTTTACGATCCCAAGTTAAAAGTTCAAAACCATCCTCTTTATTGACTCAATGATTGAGAGGAGACCGTATTGCATCGGTAAATGATATTCGAATTCACTGAGGAGCATTATTAAATGTTTTGGGCAATCGGATTCGTGAGTACTCACTGCGTTAAGTTAACTTTAACATTACGTGACGTTTTGGATTTAACGATGAATTTTAAAACCGGACCTTAATATGTATCGCCGAGTAAAGTTTTGCTTCGCTTTGAAAACATGCATGACAGGTGTGGGCCAATGCCAAAGTGACTCTTTGAGGCTCGTTGCTCGGACACTCGGGTACACCAGTCCACCGGAGGGGTCGTCCGACAGCTCTGCTTTGGCTCCCGGCGCGCAGGTCCAGGAAGTATCCGACTGCCTTCTTGAGCTTGGTCGAGCACGGTAGCGTGGAAAAAAAAATGTTGGAAGCGTTTCTCTTCACGAAAAATTTCTCCTTGTAAACATTTAAGCTTTAATTTAACCCCCGTAAGTATGTTATGTGGTTGAATATTTTTAAGTTTAATTCCATTTGCCTATTTTTTTATAACTTCCACTGCGTCAGGAAAAAGTTGGTGGTATTATTATTGGTAATTTACCGTTAAAGATAGTTTTTGGATGGGCAGGGATTACACGATGATACATTTAAGGGCAGTATGCTAATCGATAAATGGTATAATTATTCTCTGTGAGATAATCGTGAATAAAAAAGCCTGCAATGATATTTTGCGCGATTTGAAACACACGAATGAGACAAATCATCGATTACTCTAAATGGCCCAACGCCCCCTGCCACACACCCTTATGACGGTTTGCTTGGTATGATGTAGAGTACATGTTATGTGACTCGTAGTTTTTGTGTGTTGGGTTCTCTTCACATTACTTTCTACAAAACGTGTTGTTTTCCGTTATAAAAGGTCAGGCCTTGTCGGTTTTTCTGTTTGATATTGTTTAAATTTTTCCCTCGGGAAAAGGATTTCTTATGAACAAGAGTGCCTTAAAATTCTCACTCGCAATAATTACCTCTTTTGGTGCTTTTCTTCAAGATGTCCCGCTTCATATTTTTGACACATATGAAACAATATACAGGTGTATTACCTGTATTACTTAGGTGCTAGTACGAACGGCTAAGATATCACGCATTGATAAAATCCGTTTAATGATTAGTTTTCACGTTTTTGAAACATGGCGCTTAAGATCACAGTGGAAATAAACTGGATAGACAAAGTGAGGAAAGAGGGAATGGGATATAGAAGAGCAGAAGAGTCAAGGACTCCTTTTGTCGAGCGAACTAAACGGCAAAGGAAAACTAGATGGATTGGACATAATATGTGTCACAACTGTTTATTTAAGAGACATTCAATAGAAGGGACAATTGAAGGGAAGGTCGCGTAAGACCAAGAGACGAGTACATGTGTCTCAAATTAAGGAGAATGAAAAACAGGCAGGGGGTGAGGGAATTAACGCTGAATGGGAAAGAATGTGGGCTGCAGTAAACCAATTTTAGGAATGAGATACTGGTGCTGATGATCTATGAGGCCTAGATTCATTTGCGGGACTGGAATCGGCAGGCATGTGGATTGATATTAACGTATGTTTTCGTAATGTCTCTATCTCTTAAGTACGAGTATATCATGATAACATTTCCATGGAAACGGTCTTTGGCATGTTTGATGTTTAATGTCCTTGTGTTCGCGGATAACAGTTTTTTCAAACTCTGTTGCCTAGGGAGATGGTACTTGTTAATAGGTTTAATGGCGTTTGTACGTCAGTTACCCTTGTTCATTCGGGTTAAATTTAAAGAAAGTTACCGAAACACGGGGGCAATTTCCATTGCGAGGAATAGAAGCGGTGTAACGATAAAAGATCATTTGGATATTACGTACAAATAAGCCTTAAATAATAAAGGGAAAACATCAGAGTTTATCTAGAGATAATGCAGCTAATACTACGGTTTCTTTGAATACTAATTGGCATCATTTCCCAAAACGCGAAGAGTCACGTGACTGCATTTGGTACAAACTGCTACAGAACATTGCCAGAATGGTAATTACACCTTCACGAATCCGTTCATTGCTCGTCTCATTTGAATGTTATCTTTCCTACTTGAGACCATTAACTTTATGCCATTCTTGTTCATCTTAAGATTTTACTTTCTCAACCCCTTTCTCCATAGCGGAAAGCATCTTCGTAAGATCTTCTTTCTTCTCTGCCAGCATAGATATTTTAAACTTCGCACGCGTTACGTGCTGAGTGACCCGACTCATTAAAATGACTGCGGTGTCACGCTTCTATTTGGGAGCGGGGGACATTTCGGAGTTTAAATTATTAGAGGAACAAAGTTGGGAATTATTCACGGAACGAAGGTTAAAAAATTGAAGGATTAAATCTCGTTTGCGTGAATCGGAAGCTGGTCTCTTTATCAATCATGCTGAAAATGTATTATTGGCCACATCGTAACATGGTAGTGGAGATCATGTCGATAGAATTAGATAGATTAAATGTACGTAGAAAAGATAGATTTAAGATGTAATTTTTCCCACCAATGATGTAAGGGAACAGAATCACTGTAAGCGATCGCGCTAAGCGTTGGAAAGGTATTTTTCTTTTTTCATTCCCAATTGCCTAGTATGTGGTCTTAATCTTATCTAACCCTAGTTTAATGTCCTTATATTAATGGCGGCTCGTCTCATATGCGTAGAAAAGTATTTCACGTCTCGTATATACGTGTAGTTATCATTATCTTCCACATTTGACTTATTTTGAAAATATACTGTAACTAAATATCAGGAAAAACTAATTTTTCGATGTTTTGGTGATCAACCTCCCCTGCCAAACACCTATTCAGTGTCTTACAGGGTACCTTGTAGGCGTAGATGAAATTTTGAGAAGCAACATTTCTCCTCGTTTCGCTGGTCCATACATAATTTCGTCTTTGAGTGCGTGTGACTGCCGTCCTATTGGGTGCTTTTTAAAGGCTTTTGTCTACTCCTTAACCCCCCCGGGGACATGGTTTTCAAAAGTTTTACTCTTGACCGAGAATTATCCTAGTTCAATTTTGTCACTGTCGGAACCAAGTTCTAAAATTGGCTTCCCCGGGCCGAAAATAGTGGCGTGCCATTCAGAAAGAGTTTGGTCGGAAGGGCGTTAGGGGAAAGTACCACCTATTTTACTCACATCCCATCTGCCTTAAGCTCCAATATCCGGCAACGGCGGTGCATTTCTCGTGATTTTGCATGGGAAAGGTCTCTTTGATAGGAGGCGTTTGAACTTTCACCCTTTGGTCAATTATTTATGAGCGAAATTTTGAGGCAAGTCGGTCCCTGAGTGAAATGAGTCGGACAGCTCGAGCGTCGCGTTCCATTTCCACCCTTCTCTTCTACTGTTCGATGAATTTTTGACGGCGACTGAAACACGCTCCTGGGCTGTCAGCCATGTGACAACCTGATCGTTATGTCGTAAATTATCTACAGAATACCCCTCAAGCTGCTGCAAGGGTGTATGGTGGGGGATGTTAGGACAATTGCCTTTTATGAATTAATATTTACTTATACATGACTGGATGAACAGTGATAAAACAAAAATTAGTGAATTAAACCGTTTTTCTTTCATTCAAAACACTCGAATAAGTCGAACAGTCGACCCCTGCAGGAAGGAGCCTATCATTTTCGACGCGACGCGAACGTTCTCGCTTGAAATCAGCTCGACGGGTGAAGATTTCGACTGTTCCACGAAACCGGTCGTTTTGAAATAAAAAAAAACGCAGAATACATTTTTTTACTTGCCGTAAATTGCAGCTTGTAAAAATTTGTATTAAAAAACTAAGATGAATTCCACCTACTCCTCGGTGTCACATCTTGAGGATAAACTCGGAATTCCATTGTGGTCTGGAATTTTATATTATCACATGGGGAGCTTCCAGAATTTTCTCCCAGAATCTTGAGCAGTCGAGGTAACAGCGGAGGAAGTTATGAAGAATTTCATGCATTTAAACAACCATACAGCTTAATTTGGAGAATACTTGGAAGAATTTTAGGAAGTTGAAGACTCAATTGTATTAATTTTGAATTTTAAATTCTGGTCTTCCTCATAGAGCGGGTTCAGAGCGATATTTTTTCCAATGCCGATCGAAAGTGGGTAACCCGGGAAAAACGAACCTTCGGGAACATTCCATTCCATCTTCCAGGAGTGATCTAGAACGTTCTGAAAAATTTATCGGAAGAATTTAATGCATTTAGCTTGGTCGAGAATCGGTTGTTGAGTGATTTTCTGCGACGCGGATGCACCGACTGATCCCTCAAATAGGCAATGAGTTCTGGAATTTCCTGCAGAATTCTGGAACCTTCTAGAATTTCTGTATGATTCGGATCACGTTGAGACTTCCAGAACATTTGTGGACGGTCGCGTAAAATTAAAAAAACAAGAATGTAATTTTATAGGCATTTTGCCATTACGTTTTTATAACCCGGTAAGGGATAGATATTTCTTCCTCTCAGATATTTCATTAACAAATATATCACCAGGGGTGGATTGGAAAAATATCTCAAATTTGTCGAGTAATTCCTCTCTCTGCGGAGGGATTGACGCGTTGTGCATTTTTCATCCTTCTGGGTATCGATTTTTGCTAAGAATTTGGTCACTGCTCTCTGAGAGAGTGGTAACTGCGGATCCCAGCCGAGGTGGTGGAATAGTCTGGACCCCTTCATCCAAATGTCAGGGGGGTTAAAATTTCGCGTGGCGAGCGCGAATGAGCCACCTTCGGCATTACGTTCCGTTGGCAAGGTGGAGGGAGGCGCCGCGCCGTGGTTTCCAGGAGATGGGACAAGCAACAACAGATGTGGTGATTAATTCGCGAACTATTTTCCTTCGCGTCTTAAAAAAAATAATAATAAAATAATGTGTTGGTCATATTTAACGCCTTGTCATACGCGAGGAATGGTTTTACCCTACGGAAATTGACGCTCAAGATGGATATTATTATGTGAGAGGAAATAGCATATTGGTTTAAACAATTTGCCCCCAATGAAATAATCCAAAATAAGTTAAATGCGAGGCATATTAAAAAAGTTTGCGAAATTTATTTATTACAAAAAACAATACTTCAATAAAAAATTATTGGTCAAGGGTCAACATCAAATTAGTCTCCTCCCTAAAGGATACACTTATCCCAAACGGTGTTTTCACTTTTTGAAACAGTCCTGAAAACATTTCTTCCGGAATGCACCCAAGCTAGAATTTTTCTTTATCTCCGGAATGGCGACAAATCTTTCGCCTCACTCCACGAACACTCTTTCACATAAAAGGACGTAACTAATCAAAGAAATCAATATGTCAACAAAGTGGTTGAAGACGGCTATTCAGAAAGTTTCGGCGGACACAACGCCCCTAAGCGGATTAGAAAATAACAAACCTGAGGCGCGCTATTCGTAAAATTCGTTAGTAGTTTTTTTATGGCAAGCGACCGGCAGCTAAGGTAATTTGCGTCATTTGAGATGGATGGGAAAGAAAGAAGGTTGAAGAGAAACCCGTCGTCGGCATTACGCCTATTCTTGTCGAAAGACGCCAAGGGATCCGCAGTTTAACGTCCCATCCGACGGATGTCGTACTCACTCAAAGGTAAAATTCGGGAACTTTTTGAACAGATCTCGTGGAGCTCATTTAAAAAAATTAATAAAACCCTTTTAGAGTGCATAAAAACTGTCAAATTCACATTCGTAATACGCATGAATTGGGGGGGGGGCGAGTTTTAACATTACTTTTAATATATCGTCATTGTAGAGCGTGAACACATTTGACTCGTCTGCAGTCACGATCCAGCCTTCTCAATAGTTTGATGAAATCACGATTACGCCTAACTCTTTCCTCATTTCATTATCCTAGGATTCATCCCTGAAATTACCAGGGGTGGGGGTATCTGCGTTGGAAGGTTTTTCAGAAATTACCTGCCGATTTTTACTGCCATGTTCCTACTGATAGCGGTTACGTGATATGGAGCTGTTGAAAAAAGTGCTTTCGAAACTGTCGAAAAAGTTTTTGAAATGTTTTTTTTTCTTAAATCATCACCGCGCGAGCTATTTTAAGATAAGTTTCCGAGTGACCTTCACCAACTAAGCGAGAGCGTCGATTAGTAGGTGACACCTGAGCGATGGAGTAGGGTCAGTCATCTCTCCAGTTACGTAATTAATTTTTACTTCGCATTTAACTTCGAAATGCGGTTATTAATAACGAGAAGGACATGTCGAGGAATTTGTAGGACCTTAATTCTTGTTTTACCGGCGACTTCTTTAGTAAAAAAAATCCTGTGGTTGATTTTATGGTTACTTTTTTATGGTGTTTGAGAAGATATCTCGACAGTAGGAGCAAAAAAACATTGAGAGCCCTTAACATGTTTGCCCACCGTCCACGCCTCTTCCACGTGGTACTGGTCATCGTGTGTACAATCGGTCTTTCACATGCTCTTTACTCCAAACAAGGCTAGTGAGGAAGACTGATAGAAGCGGATTACATAAGCAGAAAAAAGTTTCCTTAGCTAGGATTTGGACCACAGACTTCCATTTGCCGGAACGATTATCTAAGTGGAGAGCGTCGGTCCGGGAAATCGAAGATCTGTGGTTTAAGTCCCGCTTAACTTTTTTTACGCTTGTGATCCGCTCGATTCCACCTTCCCACCATTCCTCTGCCTGTCTTTTATAACTTTTATGTCTTCCTATCCCTTTTCATCATATCCATAAACATAGCTATCAGACCAAAGGACAATTTCATAGGTGAGGGTGTAGAAATCACCCAATATACATGTATTATATAATGTATGTATATATATATATGTATATATATATATATATATATATATATATATATATATATATATAAATATATATAAACACAGATGTAGATTCTGAAGACGACAGCCGTGCTGTCGAAACGTAAAATAACAAATTGTGAGTGTCCTTTCTTTGTGTCTCTATATTCTAAAAATCTACATCTGTGTTTTTATATATTTGTGCGTCGCCGAAGAGCGTTCCATTTCGAAGATATTTTATATATATATATATATATAATATGTATATATATATATATATATATATAATATGTATATATATATATATATATATATATATATATATATATATATATATATATATATATATATATAACATTTGGACGACACAATAGAACACAAAATAAAATACATAACAGGTAAAAGGACACATTGAAGATTGTTTGAGCATTCGACCTTCTCTGAGGCCTTTTTCAGGTCAGACTCAGTCTGACCTGAAAAAGACCGAAAGCTCAAACAATCTACAATGAGAATGACCTTTTACGTGTTATATATTTCATTTTGTGTTATACTATGCCGTCCAAATGTTTTATTGCTCTCGTGAGTGCTTCTACATCATCGATGTAACATACGAGTATATACACACACATATGTATATATACACCTACACACACCAATATATTATGTATACATGCATGTGTATGTAATTAAATATATTCATGTATATGTAATTTTATATATAAACGCCCGCATATATGTACCTATATACAGATAAAGGAACTGGCCCCCTTACCCTGGTGTGTGAATTTTCACACGCCGTATAGGGCTTAGTACTGGGTGAACTCTACCATCACCTACTAAACCGACCTTAAGGTTGCTTACTGTGTTTATGGTTTATGTATATATGCATACCCACATAAACACACGTATCACTCGCACTTCTCGCGATCACCTTGCCGCTTTCTTTTGGAATTGAGTTGGATTATGTTAAGACATTTAAGGGCACGTAAGTCTGTCCATCTGAATTATTCAACGGCACGTATCATTGTGTATATTTTTTTCTCTGGTGGAATGGATTCGCAGTGTGAACCAGTATAAAAGCACTTGCTCTTGGGTGATCGTCTATGTATTTGAGACCTCTCTCATAGTCGTGGGTCCGAGGATGGACTAGGAACGGGGGCGTTTAACGTTTTCCAGGTCGACGCCTTAGCATCCGAGTCTACCGCGGCGGCCGCCAACTCATCTTTCATCAATTATTCGTCGATGGTGGGAACCCTAAGCACTTACAGAAGGCCTTTCATGAGGCGTCTGGTTAAAGGCGACCGAAACTGCACCGAGCCGTAATGCCATTGTGGTACGAGGAGGGCTTCGACGATTTGGGGGTTGTTGTTGGGTGATGGATGTGGGCGCGGTAAACAGAATGTTTTCCCGGTCCTCGAGGGATAATGATTCTGCCATCGAGGGATAAGTGCATGCATTCATTCATTCATGTTCAATCGACTCAGCATGGGTATCGCAAAGTCATTTAAACTCTGGGTTCAGGCATTTGCCCTCGGGTCGTGAGGTCACCTGGATGGCACAATTCTGACCCCTTGAGTTCCTTGAGAACGCCTCTCGGCACTGGGACCGACTTGTAGTTCTAAGGCCATCTTATCCATTTTGACGTCTTACCGTATTATATGCAAATCAGGGCAAGAATCAGGGCAAGAATCAGGGCACTTGGTTGTTTAAATCCCCCGCAGATTTCAGTATAAACCATTTTTCGTCGATAGCTCAAGTGGTTAGAGCATCGGCAAAGCAAGTCAAAAGATTCGTATTTTATGTCCCGGTCAAGGAAATATTTTTGCACTTGTGATCTGCTAGACTTCGCATTCCCCACCTCTTCTCCTTTGATCGTCCTTTATATGTGTTCCTATCCCTTTTCCTTGTATCTATATCCATGTAAATAAATAAATAAATATATATATATATATATATATACATATATATATATCTATCTATATATCATATATATGGTACATTACACAGTAACAAACAATATAGAAACACAAAAAAAGATCACTCACACGTTATTTCTTGATAATTTCGACGGAATTCTACTCCGTCTTCACCGGAAGATAGAGAAGTAATGTTCGCTTATATATATATATATATATATATATATATATATATATATATATAAATAAATATAAATATATATATATATATATATATATATATATATATATATATATATATATATATATATATATATATATATATATATATATATGCTTTCGTAGACGTAACACGGAAGTGCCGAATAGTACAATACACAGTAACACACAATATAGAAACACATATATATATATATATAAATATATATATATATATATATATATATATATATATATATATATATATATATATATATATATATATATATATATATAAAGGTCGCGGTAGTCCAGTGGGTAGAGCGTTGGACTGCTGACCGGAGGGTCCCAGGTTCGATTCCCGGGCAAGGCACTCTGGGCACCTGCAGCTTCACCCAAGCTAAAGTGATTTTTCGGGTACCAGATCTTCCTGGGAAACCATAACCGGCACAGGGAAAGGAACTGGCCCCCCTACCCTGATGTGTGAATTTTCACACGCCGTATATGGCTTAGTACTGGGTGATCTTTACCATCACCTACTAAACCGACCTTCGGGTTGATTACTGTGTTTATGGTTTTATATATATATAAAAGGAAAGAAACTCGCCCGTTGCCGAATTTTGGGTGTTTAAGCGACTTTTCTAAAGGGAGAGAATGAAGGAATTGGCGGTTCCACGAAAGTTCGTTGAAATGTACTAATGTGTACTCTCCCTTTCAATCAAAAACTTAACCTTATCGCTGAAATTGTGATTAAAATTTAAAGTAGTCTACAATTAATCAAAATATTTAATGGACCTGGGAAAATAGTCTTAGTATTCTTTTAGGCCCCAGGTAGCACAAAAATGAATATCTTTACACGCCACGTTGCTGTGAACCATTTTTTATTCCATGTACTTTCACTTCTACTTACTTCCATTCCGTCCAGAAACGTCATCTCTATGGACTTCTTAGGTGTGATGGTGGGACTTTTTGTGTTTTGATGGCTTTCACAGCTGTACTTGCGAGAGCGATAACAAGAGATGCTTCTAGTAGGAGTTTACGTTCAATTCAAGTACACGTCAGATACGAGACGAAGATGTCAAAAGCCAGATGAAAGAGCCCACGTAGCGTCTTTTCCTTAATGACGCGGCTGCGAAAAAAATCACGAGAAAATGACCAAATATGATAAAAATTTCTAATTAAATATGAAATATGCATATCCTAAAGGATTTGTAGACAAAACAAAATTCATTCTATTAACTTACCTAACTCTGAATTGTATTTGCTTATTAAAACCGTTCCATGTCGGCTTTCCTTGTTTGTTTTGTTGAGATTTCATACTTTATTCTTGATTTTAAATTTCTTCTTCTCACAAACCACACTTCCACTTCAGCCATGTTTATTTCTTTTAAATGCCTTTGCTTTTCTTTTTTACACTGACCGGTAGAGGTTAGATTTCACTCACCGTGACGGTTTATACTTGTCCGTTTGGGAAGTCGATGAACATTTCAGAAACGTCTGACCTTAGTGGTTGGGGGGGAATGGGCGGGGGGAGAGGAGGAGAATTTAAGTGATGTTGTCACGCGAAAATCACCGAATGGAGGAAAGCAACGGGAAATCACATCTTGATTTGTCAATCCTCGACGTTTAATCATGGTGGACACAAATCGAGTTAATTACGCGTTCGTGTTTTATGTCACTCCCGTTGATTCGCGATTGAGTTTTCTGGTTTTGAGTTTATCTTATTTTTTTGTTTTTTCTTGTGACGCATACAGGTATGTTGAAGAAACTGATTCACTTTAGTGGGTAAGTGGTGGCGAAATTGATGAATGAATTGATTCCTTCGCGGGTTACGAAAACAATCAACAGAGTAACCATTGACGATAGTTGCCATTAGTATATCGCCGAAAATCATAAAATCAGGTTTTTTTTGGCGTCGTAGATATTAAGATTCTCGATAAAACTAGGGATTGACAGATTGAAAAGGAAGTTAACCTGAAGGAGGTACTCGAGCCAGATCGAGCCGTACTTGCCATATTTGGGCTTGTGCTGTCTATCTGTCCGTGTTGTGGTGTTTTATAGAAGTATTCCAACGACTTTGGGACTGATTTTATGAACAATATTAGATTTATTCTATCTAAAGGCAGTCGATTTAGCTACCATTCTTTTTCTAGCAAAGTTTCAAAAAAGACTCGTATATAAATGTATTGTATTCCCTTCTTGTATAATTTTTTACATGTCCATAACGTGTAATTTGTAAAATCTCCCTTTAAAACTCTATGTAGGTACATTTATAATTTAATTTCGCTTTTTATATTTCACTCGTTTTATATTTAATCATTTATTATTACTTAATCGGATTGTATCCATAAATGACTTTTGTATGTGTGCTTTCATATACGCACGTATTTTTTTATGTACGCACGTACGTATGTTCATGTATTTTTTGTGATTTTCAAATAAATTAGCTAGTCCTGATATATTTTTTGACACTCGTTGTATACCTGTATAAATGCGGTTATTCGTATTTTGTGCCTGTTTTCTCTTGTCTTTCCAAGTGCTTATCAACTTTCTTTCTTTTCCCCGATTTCCCAACGATCTTACTCCTATTATTGATGTCATCATTATCATTAAGTCTCTCATTATATTTTACCAGTCCATCTTTTCTGCCTCCTTCTTATTTTAAAATGCCAAATTCTTCTCTTCTCTTTTCTCTTACCACATATTTTATGAGGTTTTCACGTCCAACTCCCTTCTTTAAATTCTTTCCCATATCCACGTTTCACTGATTCCCAATTCTCTTTAGGACCATATCGCCGTCAAGTTCCACGTTTGAGGTTTTTTATGTCACTAAGGGAGTCGTAAAGTCATTATCGTATTTGAACTCATAAAGATGCTGTTCTAAAAATAGTCTACTCATTCCATTGCAGGAAAATGGTGGTTAGCTCTGATTTCTCCATCGATTTTGTTCTTTCTATCAGCATAATAAATTCAGGAATTAATTTATGTTCCAGCATAAATTTTTTAAAGTTTTTGGGCTATGGGCCAATTGCATTCAATAGAAGTATTATACTGTGTGAAAGATGTTTGGGAAAAAAACATTATTCCGTGTAGCATTATTCCAAATGGAATGAAGTCTATGATTTTTTTTAAGAAGCGAAAAAAATTATTCAACGAATCTCCTGGGGAAACACTGCAATCGCCAAACTTAAACTTGCCGACGCAACACTTTCAGAATGTAAAAAAAATCATTCGTCTTGACCGGGATTCGAACCCAGATCCCTCGATTTCCGGCCGAGTGATTTAGTCAGTTAAGCTACCGAGGAGTCCTCATGTGTAATACTCCAAATTTTTCATTAATAGGACGCATCACACACGACTACGAATGGCTGTGACATTGTTTGTACGGAATTTTATCACTTATCGTGTATATAAACTTTCATTAATTTTAATATTGTGTCGCAATTAAGTATCAATCAGCTTACGTCGCGATAAGCGGGTTTGTTAACTTTCAAAGGTGACACATGAGTAATGTGGCCAATCCATTTAACATTAACTGCGCCATTACGCTTGAGCGAACCCATAATTAAAATATTTTGGAAATATTTGCGTTATAATTCAAAGTTTATATCGAAGTACTTATCGATTGTTTTACATGTTTTCATTTCCGAATTCATTCCACTATTCTCTCCGTTATTAGGGTATAAATTACATTTTCATATGGATGAGCTTTTTGTCTTTTAATTTTCTTCTCCGAAAGAACTCATTCGAAATTCTTTGCAAATGGCGAACGTCGAAAATGCAAAAACAATGGGAAAGATTTTCAACCATCGATCTATAGAATTTTTGTGAGGATGGACATAAATATTTAATAAATCAAAAGGGAGATGGTACTTTTTTCCACACTTTATTTTTAAGTCGACCGGTTTCGTCGCATAGGCGACATCATCACCACCTGATGATGTCGCCTATGTGACGAAACCGGTCGACTTAAAAATAAAGTGTGGAAAAAAGTACCATCTCTCTTTTGATTTATTAGAATGGATTTACACAAAGTGAAGCCTGAAACCATCGAGTTTATAAATACTTAAGGAAAAGGACGAATGTCCTTATGGCTTTTCCTTTTTTTAGCGTACTTTTTCTTTTACCTTTTTTTAAAGCATCATTACGTAGTTTAGTTGTCGTTAATCCTATTACCTATTACTGCCTCTTTTGCTATCCACGAAGAACCCATTTGGAAAATAACTTTAACCATGATTTTTTTGTTCAGTTCAGCGTCTTTTTTTTTAAGTCGTTCACCCTTAAAAAAATAAGGAAATTTGAAGTGTACGTTGTTCTTTAAGTCCCATAATTGAACTTCCCATACCGGGAAATGTTATGTTTTTGGCAATTCATTCCATTCAGTCACGAGTTAATCCGCAGATAATTATCCTTCAAATGATAGAATGCGGTAATACTAGTAATAGCGTTGTTGATACCATTAAATGAATGTGATGGCGGCATTGTCCATTCGTATTACGCTAACCAAATGAATCCCTCCTCTAGGATGTGAAATGCATTTGGGCCGACCCATTGGTGAATTTCTTAAAGGCGCAATGTTTACGAAAACTCCTCGGATCCGAAGTAGTATTAGTAGTGCGTTCGAAGTAGTTTTATCTGAGTTTTAGATATTTTCTTCAAACCTCCAGGCTCCTTATAGACCGCTTATCTCGAGCACCGAGATTGCTGTTGAACATACACGTATCATAAAGGAAGAAGCCTGGTACGAAATTTCTCCTCTCCTTAGGTCAGTAAATGCCCATGAGGAGAAAACCTGGCCTATCTGTTGTATGTAAATATAAAGTGAACGTACCTACGGTCGTGAAGCAATGAGGACGAGATTGCCGAGACCTTATATACGTGATTGGCACTAGGTTTTAAATGGGGGGGAAGTTAAAACAAAGTTACTAGTGAAGGGAAAGATAGAGAAGTTTATAATTTTGTATTCATCTGTGTGATTGACGGATCACGAGCATAGGAGAAATCCTTGTAAACACTGAACGATTAATAAGTGCGACTCACAAAGGTCTAACACACTCGAGTGATTAAGTGATTGTGTGTTTACGGAAGTTTCTTCTGTTTCCTTGCTTCCGCTTAACAATTTTGCATTCACCATTGTGATTGATGGGTCACTGGCATTGGAGAATTCCTTGTAAACCATGAGTGTGTGTGTGTGTGAATGCGATTCGCGAGAGTGACTGTAATTCCTTAACGCACCCTAGTGATCGAGTGGTTGTAAGTTTGTTTTATTTTTTATTATTAATTTTGCCTTTTTTTGTGTATGATTTGAGTTATACGTGGGTCCCAAACACACCAAAGTGACCTAGGGTGTGTTCCCTATCTTTTCCTTTACTTGTAACTTTGTTTTAACTCCCCCCTCTAACAATCTAGAGCTTATCTGTTCTATTTTCAACTGTGACGTTCATTTGTACGCACATGAATGATCTAACCACAGTTTAAATTTTAATTTAATCCATTTACTTCCGAAATTTAATCAATATAATATAGATAAATGCGCGTATGTTTGTTTACCTTCGAGTGACACCATTGTTATGAATAGCTTATTTACATTGACGACGATTGTTGTTCTTGTTTATTGATAATTATATTTTCGAGATAAAATTACTCGAGATGTAGATATATTTCTAGGAGGAGGAAAGAATTAGAAATGGTATGTCCGTTTTAATATTCTTAAGGAGGGTCGGGTAAGTTGGCATTCTTATTTTGATATTCTCGGAAGGTTGGATCAAAATTCGATATGTTCTCGCTCATTTGTTTCATCTTCACGTGTTTAATGCGTAATTTTAGACATTCGCAGTTGTGTGCGTAAAAGTTTTGATTCCTCGATGTTTTGGGATTTATCAGTTATTTATTCCTTATGTCATCTGAGGCGTGGCAGAATCTCGACAAAGACAAAAAAGACGTTCTGATTGTAGCCATTGGCAGCCTCGAATGGTGCATTGCATCATCTAAGATATACGTGTATACTTTCCATATCTGACTTAAGACTTTCATGCATTCATTTCGTCGTCTTTCCCTTTGCATTTCCAACGGCCGATGTTATGCGCACGTTGAAGGCACGACAGCGTTCATTTTGATGCTCTTCTCCATATTTAAACGACCCATAGTTCCGACGTCCAAACTCCGCTCGCGCCGGAGCGAATTTCCATTTTCAACCCTACGATCCGCGTGCCTCTTTCCTCACCCCCCATGAAAGACGTGTAGCACGAGATCGAACATCTCGGGAGTTTTCGTTGGCACCTGATGCCCCCATTAACTGGTGGTGGTGTGTGACGAAGGATCCCAGAGTCCGTCGCGCTTCGCAGTTTTCATTTGTTTCGCTCGAAACTAGACAGCGATTCGGTTGATGAGTTTTGCTTTTGCATGCACACTAGGCTTTTGCTATTCCTGCGATGTTTGAGTTTTATGCGATGCGCCAATGCGAATGTTTATAATGTGATCGTGTATGTTAACGGTGTTGTCGTTTATAGTTCGTAGAATATTTGATGTTGAGTAGGCACGTTCGCCATTTTCCGTGTCGTACAAATACTATCATAGGGATGCAAATTTATTAATATTCCTACGTTCCTACGAAAGAAAAAGATATTTAGCCGCAAATGCCTGACCAATTTTCTTTAATTTATCGCCGAAAAATTCAGCAATTAATTTTAATACGCGTGGATAAATGCGCGGCAAGTCCATTGTTGTCGATTAAGATACTCATTTATTATATTGATTCCCATGGAAGATGTTCACATATGTTTAATTTAGTCCATCATGGATTATTCTTTTGTGGAAATAAGTTCGTGAATCATTAAGAAACCCAAAAATGTATTCAAGGTGTATCCTGCGAAGCCCCGCAATCACGTAAGCAAACATATCATCGTAGTTTGTAAATATAATAACTCCATGGTGATGGCGAGGTTCACTTGTTGTTTGGATTACGATCCCTTGCTGCTAACTTAAAGTTAATTCTAGTGCGTGTACATTTTCGCTCGTTTTTTCTCCTTGCTTTGATATTTTATTGTATCACGTGTACATTTTTTTTATTGCTATTGGACCGTTTAAAGTTGATTTTTGTATGGACAAAGACTATGTTCAACGATGCATTTCTTTACCTCTCTTAAAAAAAAAACCTGGTATCTTGATAAAAGCCCCTCTTCAATTCCACGATACCTCCTCCCTCCCTTTTTTCCATCCTACGTACATGCCTATCCTATTTCTACCAATTTATAGCTTGCCTAAAATTCTCCCCTCTATTACAACTATTTCAAATACTTTTCTGTCATTTGTTACACATATTTTATGTTGATCCGAATATACTAACCACCAGTTTACGTCGTGGTAAGAGGGTTTGTGTGAGATCGACAGTGCATATAGCGATAACAGTGCCTCTAAACTTGGGTTAACCTAATTTATAATCACTATGATAATATTCAGCGTTATATTTCATAAAATACATGAATGAACTACAGCTACTTTTACATTTTTACAATCCTTAAGCACACCACGATGTTTCTTACCTAATTATGCTCGTATTGAAATGAAATGAAGTAATTGACTTTGTAATTCCACACTCTTTCCAATCACACACAAGTCAATTATTTTATTACAATTTGTTATGCAAATTCTATAAATTTACGCCGGAGACAACACATTTTTTTAAGCACACTCGGTATTTTTTTAGGTATACCCTTTTTATTGGATGGGATATTTTGCTTTTTTAATGATTCCTCCATAACAGGCCATGAAAAACGGGTTAATTTGAATTTTTTATTATTAAAAAAACAAAGAAATAAGTATATTATTATTGAAATTATTACAAAAAAAATAATGTAATTTTTTCAAGATGCTAAAAAAATAAGCAGTGATTTCAATCACCTATATTATAGTTTTTGGTTTTAATGAGGTTACATTTTTTTCTTAACTTTTCTGTAAGCCCTAATAGTTCCTGTTTTTTTTCCAACTTATATCATAGTATACTTAAATTAAAACTTAATTCCAGTCATACAAACTCTTTTAAGCAAGAAATGTCATTTTTTTTGAGTTTTCATTTACCATAAATAAACATAAATTCGTCGTTTTTATCCGATCCATCCCATCCAAGTTCATTTCTTTATTTTCACATGATTTCCTAACTTCCTTCTTATGTCTCTTAACTCTTTAGAAGAAACTCTTAAATGCTAAATTTCATCATCCAACATTTTTATCCTTTCAAATCATGTCCAGCACAATATTTTTAAGACCTTTGCTCTCCATTTCCATATCCCTGTTATTACCGTATTAAAATAAACATTGACGCAGTTATAATAAGGTATGAAAATGTCGATATTATCATTTTTTGGAATTTTCAAATTTTGTAGGCTGAGAGCCATCTTTTGAAGTCTTAAGTCAGTCCTTTCATTCTATGAACTGCGAGTATTTAAAACAGTGGCGTTTCATCTTCATCTCCGCCCTACTTATTCTCTGCATTTTCCCCGCCTAACGTCCTATCACAAAGCCCGTTTACGCTCGCACTCTCTTTCCTCAATAGACCAGGTCTCATCGCATCCAAAAAGCACTACTACGCTCCCTATTTAGAGTCTTCACTAATCTTATCTTCACATATTTGCTCGGTCTACCATTCATCCGGTTTACTCAGTTTCCCTATTCCCTTACTCTCCGTATGCAAAATGCTTCTTTCTCCTTGATACTACCATTCCCCTAATTTCTCCAACAATTCCTATGCCCCCATTTTCATCTAAAATACTGCCCAAATGCATTTAACTTCTCCACCTACTCCAGTTTATTGCCTTCTTTGGAGCCAGTTATCATCTGCGACATTTAACTAGTGTGTTCAACGCGTCCCTCTCATCAACTCCCTCCTTCTTGTGAAAGCGTCTTTGCCTAGCGCAATACTTCTCCTTACGACCCTACTACTTTGACCGTCTTGATCCAAAACACTTCCGAGATACGTGCACTGTTCTTCATGCTCTAGTTTTTGCCATCCTATTTTAATGTTTAACTTTGCCTTTTTCTTTCTGGAAAATCGCATTACCTTTGTTTTATTAATATTGATTCTAATACCTTATCTGTCGCACTGAATTTCCAATTCCCTCAGCAATGCTTGCAACTCCTTGGCTGACTGACAAACTATAGCTTGGTCATTAACAAACCTAACTGATTTCATGAAATACCCGCCCACTTTCATTCCTACCTCCAGCTCTTCCCATGCCTCTTTAATGATTTCCACTGCATACAGGTTGAACAGCAACGGCGATAATGGGCAACCCTGCCTTACACTTCTTCCTAACACTGCCCATCCGGACTCCCCGTTCCCCACCCGCACCTGAGCAGTCTGAGACATGTACAGGTTGCGGATTAGCCTCCTATCCCTCCAATCTATTCCTATTTTCTTTAATTTACTCATTAGTTTTCCCATATTTACTCTGTCAGACGGTTTTTCGAAATCTACGAAACAGGCAAATACCTCTTGGTTGTTTTCCGTATTCCTCTCGATTATTTATCTCATTACTGCAATGGCATCACGCGTACCTCTCCCCTTCCTTAACCCAAACTGATCAACCCCAGAGTAATCATTTGCCCTACTCTCCATCCTTTTATTTATGATCCTTAGAACAACTTTAGCTGCGAGGGAAATCAAACTTTTTGTCCTGTAGTCCTCACATGATGTAGCCTTTACCTTTTATGGAATAATAGGAACTAAAACTGATCTGACAAAATCTTCCGGCCTGATTCCTTCCTCATAGATACTACGAGTCAGTCGATTCCCCACATTCTATTACCTTAAATGGTAGATTACTTTAAAAAAATTATATTTAAATAATATTCGCGTTGAAATATACCAGTTAAAAGGTTATATATATATAGAATATGTATATACCATTTTTTACGAGTCTTTTCTTAATGTCCTTACTCAACGTCCCTGTCATCAACTCCCTCCTCCTTGTGAAAAGCCTCTTCGCCTAGCGCAATTTTTCTCCTTACGTCCCTACTACTTCGACCGTGTTGGTCCAAAACATTACCGAGATACGTAAACTGTTCTACCTGCTCTAGTTTTTGCCCTCCTATTTTAATGTTTAGCTTAGCCTTTTCCTTTCTAGAAAATCGCATAAACTTTGTTATATATATATATATATATATATATATATATATATATATATATATATATATATATATATATATATATATATACACACACATTTATACTTGTATTTACATATGTGTATTTCCGCAAGGGGAAACCACGTCGTATTTTGCCTTAAAAGGCAGCTGGGGGTATGAGCTCCTAGAGCCGGCCCTAAGAGTGCTGCTGGCACGCAAGGGCATTGTTGAGCGTAGGGCGCGGATTATGATCTGTTTCCTTCTCAAATAAGTGGAATGTAATGAGCAAAAAAAATGGCTGCCATTAGTTACATAATAACTGATGAACCTTTAAAATTAACTTTTAAAGAAATAATTCGAATTTTCACAGTTTTGAGGCACGTATTGATAGTGTATGAAGGGTTTACTCTATTATCGGCACAAATCAAAAGATACGGCTGTAAAAGATGTAGTAGTGAGAGAAAGAATGCAATGGTTTGATTTTCGCTCCTAACTAAAGGGAATTAATATGAAAAATTCTCTCGGAGTCAAACATGTGCTGCCATCTGTTTGCGAAAAAAAATTTAATTTTGAATATCTATATTTTCTTTTTTTTTAGGATACCCGAGGTAAAAAATAATTTATTTGAATACTTTAACGGTTTATTCCAATGATATTAGGCCTTTTAATAACGTTCATCTGGCCAAAACTTCGAAAAAGTATGCATGTGAAGTTAAATTTCCTTCCTCTATCATAAAATGTAAATCGAATTTAAATTTGGTCTTTTTTGAACCTTAAGTACCTCCGTTAAAAAGTCTCGGGCCAAAGAATATATTTGTTTTTAGTTATTTATTTTAGTACCCTACAAAGCACCGCTAGAATGTGTGGCAGGGGTTGAATAGACCCCAGAAAAATGTTACCGGAATACGACCCTACCGCGGTCGAGCAATGTTATTATGATCCCTTATCGTTCGTGGACAAAGGACATATTAATTCCATATGTTCTACGCTTAATTTCTCTAATGTTCCTACCGTTGTACGATGGGGGTAATAATACAACATTACTGCTAAAGATACTTCTTTCCAATGTATGCAAGAGTTTTAATCTTTAATTTAACATTCGCTTCGTTAGTGATTCCCAGCCTAACCGATCTAATATTTTGGATACGCTTCTAAGTTTATCATAACAAAGTTCTACAAATCTAGGTCCACTACACTACACGCGAGGCAATTGGACATTTTTAATTTGTAACAATTTATAGCAAAAAACTTGTTTTTCGTAGAAGTAAGTGAGTAATATTTTATATCCAATTCAGGAGTTGGATTACCGGGAAATTGCTTTAAAAAATTGAGATTAATGTTTTTAATGAAACATTTTAAGGACATGATGGTGTTCAACTGACAACTACTGTTACTACAATAAAAAACCGATAATTATCGTCGACATGACCATGTTTACGGTTTTCGTCGATATTTTCGTGATTTGTTGCTATTTTGAAGGAGTCATAAATCAATTGATATATATTATATACACGAAAGCCGATATTGGAAAATTGATAGTATCTCTCAGGACGTGGAATAGGGGCAAGAATGTCACTTGTGATTTATTAACTTAATAATTTAATCTTGATGATTAATTATCAACTCTGCATCGACCGCAGCAAATATGTTATTTGCCGAAGGAAGGCGTCCATAAGTAGTACATGGACCAAATGGATAGGGAGAAGGTACATTTTGATTTATTTCGATGGTTCTTTGAACATCGTGTCCCTCCCCCCGGCTTCCTTTTGGGGGCATTGAGAGAATTGAGGATCGTGTTTTTTTGGTGCATTTATCTCTCGGATACGTTTTACCCAAGACGTTGTTGAAGTCTCCCCTGAACGCTTCCGCTTTCATCATCACCGTCTAACTTCCCACTTTCAAGTTACGTAATTTATGACTCCCGTGGATGTACTCCTAATTGACCGTAACGCTGTTGACGGTCGAATAGGACATGTGCAATTTTTCCTGGTGTCGTGCGAATCCATTTGTTTGCTTACCGCGAGCTGTTCCGCGGTCACATGCTAAAAAGTCTTCCATTTTACGGGTTAATGGCGTCGTCCCTTTAAAAAGAGCAATGGGGTGTGTGAATCGGACGGAAGACTGGATAAAAAAGTCTTTGAACCATCAAACTAAGATGGTTGCATTTATTTGAAAATCATACCTTACGCGTGGATGTCGTTCATAACTGATTAATAGAAGAAAGACTGAAAAATTGAATGAAAGAATATCAAGAAACAAGCTAAAATAGGACATTCAAGGAGAACGTGAAACGGAAAGGTATCAGGGAATTAATAACACGAGGGTTGCCTGAAAAATTTCAGACGTTTAGAGATTGAACGAGTACCAAACGATACTGCTCTTTTTCCATCTTGGCGAAAACCACGGAACACGCCTTTCGTCGAATGGCTTCCAAATCCAAAACAGCCTTGAAATCAGTCTGAAATTTGCTTCTCCGTCGTTTGATAGATGGCAGCAAACGATGATAACATAAACTTCCCTCAGGAACGCCCTTTGCTGTCAAACACGGGTACTTATTGAACCGCCATCGTATATATGAAGATGTTAGCACTCTTTTGGACAAAAGTTTTCGAATGTGTGTTTGGCACATGCGTTACAAGGAACTCACCAAAATTTCAGCCATATTGAATGCTTAGCTGTTGTTCAACAATCGTTGTCGAGTGAGTCACTGAGAGAGTTTCTGTGAAAATGAAACAAACTGAGTATCGAGCTGTAATTTAATATTTGTTTTTCAAAGGCAATACGTCTACTACGCAAATCAAAGACTAGTTGAGCGGTGAAATCAATCTTTAGGTTTTATAGTAATGATGATGTTGATAGGTTTGTAGTACACATTCGTTGACGAAAATCCTCCCGAACGGCTAAAATACATCCCCAAGTATTGACGGAAATGGATCATATTACAGGACGAACGCATTATACGTTTATACAATACCCTTCGCAAACCGCCGCGAGGGTGTATGGTGGGTGGTGTTAAAGCACAAGTTATGCATCTATCAACGCGAACCATGCACATCTACATGTATCAACATCTACATAAAACCCCGCAAGCCGCCACAAGGGCGAGTGGCACGGGGTGTTAGGTCATCACCTGTAAAAGGGAACAAAATCCCTTCAACTTACACGCTTGCCAGTGTATGCGTGGGGATTGCGATGGTGCGTATAATACTGAATATTCAACACCGCCGGGTTCAAATCCCGGCGGTGTTGAATATTTTTCAGTGGTATCTCGATCCCTATACTTGAGTTGCTTTGTGGAGGGCACTTTGAGTGAGTACGCCGTCCGTCGGATGGGACGTTAAGCTGCGTACCCCTTAGCGCCTTTCGTAAAGAGTAGGATAATGCCAACACCGGGTTTCTCTCCACCCTTCATCCTTTCCTGTCCATCCCTAATGGCACAAATGATCTCAGCTGTCGGTCGTCTCCCCTAAAATACTACTACTAATACAGGCGTATACTGTCAAATGACAAACAGTTGCACCTTAGGATGCAGTAAAAAATTTATCCCATAACATGCAAGCTGGAATTTGACAAATAAGAAGGGAAATTCAACTTACACATGGACATGCAACATAAAATACTGAATATTAATTCATATTTTCGCGTACAAATATTACTTAGTGAGGAGTTAAAGAAGTTAAATCATATTTAGTATCTAAAGCGAGAATCGATCCACTAACGATCGATCAATTAACGATTCAAACGTTTGTATTGTTGCCATCGTTATTTATTCTGAAATTATCTTAAGTAAACTTTTGAACTGATAATTATATGATTTCATATATAGGCTAAATGAACAGGATTAGAACGATTGAACTTTTTTATGGAGTACTGAATCGAATGAATTGAAATCGACGGTTTGTTTCTCGATTAACATTGCGACGGTTAATGTTAAAAATTATTTTAAAGGTTCACTTTTTTCCCATTGTTACCATGACAATTACAATAAATATCGTTTTACTGAACGGTTTCGTGCAGTATTTAACCATTCGTGAGAATCATCGCATTGAAATCACCCGAAAAGGGTTACGTTAGCGTGATTCAGAAATGACGAACTTGAGCGAGGGAATTTATAATGCACAAGGATACACCTCTGTTCATCCGAGAAACGTTTCTGGTGCTTTGAATATGGTATTCCTTACCTCTATCCTCCGGTGCAGCCGTGACTTCGATCTCTCGATGATCCGCTTACATCATATTAAATATTATCAGACCCGGGGTTTAGCGCGGCGGCGTTATGGTTCGGCAGCCAAAGGGACAGAAATCGTGTTAGGACGGCTTTCTAGCGTGCCGGCGGAAATTTCCGCGCCCCAGACTCACTCCCGAAAATCTCTCTTGTTTACCTGATTACTATTATGAGTCCGGATGTAATCACCCAAATGGCACTTCCACGAGTATTATTTCGCCAGCGGTACGGTGCTGGGTTAGTCAACTATTTGAAGTCAAAACATATTTCACCATTTCAAAGTATATATATATATATATATATATATATATATATATATATATATATATATATATATATATATATATATATATATATATATATAGATAGATAGTCGTAGTAGTAGTATTTATGGGAGAGTACCGACTGCTGAGGTCATTTGCGCCATAGGGCATGTACAGGAAAGGATGAAGGGTGGAGAGAAACCCTGCGTCGGCATTAGCCTACTCTTTACGAAAGGTGCCAAGGGGTCCGCTGTAGTGTAACGTCCCATCCGACGGACGGCGTTATTTATAGATAGTGGCAGGAATAGGATAGGTGGATGTTGAACGGAATGAATGGAGGAAGAATGTAAGCGGAATTGAAGAAGTGTTTGCTGTGGTTCAGGGTGTCAGGTTTTGTATTTTTGTGTCTGTGTCCATCTAAAACTTGCTTTAAACAGTAGTCTACCAATGATAATTATTGTTTTTTAGTGCACTTATCAGAGGAGAGTTTCCAGTGATTGTTCTTTCCCATAATTTTTTTATTCCACGCTTATTGGCTCTTTGTTTCCATTTTTTTTAAATTCCCCATATCTTTTACTGGTGCAGTGCTCTAACATATTGTCGCACAGTTCAATATTCTCTGTATTTTCTCGTCCGGGTAAACATCCCATCCGATTTATCTCGTTGTGTGCTACAGGACATTGAGAAAAGCGCATGTGGCAACTTAGGAGTTCCTACTATCACGTATTCCATCTTCGATTTTGTGAAGGAGTGGATATTTCTCCTGTTTGGAAATAAAGAAGTCACTTTGACGCCCTTGCCCCGATTCAGATTTACTTTCGTGTGGCTGGCTCTTTCGGCCATTGTCGCCTCGTTTACAGTTCGCGCAACAGTGTTCATTCGTTATCAACAATCGCTCCGTCACGCCATGCTCGCTTCTGATTGGCATTCGCATGTCTCGTGCGATTCTCGCGCTATTTCTGTTTTCATGTCCACGTGTAAATTTCACGGTAACTCCTGACTAACTAACTGACTTCATATTTTTATAACAGCTTCTCATTCACGGTGTTGCCAACTGTTACGTTTGTTACCATTGGGCACATCTATGGCTGAGATTTGAATGATTCTTTGTCGGCAGAACACCTAAACATTGTATCAATCATTTGCCGAAGTAATATGTATCGCGAATTCTCGTGTATAGGTCGACCTTTTTATACTAAATTTTAATGAAAAATCTCCTAGGTTGACATATAAATGAGAGAATCACCTATGGTAAGTTTAAAAAAAATGTTATTTGGGATTATATTTAAATTTGAACAAGGTTGCAATCCTGAATTTATTTCTATTCCCGTCATGTTATAATAGCGCCACAGTTATGACTTTTCTTAGTACTAAATACTACTGCCACAAATGATCTCTGCTCGTTGTGTTGTTACAGCGGTAATGGCCAACACTTGGTGCAGTACTAGTTGTGTGAATTTGGGAACGCACTCAAAATCACACTGTCGATAAAAAATGGTTGACATTGTCGATACATTCCAACAGTCGAAATAATATCGATTATTTACAATTTCACTACTGCCGTTTAAAGGGTTAAATTATATTCCTTTTAGTCGTTATTACTTTAAGAAAGGGGATCGGGATGTTGCGGTGGCTTAAGTTCAGGCTTCCCTCCGAGAGGGCCCAGGTTCAACAAATATTAGAACAACAGTGGTATCTCGATCCCTACTTGAGGTGCTTTGTGGCGAGCACTTCGAGTGAGTACGCCGTCCGTCGGATGGGACGTTAAACTGCGGACCCCTTGGCGCCTTTCGACAAGAGTAGGCTAATGCCGATACCGAGTTTCTCTCATCCTTTACTATCCATCCTAAATGGCGCAAATGACATTAGCTGTCTGACGCCTCCCATTAAAAACTGCTACTTTAAGAACATGCATTTTAAAATGGTCCAGAAATTGAAATTAATTCGCTGGTACCACATTCTGAATAACCTGCCAGCATTTCAAAATTGCGTAAAAAACCAGGGTCGTATTTTCATAATACGTTAGAAAACGGAAATTTTAATTATAAATTCGGGGGTGTATCTATGCATGAATATATACTGTACCTATTGTACTGATTTGATTACGCCTTGATATGTCTGCTCTGGTTGTTGATTAAAAACTGAAATTAATTGATATTAATTTTAAAATATTTTTCAGACTTAAAAATAACACATCTTTGTATTAAATGGTCAAATCTTAACTATATATCCTTCCTTCCGTGAAGTAGGTTATGGACTTTTTTTTGCATATATGGTTAGACGTAATCAGCAAGAGGGAAGCATAAGCTTTCATTCGTTTATTTTATCTCCAAGTTCTTAATCTGAGTTTTTTTTTTATAAAAAGCGTCTTATTAGTTGACGAAAGACACTTGCTCGCTTCGGTCTTCTTCTCCGCCTTGGCTGTCAGTCGTTTGGGAACGTAATCCGAGGACTTGTGTTGTTTTCGTTAGGAGCAGCGATATTTTTTTATGGACTCATGAATTGGTTTCTTTCCGAAAAAATTGCCCGCGCGACGTATACAAAAGGCAGGTTGAAGTCCCTTCTGGAATAATGTTTTCATTGACCAACCAACAAAGCAACAATTCCCTTATCGATTCTTATGTTCCTATCGCGGTTTTTTTTTCTCTAGGTGTCTCTTCCAGTTCCTTTGGGAAGCGTGGATAATTTATCGCCGATCAAATTTTGGAACGATAAGGCGCTTCCGCACGCGGGAGTGCGTGGCGAATGGCACGACCGAGCGTGAATAATATCGAAAGGTTAGAGCTGATTAAAAAGGCAAATGTCCAGGAACCGGAGTAAAATCGGGCACCGCATGTTAAAAGGACATGTTTGAAACATTGGAGGACCTCCCATGTTTGACACATGGGTACATTGAACGCATTATTGTCAATGGTAGTCCACCTTGCGTTTAATTTACCAATTTTCAATGGACAAACTGACCGAACGACCGCGATAATCACCGAGCCTCACCGAACACGAGACAACGTGACGAACCCTCAGATACAATAAACTGTTTTTTCAATTCTACATACTTCCTTCCTTAATTTTATTCCGTCCAACATGTCTACCATATCCCTATCCTTGCTCGCTTTTTTTAACGTGTCCTCTTATATTTATCATAGTCTTCTTCAACATCCCCTTGCCAATGAAAACGCTCCGTAACCTACTTTCCTGTATCTTTTTGATTTCTACATTTACATAATACCCCGCAAGCCGCCGCAAGGTCGTGTGGCGGGGGGCGTTAGGTCACCTCCTGTAAAAGGGAGCAAAAACACATGCAAAATTAGTACTTCCATGAAAACCTAAACCCAGGGTGGCGTGTACATTCATGTAAAATTCCTTTAATTTTCCACGCATACAACTACGTACATGTATACTATCATCTAACAAACAATTGCACCTTAGGATGCAGTAAGAAATGTATCAAATAACGTCGGGATCGAGATGGTGCGGTGGCTAACGTACTGGCTTCCCACCCAGAGGGCGCGGGTTCAAATCCCGGCGGTGTTGAATATTTTTCAGAGGTATCTCGATCCCTACTTGAAGTGCTTTGTGGAGGGCACTTTGAGTGAGAACGCTGTCCGTCGGATGGGACGTTAAGCTGCGGACCCCTTGGCGCCTTTCGTTAAGAGTATGCTAATGCCGACGCCGGGTTTCTCTCGGCCCTTCATCCTTTCCTGTCCATCCCTAATGGCGCAAATGATCTCAGCTGTCGGTCACCTCCCCTAGATACTACTACTACTCCAATATCGTGTAAGCTATAATTTGAAAAGCAGGAAGGTGAAATTCCACTACCACATGGCCATGCAACATACAATGGTCTCCGCCCCAAGGACAAAGGTAGGGAATGTGATCCAACGCTGCAGGTAGCGGAAAGGTCCCCCCCCCCACTCAGAGAGAGACGAGGGATTGAAGGGGAAACTGAAAAATAGACAAAGCAGAGCAAGCAATACCGTAAATAGCACCACATTATTTAATGGCATTCTAATGCGATCATGCGGGAAGGGTTTTGACACATGCAGAAAGAAAGGGTTTTGACAACAAAACACACGAGGTTAGTGAAAGTGCATGCAATTGAGTAGACTTAATTATTCCCTTGATGCTAAGGGTGGCAAGTGGAATTTTTGCTATCTATAACACTACAGTTGATATCCCGTCTTGTCGTTGGGAAGGAGAAGTCCTTGAGCCTGCTAATTCATCCACATAAATCTCCCAACAAATCCCCTCTCCTCTCCAACCATTCTTCTTTTACTTCTTATTTCGTTTTCCTTCTCGTCCATTTTATCTTTTCGATCCCTCTTAAACACTCACATTATCCCAAAAGCCTCCAATTTCCGCCTATCACCTTGGTTCAGCGATCAAGTTTATGAACTGTACAAAACCACGTTCCATATCAAAGTTTTCACCTGTAGGTAATTCCTTTAAATTCTTATTTCTACGTCCCTTTCATAAATTTCCTCCTCCTTGTAGAATCTTCTTTCTCATAGGTGGTCTGAGTATGTACCATATGCACTTTGAGAAATTAAAAAAATACCCGTCTTTATTTTTCACCCATTAAGCCTAGAATTTCATCGTTATTTTTCCCTGTCGTTCCATTTTATATTTCAATTCTCACCCAAATGCCCATCTAGGGAGTCTCTAATCGACGCTTATCCTCACGCCTTGTGTTTATCATAACAGACGAAAGACGTGATATTCACCCAAAATATTTCAAGAACTAGAAATTCATTGGAACACCAATGTGCTGATAGATTACGGACGGGAGTGAAACGCCTCTAGAAGTACAAGTATTTGTGCTTCTATATTCTATTTGTACTGGTATATGTATGTGTCTGTATATGTATGAAATTATATGTATAAATAAATAAATATATATATATATATATAATTATATATATATATATACATAAAATTATATATAATTATATATATATATATACTCATTCACATAAAAATAGATATTAGGAAAAGGGATAGGAACACATTAAAGGACGAACACAGTAGAGGTGGGGAAGGCGGAAGCAGGAAAATCACGAGTGTAAAAATATTTTCTAGACCGGGAATGGAACTCCGGATCTTTCCACTTGGCCAAAGAATCGGGGCACTTGGCTCTTGGTTGCATTAAGCATCGCAGATCTCCGGGTAAATTACGTTTCCTGGATAGCTCAAGTGGTTATGAGTCTCCGCCCGGCAAGTGGAAAGATCCGGAGTTCAAGTCCCGGTCTAGGAAATATTTTTACATTCGTGATATGCTTGATTCTGCCTTCCCCACCTTTCCTGTGCTCGTCCTTTATGTGTGTTCCTATCGCTTTTCCTTATATATATATATATATATATATATATATATATATATATATATATATATGTATATACATAATATGTTTTGATGTAGAACAGAATGTACGCGGCATTGGAGGTTTTATTATTGTATATAATGTTTCAGATTATGTTTTGTTGGGCGGAGCTGAGAGGTTTGGGCGTGTTCAGTCTGTGTCCACCCAAAACACTAATTTAAAAATGGTTGGCAAATTAGACACAATTAAACAAAATATAATTTGTGTTTGTTATGCGAGAGAGTTTAATCTAGCGAAATCCATGGTTCATGTTAATCTTTCTAGGTACCCTGCCGTCAAATCCGCTGATATTTTTCCATCTGGTTCTCAGCTACTTATCGCCACCTGTTCATAAAAATCATTCGATAAAATTCATCCAAAATATCTTTCAACGTTTAGGAAATTAATTTATGGGGGTTAGGAGGTGCGTAAATTTGACCAGTTCGAAAATGTTGTAGTTTATCATCTATTCAGCACGCGATTTTGTTGTTCAAGCGGTAGAACTTTTCCTCTCATTCCACAATAGAAAGATAAGACAAATGAAAACAAAGGCAAATACCTTAGATAATGCTTTGGGCCGATGAACCTTTGAGGAACTGGCCAGTTTCGGTCATTGATGTGCATAAGGGGTGGCACTTTCAAAATGTTCAAATTACGTATGGTCAGCGTCTGATTTTTTTGAACCTCACCGAGTAAAAAATCTGCAATTTTAGAACCCTTCCCCTTTCTCCTCGCATCCCCTTACGTAATCACTAGCGCCGACCAATTATGATATCAAACAGACTTCCCTTCTAATATAAAACTGCAGAAAAGCGTATTTTGTCGTGGCGAAAGCCTACACTACAACAAAGACTGATTCGTAAAATTTTATTGTTTTTACTGAGATAAGTAATCTGCCTTGAAAAACAAGGAAAACTTGTATTTCTAATTACATTGTAATTACATTTTAACTCGTACATTAAAATGAAATCGATGCGATAGGCACAATAGGTAGACGAGACTAATGTAAAAAAAACCAAGGTAATGAGATTTTCACGAAATATGAAAGCTCAAGTGAACGTTAAAATATGAGGTCTTAAACTAGAGCAGGTGGAACCGTTAGCATATTCTGTTAGTGTCCTGGGCCAAAATGATCGAAGTAGTATGGTCATAAGAAGAAGAATTACGTTAGGCAAAGAACCTACCGCTAGGAGGAGGAAATTAATGATAGGGATTTAATTATTTTTCAGTATGGATGTTAAGATAGAATTGGTGAATACCTTTCTATAGAGTGTGGTTTCTTAAGGCGTGGAGACTTGGTCGTTGAAGCAAAATGATAGGCATAGATTGGAGGCTTCTCAGATGTGTGTATGTGGAGAAGGTTGTGAGTGGACAGAAAGGAAAACAAACGAGAAAGTGCTTGGTATTTTAGGAGGTGAGAGAGAATTGTTGGGAAAAATCACAAGAAGACAGGAAAGATAGATGAAAAGCATATTGATTAGCAGTAGAATGTTGTAGAATGTGATAAGAGGGGAGAATGTTGGGCAAACGAGGAAGGGGAGGATGTTGGAAGGAATGAAAGGAGGAAGGAAGTTTGCTGAGTTAAAGATAGGCTTAGCGTCTGATATCTGATTTTGTCTTGTTGAACTAAGCTACGATATGTGGGCTTGTTATGCTTGCATCCATACAAAAACTTCTTTAAACGGTTGGACTACCAAATGAAAACAATATGAAACAACCTTGGAAGCATTGAAATGAAAAATTTAAATCTTTTACAAGGTCGATTAAACACATTGAAAATAACCCAGAATCGACAATTTCCCTAGTGAGTATTTATATACAAAAAGTCTACTCTGGTGTTTAAAGTGGAGCTCGAAATTTTTTCTCATCAATAATAGTTTAAATTATTTCCATAATAAGATTCCTCCTGGAACCCCCTTTCCAATACTCTTTAAGGAAACGGTGTTAAAAGGCATTCCATTCCCTCCTCGGAAGCCTTACGCGATTAAATGATAGACCCTCATCTCGTGGGGCCTCACGAGGAATCTCTTTTGAGGAAGGGCGGCACGGAAAGGAGAGCGATTTTGCGAAATGCCTTGATTAGCTCAGGAGAGATGGAAAGGAAAGCGATATCGTTGGTCGTCTTGCCCGCCGTCGTCTTTGCCGCCTTCCTGCCGTTTTTCCCGAAATGCCACCTTATCTTTCTTATCTACAAAGGACGAGATCATTTTCCCTCCCTAGACTACTTCGTTTCCCCCTCCCCATCTTCTTTTAACGATTGGGAGGGCGCGGCCTTCATTCTCGTCCTTGCACAATCCTACCTCGTGTTCTTTGCCGCGGCAGACTTGACTCAGACGGCGCTCCCGTCATTCCCAAACGCACACACACTCTCTCTCTCTGTCCCTTCCCCTTAGGCGGGATCGCCGTGTGCCTTTGCAATGGTCTTTTTGCCATCATATATATATATATATATATATATATATATATATATATATATATATATATATATATATATATATATATATGCGCGCGTAAAAATTATGCATAGTGTGTGTGAAAATAAGTCTATCTCGGATGTGTGTGTGTAAAAATACGCCTTTGTTTGGATTTTTCATTTTCATTACATAACACGCATCTTCATTTTTTCGTTCATCTGAACATTTTTGTATAGATAACGCCCGCGTTATCGATGGGAAAATATGGTATGTGAACAAAAATGAGCAAAGATATGGAGTTTCATGAATGTGTGAGACTTGGTCTTTTGAGGCAGGAGGGTATGAAGAGTGTAAATTGGATGCTTAATTTATGTACGCGTGCGGGGAAGAATGGATACAGAGAGGAAGACGAACGCTTGAGTTTTTTATTAACATGGTGGTCAAACAGAGGGAGTTGCTGTTGGACGAAATGTGAAAAAGGCAGAGAAAGTAAATGAAAGGAGGAAACAGTGAAAGGTAGTTATTCAGCTGAAGGCCGTGATGATATAGAAGGCAGAATATTTGGATGAGTGAAGTAGAGAAAGAGACGTGGCTTTTAAGAGTGTATGAAGGCAGGCAAGGCAAGTAATGAAGAAATGGAAAGAGAAATACTGCAGGGAAATGAAACAGGATGTCCTAACGGAGTAAGCAGGCATTAGGGACTTCACAAAAACGTGCCTCAGAATCCGTGGGATACCTTGAATAAAGAATGAGTATAGCATGCTTTCAGAATGATGAGGGAGTGTTTAAGCACGCATACGCTTGCTCTGTATAATCTTTTCCGGTTGCGCTGCTTTTCCTTTCTGGAACGTCTACACTCAATCCCAATTCCGCACAACACAACCATTCTCATGGCCACGATAGACGTCACATCTCTGTACACCTCCATTCCTCACAAAGAAGGCTTAGAAGCCCTGAAACATTACCTCTCCCTACGATCCACACCACACACCCCATCCACAGATTTCCTCCTCGAATTGAGCCAAATCGTTCTTACCAAAAATGCTTTTCAATTCAATGACAAAATATATTTACAAATAAAAGGCACTGCAATGGGCACGCGTATGGCTCCTGCATACGCCAATCTTTTTATGGGTAAACTAGAACACGACTTTCTGCAACAACAAACCCTAAAACCACTTTTCTGGGCCCGCTATATCGATGATATTTTCCTCCTCTGGTCCCACGGACGCGAAACTTTATCCTCTTTCATTTCCTCTCTCAACTCCTCCTCCTCAGTATCATTCACTTCTTCTATATCCGACTCGAATATTACCTTCCTAGATATCGATATTCACCTCCAAAACAATACGTTTCACACTTCAGTCCACATTAAACCAACCAATAAGCAACAATATCTTCATTTCGACAGCTGCCATCCTCCTCACACAAAGCGCTCCATCCCATTCTCACTCTCTATCCGTGGCTTCCGTCTCTGCAACAACACCCCCTCCCAACAGAAATACTTGGACCAGCTGCATGAATCCCTCAGAAAATGTGGGTACCCTGAAAAACTGCTAAACAGTAAAATCCTCAAACCGTCAACCCAATACACTCCCCTCCCCAAACCAAACCGCCCAAAATGCCCTAATCTTATCACCACTTTCTCCCCCGGAACACACAAAATTAAACATCTAATCCGTGACCTCTTCCCAATTATCAATAACACTCAGTCCACATCGCTTTTATTCCCACATTGTCCCTCTGTTTCGTTTAAACGGCCGTCGAACTTGCGAGACATCTTCAAGTCCACAAAACCAACTGCGAGCACCCCCGTCTCTCCCCCACCCCTATCTGCACCATGCAACCGCCCACGCTGAAATGCTGTCATCTTCTAAGACCCTCCCCCTCCCTCAGTACCAACTCCCAAACTCTCGCCACCTGTACCTCAAAAAATATTATATATCGCCTTTCCTGTAACTTCTGCCCTGCCTTCTACGTGGGCGAATGCACGACCGCACTTTCCCTCCGCATGAATAACCACCGATATTCCACCAAATCTCCCACCTTTCTTAATTATCCCATCCCTACTCACACCGCTTCCCAAAACCAATCTTTTGACGACTGCTTCTCTGTTTCGGTGATTGAAATCCTTCCCAAATCTGCGAGTATAATAGAGGTGAGAACCCGCGAGATGGCGCATATCTGGGTGGCCCAATCATTCAAACCGCCCGGGCTGAACCAAGCCCACTGAATGCATCAATTGGCTGCCTACATATCCCCCCCACCCCCTTGTTCATTTCCTATTGGTCCCTTTACCTCTCCTTCCCCCACCTCTCCCCCGCACATCCTCTCCGCTCTTCCCCGAGAACGCCATTCTGAAGACGACAGCCGTGCTGTCGAAACGTAAAATAACAAATTGTGAGTGTCCTTTCTTTGTGTCTCTATATTCTAAAAATCTACATCTGTGTTTTTTATATATTTGTGTGTCGCCGATGAGCGTTCCATTTCGAAGATATTTTATATATATATATATATATATATATATATATATATATATATATATATATATATATATATATATATATATATATATATATATATATATATGACAATAAACACGGTAATCAACCTGAAGGTCAGTTTGGTAGGTGATTAGGTGATGGTAGATTTCACCCAGTTCTAAGCCCGACAGCGTGTGAAATTCACTTATCAGGGTAGGGGGGCCAGTTCCTTTCCCTGTGCCGGTTATGGTTTCCCAGGAAGATCTGGTACCCGGAAAATGACATAGCTTGGGTTAGGGTCCTCACATTTCAGCAAGTTGAAGCTGTCGGTCTTCTCTGATAAGTTATTCACGTGAGACCAGCAGGTTTCAGACGGAGAGAATTGGCGAATGCGAGTTCTTGGGGCGGGAAGTCGCAGGATATGCTGTGAAGGGAATTTAAATGGGGGTTGACGGCTAGTACAGGTATGCACGCGGGTTCTCGAGTTCTCACCTCTTTGTTTCTATCTCTTCGTTTGTTTTACATTTTATTTTCTCCATTCTTCTCTATACCCAGATATCTAAAGTCTTCCATCTACGCATATCCTCTTGCCTCAACAACCAAGTTTCCGAGCCATAAAAAAAATTAGATTCCCTTTAAAGTATCCCACTAGTCCTTAATTACTCCTTACGACAAATTTTATTTCGCATTAATATCATTCATTTTCGAGATTTTCTACTCTTGTTCCTGAAAATATCATAGGAAGTAGATTCTATTACGAGTTATGCTTGACGTTAAATGTTCAATGAAAAATTTTCATTTTACCTTCTTACCCATAGTGATCCCCGACCAGTGGATTGTTTTCTTAGACTTATTTTTTGAAATGCCCCGGTTTGCCATTGTTCATTTTTTGTCTCGTGAATATTATGCAAGGAAATGGTAAATATTGACGTTGCCCTCAGTTATTTTGTCTTCCACCTTGAATTTTATTTGTTGTAGTACTATATTATCAAAGGGTTTACTTGTTATCGGACTCTTTGAGTTGAAGTTAAATCAATTCAGAGAATACCTCGGGGAATAAATCGGCGCCTGCGTGGGAGGGTAAACACTGTCCATGAATATTTATGCATTTTTCGAAATTCGGTATTACAAAAAGAAACAAGCGAATAGGAAAGTAGTCTCTTAATTTAAAATGTTTCCGGAAAGTCCCGAATCCACATAGGACCGCAACCAGAACAATGCTTTATGATAGATATCGAATTTTATTAATCCTTCATTCGTATTGTTTTTAATTTTTTATCGAAGAGGATGTAATTTTTTTGTGAACAGAAATTTACGACTTCGTGATCGATTGCTATCCCCTTGTTAAATATATGGCGAATCTGTAATCTCTGGTTGAATGATACATGAGCGTATAATTCTTCGTTGGAGAATAAAATTGATGTGGATAAATTCGGAGATATTATTGAGCATTGTGTGTCCTGGTGTCGACCTATTATCAACTTCCTTGCTAATTAAAATTTTCCTTGTGATTGGAATGGGTATCTATTATTTTATTAATATAGCAATTCATGCAAACACCCACATCTATTGGTCAATGGCAATGGCGTAGATGCGTTCATTAAAAGGGGCACTTTTTTGAATAAGAAAAAACTTAATTTACGAAGTTAACAGTTTCAGGCTTAACTTTGTGGAATTCTTTCATGGTGAGGGTGAAAGAAAGAGAAAAAAACACTTTGCATTTCCACACACTTTTAATATAACACAATTTACGAGTATTATTTAATACGATACTTGATAAACTATCTAGGAATTTACTTCATTTTATTACATAGCGAACATAAATTAAGTACATTTCAAAATTTCGGGATTAGCTGCGAATATTTATAAATACTCGTCATTCTGCTCTTCGATTTCCCTGATGATGTTACCAGTAAGAGAAGCGAAACGTCCATTAGATTTTAATGGCCGAATATCCCGATTATATCACCAATAATATGAACTAAGTTTAGACAAGTTTTAAAAAATTGGTTATCCTAATGATACTCCGAGGAGGAGTGAAGAAATGTCGAGTAGTTTAAAATAGTTGTTTATCGTAATGAGGTAAGATGAACGAAATGCCGTTTAGTTAGTTTAGTTAAGTTTTCATTTTTCGAATATTTTAATGATACTTTCAGTAATATGAGTGAAACGTCTTATAGTTTCAATCAGTCTATCATTGTGCATTCTCCCAGTAAGATGTGCGAATAGCCTAGCCTATAATAGAATAGCCTAGCCTAGTTAATAGAATAGCCTAGTGGTATTAAACAATCGTAATCCTGAGGTTCTCAGTAAGAGGATCTAAATTCAGATTAGTGGTAAATAGTCGATAACCCTTATTATACTCTCAATAAGAGAAGCGAAACGTTGAGGTTTTTTAAAAGCATCACAGTTAATCCCCGATATGCTTGATGCAATTAATGAAAGATACTGCGAAAGCCTCCTCCATCTTAAAATAATGGAAAATGATGTCATATTAATTTCATACATCTTCGCTCAATGTTAATTTTTATTTCCATTTTATGAACTGTACATCCAGTCGTGTTATTCTGTGATTTGCGAGGCAGCTCTTGTTACTGAGAAACTATTTTAATAATTCTTTTTGAGATTTGGACGAAGATTTCTCCATACTTATTCTTTCCCTTTGTAGAAAATCCTAAGATGAGAGTTGAATACTGAATAAATAACCGGAATTATTTAGTGTGCACAATGATCGTCCGAGTGATTGTTCTTCATTTGAACGCTCGGAAAACTTGTACTCATACTTGTATATGTAATCGTAGTTTTTCAAGGTCTTCCTTTGGTAACGCGGGTATTTTATTTTAATGCTACATGACTCATATCTTTATTTCCTATTGGTTTTCATGGATTCCTCTTACGTTATCTCTTCTTGATTAAATACGGCTTGCTTATTGGGATGTTCTGCATAGTCGTCACTCGTAATCGATCCGAGGATTGGCTCGTAGAAGCTCTCCGAGCAATCCTGTTCCTAGTCAATCCTTTTATAGTTGATTGAGATGGCATCTATGATCACCCATCACTCTTTATTTATCACCCTTGGTCATGGCATTTTCTGTAGTAACATCTACTTTTCACTTTGCCTATGGTCTGCTCTCCGCTATCGTGCCTCAGTATGTGTGCAATTAATATTCCATATTCTTTTTGTAAAACTGTTCTCTTTAAGCCTCTCTTTTCACCAGCTCATAGAAGTGCATAATTCTTCAATCACTTCCCTATCTATTTAAATTTCAGCATCCTTCACCTATTGCACAAAATGTTCATCGCTTCCTGTCTTCTTTTCTCTGTTGCTCAAGTCTTACACCCACAAGAAAAGTAGAAAAATGCCAATGAATAACTTTGAACGAATTGCATTCTTATGTTTCTTGTGTATATACCAATATATTTTTCCCACGATGGACTTCTTCGCCGTACTTATTCTACTTGTTTCGTCCCTCTTGCTTCTTCCATCGCAGCCGATCTTGCAGCCTAGATAACAAAGTTCTTCCCATTATTTAAGTTTGTCTTTTCGCGTTCTTACTTGAGGATGAAGTGATATATTATCACCGTTACAGTTTTAAGAATCTGACGGCACTAGAGCATCAATCCAAAGGTTGATTAGCTGCAACTTTCCATACCAGGTCCTGTTTCCCTACCAGTCACTTGAATAAATCATGCTTCTTGTGCCGATATTTTTGGTCACCTGATCCTTGTATCATTCATTCTTGGAACTCTCCTGCATTTCTTCTCATCTTATGTTTCCTCCAGTTAATGGTCATTAGTAATCCTTTGTGTCCAATAATATTTTCAATCACTTCCCATCTTCGTCTTCGTAAGTGCCCTCCATTAGACTTGCCTTTGCCTTTCATCCAATCCTTCGCAGCACCTTTTCATTTTCGACCGTGGGTAATCGTTTCCGTTCTCATCAATCTTCGCTCTGTCCACATTTCAATCACCTCCAATACGTACATGTTCTTTTCTCCCTACTTAACCCATCGTTTTCGTCTAATATCAGCATAATTTTGCAGGGCGTCCTTCACCATATGTGAAATGATTTGTCCCCTCTCGGCCTGGACGTTGCGGAAACAAGAGTGGTGGTTGAGTCTTTCAGAATGGGTCACAGTTTTCTCTGTGAGGAGTTGATAGCATGCTTACATGCTGGGAGTGGAATTCGTATGAAGAGTGGAGGTAAGGGGAGGAGGGGGGACCGTTGCCCGCATAGCAGCAAAGAGTGACGCGTATGGCGACCTAATTACTGTAGGGCACGGAGTCCGTATTTCATGTGATTTTGCGATAATTGGGATCGCTGGAGCGCCTTGCGCTCATATTGAATAATGCAGTTTGAACTGCAGATATGGTGAAAGTGCGTTCCGGCTACGCAAAACGACGAAGAACTTCAAACATGAATGTGCGTTTTTGTTCCCGCCAAAACTCTTGCTGATTTCGTCAATAATGCAAGAAGTGCGAGAAAGTGAAATGGGCCAGCCCATTCCCAGGCCCATTTTACCATGGTTGATTTTCTTTGCTACGGACAGGTAATGAAAGGGAACAAAAGGTTATGAGAAACTGAATTACAACGAGCGAAAGCAGAGAAAGGGCAAGGTGTAAATACCTTACACATTCAACTTTTTTCATTGATAGGTGCGGATAAATTCCTTTGATAATATCGTAGTTAGGGGTCTTAATGATTTCTTCGGTGTCATAGGTTTGACCTTGCAGTGTCCTCATCTACCTTCCTTAGAAATAGCCTAAGTCTCGTTGCTTGGAAGGACTTACATCATAGTTCCTCTAGTAGCCGCGTTGCGTTCGCTTTCTTATCGTATCGTAACTTTTCTTATCTTTCCCTTCTTTGCACCTTTTCTCTCTTCTTAATATACCCCAAATACTTACAGAATATCCCAATTTTGGCCCTATTTATTTAGAGGGGAAACTTGGAAAGCAAGATAGAGGGAGGAATATTAGAATAGGCAGTTTGGATGGTATTAAGGAATGTAGGAAATATAATGCATTAAAAAGAGGATTGTTGTTTTATGTAGTATGGGATATAGGGATATTTTTTGTCATGTCAGTCAGTGTTTAGGAGTACCAGCGGCGTCCAGGGCCCATAAAAATCTCACCATAATATAGTAACCTACAGCTAAAAAAAAGTTGCCAAGAAATTACTTTGATAAAGCTCACATGTGTACGTAAGGCTTTAAGGTAACCGGTATGAGGACTCCACACAAAATTAATTCGTCGCATTGCTCGACGTGGAATTCGTTGACCTCAAGAGAGCTGAGGCCATTTTAGGCCATTTGAATATGAGAATTATTTGGCAAAGTGGATGGTCCCTTCTAATTCTCCCTAGTTTCCCGTACCGCCAGTCTTCTCCAACGAAAGGTGTCGAGAGGAACACGGTTTAACAACTCATTTTCACCGTTACGTTTCACTTGGAATGCCCTGAGTGTAAATCCAAAGAGGAAACCGCAATGGTGCGATGAATATTCAACCGCGAGTGGTAATCCAACCAAAAGCGAGTGGAGAGCGTGACCTTTCTCCGTGAAATTACGACTTAAACATGTCGTTTTCGCATTAATTTATGATATGATTTCAGGGTTTGTTGATTTTCAAACATCGTCCGGGAGCAGCGGTTACCAAGTAACGATTTTCCGAGGTTGTGTGGGTCGAATTAATATGGGAACATGGCACCCTCCTGCTGTTTATTATTATTATTCAACCACGCGGCAATTACACAAAACTATGCCGAGCGCGTTTAACATTTAATTTTCCCTTACTTATTAAAAAAAACCTTTTATAACTGATGCTTATTTCAGTTAATAAAATCTGGAAGTTCAATAAAGGGTTGGTGGGCTATGATGTCCCATCAGAAACTTGTTTCAGGAAAGCGATAGTTTGTCAGACGACAAGAGGGCGAGTGTTGTCATGACATTGTACCCTTGTGAGCAAACGCGAGGGTGTGTGACGGGATCTCAGTACTACTACTTACTGTACTACTCAGTACTTACATCAGACTACTGTTGTCCAAAATTAATCCCTCCCCCATAGTGCACTTGGTCGACGTTATTCTGATTCCTTATATCGTATGAGGTAAAAATGACATCTTAAACCTATCTGTTCTACACCACTAGTATTTTCAACGGAAGGATGAATACTTTAATACCAAGCCTTATTCTTTCCTTTACTGATGATATAGCATTACACGACACCGGTGGTTATTGATTCTAAAATTTAGGGGTATGGTACACTGCCCTATATAAAAGGCTTGGCATAGTTGGCTCTTCAGAAGGTAAACTACATTGCTTGAAGTACATGAGGAGTAGGGAATTGCTGTGAGAGAGAGTTAAAAAGCGGTTGGGAGAGGGATGGGACTCCTGTTTTGAAAATAGGGCATGTTTTGCATCTAGGTTAAACGCTGTTTTTGTTCGCCAGTGCTATCTTGGTATATATATATATATATATATATATATATATATATATATACACACATACATATATATATATTCAAACACGAAATCCCGCCAAACGGCGAACAAATACTCATTCACATGGAAATAGATGTAAGGAAAAGGAATAGGAACACACATAAAAGACGAATATATAGTATGTATATATATATATATATAAATATATATATATATATAAATATATATATATATATATATGTATATATATTTTTTTGAATATTCATTTAGTCTTAAGTATGGGTAGCAATTTACTTTGAACAGAATCTAGTTTAAAGAATAATTTTTCCAAATTATATCATTTGCGCCCGAGTTCTTGATCATTAATTGGTCTGTGTGTTTTTCTCATGTACACGGTAGTATTCTTGATCATCTGCCATGATCCATTTATCCAACACTGACCGAACGATTGGCTTTTAATTGGCATTTTCATTTGAAATGCTCCAGTTTAGGTTAATATACGCATTGGGAGAATCCTGCATTTCTCGAAATCGGGGAAGAAACTGAATTATTTCCCCATTCACGCGCGAGGGTGCGTACGGAGGCGAACCACTGTTTCGCCCGGTTTTTATTCGTTTGTTTTCGCCTTTCTGTTTTTTTTTGGTGGAGACACAATTGAGAAGCTGAGATTTTATTATCATCGCTCATTTATTTTGCTCTGGACGCTTCGGTAACATGTACTACACCCTCAAGTATGTGAGCGGTCGTTTTTTCGGTGGATCTGGTGGTGAAAGTCCTTTCTCCACACCCCATCCCCCCACACCCTCTCCAGTCCCTCCCTCTTTTGGCCGTTGTGTTCATTTTCGTTACTCACGCCAGCGTGCTTTTTTTTGTATCCGCCGCCTTTGATTGCGTGGACTACGGGCACTCTTGCTCGTTAAACACTCTACCACCCTCCCCCCACCCCTCATCGTCACCCATTGGGATTGCTTCGCGTCTGTCGCTGAACGTATGGGAATAGAGAGAGAGAGAGGGAGAGAGAGGTATATGTCATCATTATGGTCCTTTTTATTAACCAAAGGATGATGAGGGGTAGGCAGTTTTTCACCCTCCGAATTCGACTCCTTTCAAGTAACGTGCTCCCGATTTAAATTCGACCTCAAAAATGTTCTCATCTCGTCCGCGATTTTGTTTTCATCTTTCAAAGGTTGCCATCCCGACTCATTATGCTCTAAACGGGAAAGAGAACGTGGGCGTCTAGATGGAATTTTTTTCTCCACGCATCATCATCCAAGGTCAACATGATTGTATGTTTCGAAAGACAAAGGCGATATTCATCTCGTATCGAATCATATGCGACGTGTTAAATTCACTCTTCCACCTTTCTCTTGTTCCTTATGCCTTTTCCTATGTAAAATTCACTCGTCACCAGTGTTACTCACTGCCGAATGCAACTGGGAGTCAAATCAGGCGTCACAGATGTTTGAGCCTAAAATTTTACCCATTGCACCTCTGGAAAAATCTGCGCTGATTTTTGGTTTTAGAAATCAAGAATCATGGTTTGGAAAATGACCCACAGGTGGCAGCTTGATCCTAGAACGAGACAAAAACGCCCAAAAATAGTGAAAACGTGACAGTTTACTTTCAACAATCACCTCGGAGCAAAAGTGGCTTCCCATCCGTTTGTTGAGTAGATCATCTTAGGATTGGGTACCGGTTGGATACATAAGTATTTATTGCGTCTTTTACACACAGCACATACGTCTTTACTCTATTTGCAGATCTACTAAAAGTTATCCTATCTACATGTGCATACCAATTTTTTCCCAGGAGATATCTCTTTTAGGGGTTTTAATCCTTCAAAAATGGCGATTTTAGATCTTTTTTCCGTGTTTTTGTGTCCATTTTACTGTTCTTCTAGGCATCACTCTTCTGGAAAAGGTCATGTCGAGCATTTCACTAAATTCTCCAAAATGATGTCACTTTTAATGTGGGAAAGGAAGCATTTTAGCTCCATATTTTATGATCAACCTAAGAGATTCTGGAGGGCCCGGGTTCAAATCCCAGTGGTGTTGAATATTTTTCAGAGGTATCTCGATCCCTACTTGAGGTGCTTTGTGGAGGGCACTTTGAGTGAGAACGCCGTCCGTCTGACGGGACGTTAAATTGCGGACCCCTTGGCGCCTTCCGCAAAGAGTAGGCTAATGCCGCGGCCGGGTTTCTCTCCACCCTTCATCCTTTCCTGTCAATCCCTAATGGCGCAAATGACCTCAGCTATAGGTGGCCTCCCCTAAATAGTAATACTCCTAAGAGATTCTAAGTGAATTGGAATTTTCCTGACACGGTAAACTAAGGGGGAATTAAGGAAAAGTCCTATGTACGATGATGGTGAAGTGAGAATCGAAAATAGCGCGCTAAAATGACGAAGCATCGTGCAACTGTCATTTTGATTCGCAACAGTGATGACAATCGTTTGAAGAGTCTCCCAGAGCAGGCAGCACGATGCCAGAACGCAACAATACGGCACAGTGATAGCGTGAACATGGCGGCTCCAGTTGAAACATGCTTCACAGTGGAGATGAGTTCTATCACTCGTTTATGGAATAGCTAATGGGGGTGAAAAATATCAGAATTCATCTATGAATGTAATTCTGTATGGCTGTACACAGGTGTTGCTCCAGTAGTGATTGTGGACTGGAAAGATCCGGAATAAACCTTGAATCCGTGATAAACTCCCCTCGACCTGGTCAGGCTCAGATAATAGTGACGCCAAAAGACTTTACAGCAGTGAAAACCATGGTTTTTTGAGGTATCCGGACTTTTCTGAAGTCCTGGAACATATCTGTTGAACACCGTGGAGATAATGTGTGAAAATAATATAAGGCAGAACCTTTTTCAATTCAAGCAATTGCGATATAAAAATAAATGGTTTATTTCATTTTCCGCTCCACTCTCCCTCTCGCCAATGGAATCTATTCGTCTAATTTAAAAGAGAAGAGAGTATAGGTTACCACGGTTGTAATTAAAACCAGTATTTTTTGGCTTGTAATAATAACCGGGGTATTCCTATGCCATTAGTTGTCGTATTTAAGTTCGCAAGAGTGTACACTCTTGCGAACTTGTTCTTCTTGTTCGTCCGGAAAATAACTGTACTGACTCCTGGGCTGGGCGCGCCGCTCCAGGCGCGCCCAGCACCGCTCTGACGGGCTGCGATTGGAGGGGGGTATGTTGGCAAGCGACGCTGAAAAAGGCAGTCGGCTCTGAGCTGTGGTGTAGTGAGGAGCTCTGTTAACGCGAACCTCCACGCTTCGACCCACGTCACGGAACGCGATGCCGAAGTTTTTGGAGCAGCGTTATTCCATCAAATTTGCGGTAAAGCTTGGGAAATCGTCTACCGAAACTGTCGGTATGATTAACCAGGCTTACGGGGAGTCAGCCATGTCCAGAAACATGATCTTTCGGTGGCACAAGATGTTCGTGGAGGGCAGAGAAGAGGTCGACGACGAGTCTTCGAGAGGTTCCCGATGATGCCTTCGCGGGAGCGTTCCAGGAATGGGAACGCCGCTGGAACAAGTGTATCGACTCACAAGGGTCCTATTTTGAGGAATATTAGCTTAAGATATGTAAAAGTGTAATACATTTTTTTTCCTGAGCTCAGTACACTTATTTTCCGGACGAACCCTGTATATTTCATTATTACCTCAATTGCCTATCCTTTATTGGGAAGTGTCTAGAAGAGAGGAAATCGATTTTACTCGAAGAATGGGCTTTTATTTTTAGCGCAAGTTAATCGGAAATCATATCAGTCCTTCGTCACCTTTGATTCAATTTTAAATGATGTCTTCCCAAGGACGAGATTATTAAAGTCGGATTTTAGTTGCACGGAGGTTCTGCAGTGGGTTATTGTTGAAGAGAATCCATTGAACTGACGTCGATATCACAATGGCGTTCTGGTAAAGAGGTCGTCAGATTAAATTTTGAACGTACTTCAAAGGTTCTTTAGGCAAGGCTTGGGAACATTTTCATCTTTGGGAGACCGCATTAAGTTAGCCATAATCTGGCAAGGTTGTATTCATGAAACTTAAAATGAGCATCAAATGTGTATTATTTACCGACAGTTCTTTGTGACCATTTAGTTGAATATTTTTTTAATACTTTTTTATTTTTTAATACTAAATAAGATATACGGTTTAAGGTTGCAGTGCTACCACAAAAGATGTCGATTTTTACATGATTGTAGATTATAACCTTTTTCTCTGATGTACAAAAAAAACAATAGGCAATGGTTCGTTTAACAAAGATATTCACATTTCAAAATTGGTATGTAGCATCTAGATTAGCATTAACCATACTGCGCAATGATGACATCGTCACGTTCAAATGATTTTTAAATCAAATTCAACCCGATAAGGCCGTCTCAAAATGTAACACCGTTTCTGTAAGGAAATTGAAAGCACGATTAAATTAAAAAAAATGAAACGTAGGCATCATATAGCGCAAACACGATGTGGCGATCAAACCTTAAATCAGTGTCGACAGGTCGATAGAAAATTTAATGTTGACACATCGAATTATTGTACGTTGCTAGTTACAATTTAAACTGATCACGTCTGTAAATACGCATTTAATTGCAAATTGAAATAAATTATCAATTGGCTCAGAAATTGGCTGAAGAAATGTTTTCCTGTTTCCCCACTTAATTGAAGAAGGCCTCGGAGAAGGCCGAAAGCTCAAACATTTTACCGTGTGAGTGTCCTTTTAAATGTTACTATTTTATTTGTGTCCTATGGGGCCTCCCATTATTATACTGCTCGTGTGAGTGTTTCCGTATAATCAATATATATACACATATATATATATATATATATATATATATATATATATATATATATATATATATAAACACAGATTTAGATTTTTAAAACATAGAAACACAAAGAAAGGACACTCACTAATGTAGTTATGACGTTTCGGCGACTCTACCGTCGTCTTCTTCATATTTGAGCGTCCTTTCTTTGTGCTTATATGTTTTAAAAATCCACCTCTGTGTTTTTATATATTTTTGCGTCGCCGAAGAAATTTTTGTATATATATATGTATATATATATATATATAGTATATATATATATATAAAATTATAAATAAATATATATATATATATGTATATATATATAATTATATATATATATATATATATAATTATATAATATATATATATATATATATATATATTTGTATATACATTATATATACGAGTATATACTCGTATATATGTTCAATAAATACAATATAATAGCTTATTTCGTGCATATATATGTATACAGGGTTCGTCCGGAAAATAAGTGTACTGAGCTCAGGAAAAAAAATGTATTACACTTTTACATATCTTAAGCTAATATTCCTTAAAATAGGACCCTTGTGAGTCGATACACTTGTTCCAGCGGCGTTCCCATTCCTGGAACGCTCCCGCGAAGGCATCATCGGGAACCGCTCGAAGACAAGTCGTCACGGCCTCTTTGACGGCGTCCAAAGTCCCGTATCGCGTTCCTTTCAAACTCCTCTTTATCTTCGGGAACAGAAAGAAGTCCGGTGGTGCCAAGTCCGGGCTGTAGGGCGGGTGCGGCAGCGTTGCCACGCCGTGCTTGGCCAAGAATTCCGACACGACAAGCGCGGTGTGAGACGGCGCATTGTCGTGATGCAGCCGCCAGATGTTTTTGATCGCTGGCCGGACGCGGGCGACTCGTGCACTTTTGTTTTTGGCACATTACACTGCTCTGCTATCATCCAAACACTAAGACGACGATCAGAGTTCAGTACATCGCGAACTTTTCGCACATTTTCGTCGGTGAGTGTCGTTGATGGGCGTCCAGGCCGTGGTTCGTCGTCGACCTCTTAGTAGTAGTTTTTAGGGGAGGCGACCGACAGCTAAGGTCATTTGCGCCATAGGGGATGGACAGGAAAGGATTAAGGGAGGAGAGAAACCCGGCGTCGGCATTAGCCTACTCTTTACGAAAGGCGCCAAGGGGTCCGCAGCTTAACGTCCCATCCGACGGACGCCGTACTCACTCAAAGTGCCCTCCACAAAGCACCTCAAGTAGGGATCGAGATACCTCTGAAAAATATTCAACACCGCCGGGATTTGAACCCGCGCCCTCAGGGTGGGAAGCCAGTACGTTAGCCCCCGCACCATCTCGATCCCCGTCGACCTCTTCTCTGCCCTCCACGAACATCTTGTGCCACCGAAAGATCATGTTTCTGGACATGGCTGACTCCCCGTAAGCCTGGTTAATCATACCGACAGTTTCGGTAGACGATTTCCCAAGCTTTACCGCAAATTTGATGGAATGACGCTGCTCCAAAAACTTCGGCATCGCGTTCCGTGACGTGGGTCGAGCGTGGAGGTTCGCGTTAACAGAGCTCCTCACTACACCACAGCTCAGAGCCGACTGCCTTTTTCAGCGTCGCTTGCCAACATACCCCCCTCCAATCGCAGCCCGTCAGAGCGGTGCTGGGCGCGCCTGGAGCGGCGGGAAAAAATCAGTACACTTATTTTCCGGACGAACCCTGTACGTACACACACATACACACATATAGATATAGAGAATCGTACATTAATGAAGTGAAGGACCACAGTTTTTATTTGTTAAAAATTAGGTGGTCCAAGGTGGACAAGTAGCGAGGGAGAGTGAGGAGTTTGGGGATGATCCATAGGGGTAGGGGTTCATTTTCTAAATCTCGGGCGGAAATGTAATCATCCTCACTATTTTGCAGAAACCTTTGCTGAAAATTATCTTGAAATAAAAACGGGTTCGCCGCAAGTCAATGATGCGTGAATGCTCCGAGTTTTCGACGTCAATTGCGAGAAGACTTTTTCCAGGGTCGCTTCAGCCTCGCGAGTCCCCTCCCCATTTGCCCTCCCCCTCTCCGTCACTCAACAAGAGGCAGAGGCTCCCGGGACGAATCAATTCAACCGTTCCTGGCGCACTCGTTCGCGTGTGGCGGTGATCCCCGCCCCTTTCACTCTGCCCTCCTCCCCTCTCTTTTCTCTTCCCCACACACGTGCCAGGGTCCAACTATGACGTTTTCATTCCGCGTTACCCTTTCCAGCGTCCCCTCCTTTCCAGTCTCTCTTTTCACCTACCCAACCTAGCCGTTTCTTTGCTATGTATTTGTAAAATCTATTTCATTAATGAATATGTTAGTAATCATCTTTTATTATTTGTGGTGATCTACTGGATAGGGATAAGTTTCCTATGGTACCTAGTACTACACCCTAGGGCCCTTCTAAGCCATAACCAACCAACTCGACACAAAGTATCCTCAAACCCCATTGTGAAATAACTCCCTCCTTAGCTCAGGATATTTTCTACTTACCTTAATTTCATTCAAACTACCCATTCTATGTTCCTCCCTCTACGTCGCCTTCCCAGGATTATCTTCTCTATACTCTTGTTTTCTTCAGCATCCCATTACCTCTCCCAGTATTGCCAGCATCCGCTTGTAATTCCATGTCCAAAGTTCTCACAACCAACAACTAGCGATCTTTTTCTACCTGCTAGCATGCCTAGAATTTCATCGTCAGTTTTCCTTTCTCTCTATTTTATTTTTATTTCTATTATTCAAATTTCACACCTGAAAAGTTTCCAATGTATTCTTATCCTCTTTTGTCTATGACCAAGTTTCTGAGCCATGCAAAACTGCACTCTGTTTCTCGTACTATTGTCAGAACTTAATTGTTTTTATTCATTTTCGTCCATTGTTTTAATTTTTCAACATATCTTGACCTGGAAAGCATCCAATCTTTGCTTTCCTTCATGCGTCTACGACCAAGTTTCCGAGTCTTACTAAAATCTGCTCTACTCATTTAAAATTTAAGTATTATCCCAGAATGTATCCGTTTTGAACAATTTAATTTCCCATCTCTAAGAACGTCAATACTTTTCAAGAATCGGAGAATTAAAAATATGAGTTAGAAGTTTTCATCCTTTAGCATCGTTATATTGACTATTGTCCGGTTCAAGGCATGTCAATATGATTTGGATGCCGTTTTTCTCAATGGGGGAGTCGGTGGTCTGCATTTTCACCCTTTAATTACGCCTTCCCGCCTTCCTCCCCCCCCCCCCCAGTTCCCCTCCCTCCGACTCCCGGGTCGTTGACGGTTTGTTCAACGGCCAGTGAATGGTTCATTGCTTCGCTGCCTCTCCTGTCCCGGCGTCGATTTCTACTTGTAATTTTGGCCAAATGCGAATGCGTTCCGGATCGTGTGTGTGCACATAGGTGAAAGGCTCGACTGACGCAATTAAGATCGGACTTAGCCGCCTGGCACCGTAGCAAGTCCAAGTAGGTGAAGTTGACATTCTCGTTGTACACATCCGGTCTGGTCGCCAAAATTAATTTCTATCGTAATTCAGTTTAATTATTGACACTTTTATATTATTCATGGTCCAAATATTTTACGTCTGGAAAAACGAGTTATTTATATCGATGAGTGATTTCAAAATAACTGGGCCTCAAGCAAAAAAAAGATTTAATTTAGAATTCTATCGTATGTTTGACAATAGTTTAGGAATTTCACGATTTTGTTGGTTGATTAACGTTTAAGGTAGGTTGTGGGTAATTATACATATGATATGTGTAGATGGACACAGGTACCGCGCGTACATTTCTTAGTTTCACTTAAGGCACATCGTGACACTCTGTACTATAATAAAGCTTTCTTCAGTAATGCGTATTTCCTTCCTTCATTCCGCCCAAGAAGCCTCTCCTATTCGTGCCCCTTCCTCGCATGCCCAACACTCTCCCCTCAATAACACATTTATCCAAACATTCCTCTATCCTCCCCTCTATACAATAACTAGCACTTCCTCGTTTGTTTTCCTTTCAGTCCAGTTCATTTACTCCCAGTCTTTCTTCACAACCACATTATTTCAAAAGCCTCCAATCAACCCCTATCATCCTGTTTCAATGATCAAGTTTCCGAGCCTTACAAAACCACGCTCCTCATCAATCGTGACTAGCTATTTCTTAACATCCTTACTCAATGTCCCTGTCGTCAACTCCTTACTCTATGCGAACAATTCTTAGTCTGACGTAGTTCATCTTCATATGACCTTTCTACTTTTACAATCTTTATCTAAAACACTTCTGAGATAGGCAAACCCTAGCACTTATTATAGATTATGATAATAAGGCAAGGATAAAGTACCTTTCCACAATAGAAAAAGTTTTTCTAGGACGCGCGATTCGCCTCACAGAGCCACTATCAGGTACAGCACTGATAGAAGCATCAGATACGCAGTTAAAATCAGGTAATTGTCCTGCACCTGATGATTGTTCTACCAGCCGAAAATCGTGCCCTACAATTAAGTTTAATTTAGTGGAAAAGTGCTATATCCTTACCATAAAATGAATTATTTCCACTGCCTCAATCCTGGAACTGTTTATCCTATTCATAGATTACGATCTCCTATTTTAACACTTAAATTATTAAGTCTAATAAGTTTCATTTTTTCCGCAATGATTTTCATCCCATATCTATCACAATGATTTTATAATGCTCTCAGTGGTGACATCAACCCCTCAGGCTGTCTGCACAACTAAAACTTGATCATAAAATTGATATGTGAAGTGGGAAAAACATTTGAACGCAATTAGAAGGGGTTCACTTTGTTAAAGATCTACCTGCACCTAGGGTATCTCCAGAAATACTGTGTGCAAAGATTATCATCTTTGTCGGGACGATGAGTAGACCGGATGAGTAAAAATTCGGTTTTTACCGCATATTAAAGGCATAAAAAAAACTATAAACCATAAACACAGTAATTAACCCGAAGGTCGGTTTGATTGGTGATTGTAGAGTTCACCCAGTAATAAGCCCGACGGCATGTGAAATTCACACATCAGGGTGAGGAGAAACAGTTCCTTTCCCTGTGCCGGTTATGGTTTCCCAGGAAGATCTGGTACCCGAAAAATCATAAAGCTTGGTTGGAGCTGCAGGTGCCTAGAGAGCCTTGCCCGGGCATTCAACCCAGGCCCTCCGGTCAGTAGTCCAACGCTCTACCCCCTGGACTACCGCGACCCACATTGAAGATATATGTTCCTCGAAAATCCCCAGGGGGTTTCTCTCGTGGTTTTCTTTAACCTCGTTTTAGAATGAATGGGTCGACACATAATCCGAGTGTGACATACAATCGTGAATATGTGTGACCCATTAGAAAGACTAAATTCATAATAAAATAAAAACCCCATGCGGATTGAGACAAGCGGCAGGGGGATAAATAGGATTTTAAGTAAATAAGACGTCCAAAATCATTTCGTCATGTAACCTCGACTGAAAAATAATTCTCCTACAGAGTAATATTTAATTTCATTGGGGATTCCACCTTTTGACCTTAGATGCTGGTCAATAACTAGTTTTTCTCTCGTGAGATTTATGTTGATTAAATATTTATATCCCCTAATTAAATCTTCTGTTACGAATAACGCGGCCTCCTTTCTCTCTCATCAGAAAGGATTGCCGGTCGGTTAAAGAGAGGAATTCCAATTTCATCTCGAGAAATAAATGTCCTTTCAGTTCAATCTTGCTTCACCTATCCCGACGAGACATGCAACTGGATTTTGCTTTCATCCTAACTGACTATGCAACATGTTCGACTAACAATATTGCCTATCCGTTGGGTTTAAAGATGCTTTTTCGGAGTTTCCACCTTGTCTCTTCGTGGAATTCATTATCTGTATGGTAGAAAGCAGTAGTATAACGGCTATAGGTAGGGTTATGACGAGTATCCTGGTACTACACACACAGTACTGTGCTACTGAGCTCTTAAAAAAGAAAAAAAACGCCTTGAAACCCAATCCCATACCTTGAATCCCAATGCATCTTATAGTAAATCCCTCTATAAACTCTATATACTTCCTACCCCCCATAATTACATCCAAAATACCTGCTCTCTCTTTTTTCCTTCTACCTCTCGCTTTCTCAGTATTCTCCCCTCTATGTATATCACCGTCTTAAGCAGCCCATTCACCATCTCTTGCATCCACTTTGACCGGTTGTCTTGGAATTTATCCCGACAGCATTTCATCCGTCTCTATTCCACATGCCATTCCCCAAAATTTATCATTTCTTCTTCTTTTTTGTTTCAATTTCATTTTCTCTATTCTTCTTCACACTCACATCACAAAAAAAACTCCAATCGGAGCTTATCCTCTTTCTTCGACGTCCCAAGTTATCCAGCCATGCAAAACTTCGGTCAATAATAAGAAGGCTAATGTCTTCATTAGTCTTTCCCTCCGCTACCTTTAGGGCTTCTTTCCGGAAAACAGGAAACGTCGGGGAAAAAAGCATGCGAGGGCCGTGTGATAGTGGCAGAGAGTGGGATAAAATGGTTCTCTTTTTTACCTCTGTACATTTTCTTTACGTATATTACCCCAGTCGTCGTTTCGTTCTCTATCATTTAATCCCCGTATCACATTTCCTCGTTGATTGCTTTGCCACTAGGACGAGACGTTTGCGGCGTATATTGCTTGCGCATGCGCTCTCTTTGTTTTAAAACCGGGGGCAGGGGAGTTTTTTTTGTTTTGTGTGCTCTCCTCCTCCTCGTGCATTGTTCGGAAACATTGCTAGGCAACGGGGATGATGCGGATGGACTCATGGTGGTTCGATACTGATCTAAGCGCAAGAGTTGAGGAAAGGCAAGGGGACGCATCCAGTCGCTCAAAGAGGAGGGAGGAAGTCACGTTGCGGCGATGTCTTTTGTGCGGCGGTTCGGAAGTGACTTTACGCCAAAATTATGAATAATATCAATCAATCGCATCCTTGTTATTGGTTATCTATAGCCGAAACAGTTTTTTCTAATGAAAGATTGGTCTACGTATACTAGACTAGTGTAATAATAATACTGTAATACTCTCTATTAAAACTAGCGTTGCGCTAATAGACATCGTCATGAAATACCGCGCGATCCAATAAAAAGGTATGTGGCAGGGGTTGAAAGTACAAGTGGGAAGGGTGAGCGATAAGGGAGGATATGGGAGAGGAAAGGGAAAAGGGAAAAATATTTAATAAAAAACTATCGATAAACATGCAAACTTGGATAGATGCTTGAATAAGACCCAATTTGAAATTAGGGTTAGTTCAACTGAAAAAGTAGTTACTATTTATGCGAATATAAGGAATGAAAAATGAACCAAGACCATTACGACGACAGAACTCCACCAAAACAAGGTATATGAAGCAGACCTGAAAAATAAGAATGGGAAACTCCGCCATTGCATCGACATGCAACTTATAACATTATCGCGCGTATCATATTTTTATTTGTTATATGTTTTTGTTATGGTACACCAGATCAACTGTTAACGATACGAGTATAGTATTGTGGCCGAGTATAATGCTTCGGAGAAGTCTGGGGAAGGTTTCGCTATCCCGGTGAGGAAATCTCATTCGAGGAAACGCGTGCTTGTCCGGATTGAAAGCGCCGCACCCTCTCTGTCTGTATCTAATGTATTCACTTAAATATGAATGTATAAATAGACATTCAAAAGTGAATGCGCGCTGTAGTTTAATGGGTTGAGCCCTCTGCTACCTCCCCGAGGTCAAAAAGATAATTTATGCTTATGCATGCGTAAAATACAGCATACATTTATGTAAATGAATATGCGTGAATATTCTACATCTTAGGCAAGTACTTTAACACCCCCGTCACACGCCTTTGCAGCTAATTTCGGGAATATTATGTAGATGTAGATATAACTTAGGAAAGGGTTGTACTCTGGGTTTTCCAAACCCCAGGTCACATTAAGTGTGCAGGAAAAATACTACGCATCTCTCTCGTCACCATTTCCTCCATCTTGGTACTTACTCATTGATTCAACTACGTTAGATAACATACTTTTATGTCATTAAAATAATTAAGTCCTTTATTTATTTCTAATAATTGTGTGTGAGGTTGATTAACCTAATTTGTGTTCATTCAAAAAGGGTACTTTTTTCCCTCGTAGGCGTTGTTCTTTGAAATCCTTGTATTTGTCACTTACGCTCTTTGCGTCCGTCGAATTATGCAGAAGAAGGAGGTCAAATGCGATTAAAAATTAATTCGTCGTTGACTCTGGACATTCCTTTTTTTTATGATCAGAAATGAGATCACTGATTTAGATATCACAATTTCATTTCGAATACGACATGTGTTACAACGTTTCAACGTCACGCGGAATGATGTTGAAATTTGGAATCACGTGTCGTGTTCCAAAGAGATGAATTGTGAAATTTTATATGGCGATTTTATTCCTGTCTGCTACAAGCACACACACACATTATGGTAAGCTATTCAGCCAAGTGATATGCAACCCCCTGCTGAGAACATTAGAAAATCTATGTAATAGTATGAGTATAGAATGAGGATCAATATAAACAAAACAGAGGGTAATAGATTATCGAGAGAGAGAGAGAAAGTATTTTAAAATTAAACGTTAGAATAGGAGGGCAAAAACTAGAGCAGGTGGAAGGCACAGTCTAATCTAGTTCGGGAGTGTTTCCAATTTAAGATGGTCAAACTAGTTGGAGCAGAAGGAGTCGAATTGCATTAGGCGAAGAAACTTTCTCAAGGAGGATGGAATTGATGACGGGTACGTTAATAATATTAAGAGGAGACTAGTTATAATTTTGATATTGAGCGTGGTTTTGTATGGCACGGAAACATGGCCATTGAAGCAGGATGACAGGGAGGATGATTGGATGTTGCTGAAATGTGGGTGTGGAGAAATTTGGACTGGTAAAATAAATGGAAAGGAATAAAAAAAACGAAAAAGTACCAGGAATAGTGGGCAAGGAGAGGAGAAGACTGCTTGGAGAAATAAAAAGGAGCAGTATGTATTTAGGGGAGGCGACCGACAGCTGAGGTCATTTGCGCCATAGGGGATGGACAGGAAGGAATGAAGGGTGGAGAGAAACCCGGCGTCGGCATTAGCCTACTCTTTACGAAAGGCGCGAAGGGCTCCTGCAGCTTACGTCCCATCCGACGGACGGCGTGCTCACTCAAAGAGCCCTCCACAAAGCACCTCATGTAGGGATCGAGATACCTCTGAAAAATATTCAACACCGCCGGGATATGGACCCGAGCCCTCTGGGTGGGAAGCCAGTACGATAGCCACCGCACCTTCTCGATCCCAAAAAATAAAAAGGAGACTGGGGAATTTGATGAAAAATCTTTTAATTGGCGGTGGAATACTGAAGACTGTGATAAGAGGGGAAAATATTAGGCAAGCGAGTAAGGGGCAGGAAAAAGATAGGGTCGATAGACGGAATAGAGGGAGGAATGGAAGTACGAGGAATGGTTTATGGTTTTTTCGGTTTTCAGGATTTGTTTTTTTTTAGAAGAGGCAAAAGAGGGCATGGCTAAATTCCAAGAAACTGCGGGAGATGTCGTGACAGTAACTTTTGACGTAGTCATCCGCTAAGTGTGCATTACAATGCAACAATTACAGAGTTTAGAAATCATTCGCCCTGACCGGGAATTGTATTCGGATCCTTCGACATCTGTTCCAGTGCTTTAGCCAGTTTATCACTCAGCCGGATATCGAGGGACCCGGATTCGAATCCCGGTCAAGGCGGATGATTTTTACAATCTGAAATTGTTGCATTGTGTAATGGATGGTTTTTCAGTTTTTGTTCATCCAAAGCCTACCCTGAACGATAGACCACCAAATAATAATATTAAATGCGTAAGTATTTTTTCTAGATGGTATTTTTCTTTGGACTGACTTTTCATTTGGCACTGGAATTTTCATTCAGTCGGTTGGACACTATATTACGTATTATGGTATTAAAAAAGTTTTTAGTAGTTTTAGCCAAAAACGTGATTACGACGAGTGAATCCGAGGGGACCAGGAACATCAAAATTCATTGCTTGAAATATGGAAAGGAATTTTTACTTAAAAAAAATCGGGTGAGACATAAACGAGAAACCTCTTTACACCAGTTGAATTTGAATGCTAGTTAGTTTCCCCACTTTGAGGTCGTGGTGAAATTGGCTTCGGGGAAGTATATTTACTAACCCTTGCACGTTTAAATACATGCGACAAAATAAATTTTCCCCTTCGCTCTCTCGAACTAGTCCAATTATCATTTCAAATTGAATGTTTTTTGGGGGGGGGGGTTAGTGGGTACCTTTTCGGTTTCCCAGGCCGATGTGCCCCACGCGCACACACTCACTTCCCTCTCGAGAGGAACCCCCTACTCCCCACCCCCCGGTCTTCCTTTGAGCAAGGAGGAAGCTTCTGCAAGTGGAAGACGGGACTGTTTTCTCACAAGGGACGCGAGCGCGCGCGCTAGCATCTAATTTCCTCCGCCGCTGCGTTTCGTAGAGGAATAAGGACAATGCACGGAGCGTAATACGTACATTTTTTCACTCGCGCTGAAATAAGTAATTCAAAGAAAAAGAACTTTGGAATACTAGAGGACAATGCAGCATATTAAAAAACCCGAAGGTACGTCCGTTTTTTGTGTTTGGGATGCAGGTAGGAAATGTGGAGCTATCCCATTTTTATGTAATTTCCAGCGGAAATGCCCCACATTTACATATAGTAAACCTTGCCCAGAATTTCTCGTTTATTCCTAATTCATAGTTGGTTGTTTAAGGTAGGTTTTGTACAGACACGATGAGTAACATATGTTATTTTAGTTACTTTCTAGCATTATAAGCTTACTGCTCTAATTATTAGTAATAATAAATCGATTGGCTATGCTTACAGTAATTGAAAATAATATAAAAATGCAATAAGTAGAGCTTCAGGTAATCGCGTTAGAGTTTACGCAATAATATTATTTTTCTACCGTCTGATGCAGGTTTTTGAGGGTAAACAGTGGTTAATCGCCGCTAAACTTCTAAGTCTTTCTTCGGCTTTCAATTACCGATCAAAATGCTCTCTATCCACCATTCCTGTCTCCTTTAGATTTCTCCCCCAACAACCTTCGCTCTCTCTCCCCCCAACATGTCTGCATATAATTTCCTAGTTTGTTTTCCTTTCTGTCTACGTGATCTTTTCCATCCTTCTCCACAACCATATCTGTCAAAAGTCTCCGAACCACCCTCATTATTTTTGCTTAAACGGCAGAGTTTTCCAGCCGTACAAAACCACGCTCATTGTCATAACTCTAACCAGCTTTTTCTTAACATCTTTACTCGATGTCCATGTCATCGATACTCTCATCATTGTGAAATCTTGTTTGCTTAATGCCATTCTCCTCCTTGTGCCCCTGCTACATTGTCCAACTTTTGTCCATAAATCTTCCAAGGTACGTATACGCTTACACCTGCTGTGGTAGTTTATGCTCTCAAATTTTAATGTTTGCATTAGACTTCATGTTTCGCATATCGTTCCTAATCCTAAGATTTGTTTACTGCAGCCCTTCGTTCTTCTCTATTTCAGTCTTCTTTCTCTCCCCTCTACTGTTTGGCGTCCATCTTAATTTGATCTATTTCCACTTGTCTCTTCATTTAATTTTCACTCAAATTATATTTATAACTAATCCATTGTTCCTCAAGATTTGCCCAATAAATCTGGTTCTTCTTTACCATAGAATGTTCTCTTTATATGATACTTTCCACTTCTGCTCTTCTTTATTCTTCCTCATTTCTCCTCTATCATTTGATTTTTTCTTATCACTTGCACTTTTCCTTTGTTCCATGTTTCTGATCCGTAAAATTTCATACTTTTCATAATTTTCATGCTTCATACGGGAGTTTTGACGAACTACTTCTTTGGTTGTAACCTCAGTTGTTCTTTGAACACAGTAGTTGCCTCTTCTTCATCACGTACGCCTTCTTAGCCTGAGCTATTCTTCGCTTGATATCGGCCGAACTTATTCCATTCCAAGTTATAATGCTGCCCTGGTAGATTAAGTATTCCACTAGCTCTAGTTTTAATATTCTGTTTGTAACATCCTTCTGAATCTTCACTCTTAAACACTCGAGGATTTTTATTTTTCTTTATGTTGTTGCTTATATTACATTGTGCATCTATTCTCGCATTTCCTCAAATACTACTGCGATGTTATATTAGTGAATCGGTTCATTTATTTTTTATTTTACCCGTTACATTGTCTACTTTCATGAGTTTTTTCTTTCGCTCAGTTTGCCTCTTCAGATACATGCTGAATAGTTTCCCTTTTGATTGATTTTGTATGTTCCTCGTCTCTGATTCATTAAATGGCATTATACACACTAACATTTTGACGAATACCTTCCTGGTTTGCAAATTTAGGTTTTTTGAAAATTAAATCGATTTGTGTGTACTTTTTTTAATTTTAATAATGATAATTATAATGACAAGATCTTTTGTACGTTAATGACAGAGGTTTTTTGAAGGTTTTTATGGTTTAATATATGACTGAAAAAATAACATGATTTTTTTATTTGAAAATTTCCAGTGGTCTCTGGAACCTTCATTGGTCTGACCGTATTTTCGTATAGTGTGTGTGTGTGTATGTATGGATAAAGTTACGCACACAAACTTTTCGGTGGCGCATGTATCTTGTTAAGCATGAAAGGTTTCGAAGTCCTTCATTTAAATGAATTTCATCTTTGAATTGAGTACGCCACCCATTGCACAGTGCTGAGGGAAAGATGGAATTTTTTTTATCTGTCTCTCTCTCCTTTGTTTATTTCGTTCGCTTCGAATCCTAGGCAACAAAGGGGGGTGGGGGTCGTTTAGTTCCTCTCCGTGTCGTTCGGGGTCCCGTCTCTCCTCTGGATCGACCAATCTCTTCTCTAGAGGCCGCCTTAATTCACCCGGTTAGGTGAAGTTTTCCCTTTTCCACTTCTATCTTCCCAATTTTTGCGTTTTTCCAGTTTCCTTGAACCTTTTTCTCTCCAGAGCGAAACGATTTGCATCCCTCCGTGTTGCTAAACCCTTCGGTTGCAAGCGCAGCATCAGTACTCTCTTCCTCCGCGAGTGCCGACCGCCTTCATCTCGCGTGTATTTGCGCGCCTGTTGTCATTTTTTTTTCCACCACCCCCAACTCTAAGATACACCACTTCCGTCACTCCATCATCATTGGAAACCGAGCGAAATTCAATGTTGCATAGGAGCATTGTGCTGAAATGTATCCCGTTGCATCCTTTCGAGAAATATCCTCGAAACGAAACATGGCAAACGGGCGCGCGTAGAAGTTTTTTGTTCCTTTAAGGTAAAATGGGAGCTACTGTTCCCGCGCGGTGATTTTTTTATTTTTTATTTCATTTAATTATTATTTACTCTCCTCCTCTCGCTCTATTGCTCGAGTGTGGGGATTGGAAATATGTTGGGATTTGACTTTGAAGGCCGTCCTCCCGAAGTCTTTCTAGTTTAGGGGATATGCACCAAGCCTTCGCGATGACGCTGCTGTTTTGTTTCTGCATTTTTTCCGTGAGGCGATTCTTTCCTTTTTTATTTTCTTGAACGTAGTACTTAAGAAGTACTTACTCATGGGTATTTCGGTCCTCATGGCGTGGTCCTCCAGTGATATGAAGGCTTTGAATAAACTTTCGAAAAGGTATTACAGTTATAATTATTTTTTTCGCACAGTATGGCTTACTCTAAACGTTAGCATTGGCATCATCATCTCAGACTTAAAGCATTGAAATTCAGGTTTGTTGATTTATATTTAACATGCGATTAAAGTTTTGGAAATTATAATGAAAAATCATTTAATTACGATGGAATGCGACGTAGTTTTGAAATTATCGTTTTATTTCTATGCAATTGTACTCTGACCTGATATTACGCATGTGTTTTTGTTGCCAAAAATATGTAGGCAGTCCATTAACAAGGCATTATAGAGAATTGCGTGGGTAGTAGATGGGAAAGTTCGTTATGTTGGCAATTGATGGCTGACAGGCAATCCTGTCTTTTTAGTTTTTCATAATACTATCGCTTGACAAGAGTCTGGCAGCAAGTGACTGCCAGAGAGAAGAACTTATTATTCCCTAACTTTTGGCTTGCCGGTGACAGACTGAAAAGTTTTGAAAATTATAGTAACCCTACATCGTATTTAAAGTAAAACTACTAAAAGTAATCACTAAACTTTTAGATTAGTATACATAGAAATGTTATTGATTATCGATAGTTTAATATAAAAAAAATGATATGAAAATACTATCTGGTGAATGGGGTATCTTGAAGATTTTACTCTCGTAACCGAGGAAGTTTTGAATTTCGGGAAAAAAACAATATTAATTGCCAGAAAGAATAATTTGCCAAATTATACTTTCTTTGTATACGAAGAAGCTTCGGTTTTATTTCGAGGGCAATAGTCCCTATGGTGGCCTTAAGCTCTGCAAACTCTTGGATTTATTAGAAGAGTCTTGGGGAAATGCGATGAAAAGGTTAAATAGTAATGTTGCATGCATATTTCGCTGGTTAGGCTTCGTTTAGAATATGTTGCTAGTATATTATGGGATCCTCACGAAGTTGGATTAATTTTCCGAATGGGATCACGTGCAGCGTAGAGGAACTAAATTCGTAAAACGTTTTTATGATAAACTAGTAGCGTGTCCAAAATATTTTTAACAGCTAGGCTGGGAATCACTCACGGAGCGAAGGTTAAATTATCAGAGTGAAGCTCTTGCATAAATTGGAAGGATTTCTGCTTAGCGATGTTAATTGAAAGCATTCTGTTCCCTTATCGTTCGTGGAAAAAATGGCGTCTTAAATCTGTCTGTTCTACACTTAATATCTCTAATTTTATTGACATGATCTTGCCTGTCGTAGTATGATGGGGGTAATAATAAATTTTCAAAATCATTGCTAAAGAGACGCCCTTCCAATAAATGCAAGACATTTAATCTGTAATTAAACCTTCGCTCCATTGAGTGATTCCCAGCCTAGCTGCTCTAATATTTTGGATATGCCACAGGACATACTGTATCACGCCAAGACGACAAGGTCTATAAGGATTTATATTTTTTTAAATAAATATGGTTAAAATAAACGAAGTACCACATAACCTACGTAGGATTAGGATATACGTTTCCGGAAATTTTTGATATCCTAAAAATCAATTTTTTCAAAAAAATATTTTCATACGCAGATTCCAGTACACCTGTTTCACGCTGGATTACGACCTCAGTTCATTCAGTTTCAAGAGGGGTGAAAATTACGCTGTCGTATTCTCTTTTTTAGCTCAACGGCATTATTACCAATCCAATTCCTGCCCCTTTCTCGCTTTCCTAACATTCTCCCCGGAAAAGAAAGAAATACTTGGTTGTTCCACATACACATCTTTTCCGATATGAATCGCTTCCACAAAGTGACGCCTCAGACAATTTTATTTATAACATTCTCCCCTTTATATAACAGTATTCTTCAGCATTCAACACTGCCAATCAAAATAATAAATCTATCTTTCTTATCTCCTTTGTATATTTCCCAACAACGGTCTCTCAGCACTTCCTCATTCCTTTTCCTTTCTTTCTTACCTTTTTCATCCTTCTACACAACCACATTTCAAAAGTCCTCAATTTACGCTTAGTATAATTCCTGCCTCTACGATCCAGTTTCTGCCCTGTGAAAACCACGCTAAAAAATTCAAAATTATCACTAATAACTTGTTGATATACTTAATTAACGGACCTTATATTATCTAAAGTTCTCACTTAAACGCCCACATTTCTTTAGTTTGATTTTCACACCCTATAATAAGAATTAGCACGGATAGAGAGCTCTGCCCTAAACAATGAAAACTTAGCTTGTGAAGATTAAAGCTTAACTTATGAAGAATAGCCTTTCATTACATTATTCCAAATTCGCATAATAGCGAACAAACAACTTGGATAATACCAGTCGATTCAATGCGGGTGATTTTTCTACCCATAATGCTGCTATATCCTGCCAGCAACATGGCCGCGTCTCCAAGACGACCAGATGGAGAGGTTCTCTTAACACCTCCGACTCCCAGGGAGGGAGGTCAAACAAAACTGCTTTTTAAGGTCACGCCGTGACCTCACCGGAGTGTCTGAGTTTGAATGCCCCAAAACAGGGGAGTAGCCCGTGGGATACTCTCCCTCTCTACAGGGAATGTGCCCCACTTAACCCCGCGCGTATCGACCCCCGCGTTTGAATTCGCCTTCCCCACCCTCGATATTTCGCGCAAAACGCGACACGCTCTACGCCTAAAACGTCGCTTCCGGTCACTCGAAAAGGGGCTGGAATTCCCTTCTAAGAGCGTCACGCTTCAACCTCAATACAAATTGCTAAGATAGTTTCTCTCCGGAAAAATCTTTACATACATTCGTCCTTTCTTTTATAAGAACCTTGACGCATGCACGCCTTTCACCAATGATAACTATAACTTCCCCTCAAGTAACACATCTTTCGACAGTTTCATGAGCTTGGAAGGTAAGGAAATTCATTTTCGTTTCATAGACACCGTTAATTATTATTTTGAACTCCTCGACAAAACATGAAGCCTCGAAAACTTCCCTGTCCTCCCGAGGAGGACAGGGAAGTTTTGTAATTTCCAAAGCAACAAGAGCCTTGTTTTTTCATGTTGGCAACGCGTGTCATATGATTTCTCTTTATTAAACAAACTCAAAAGGTTATTAAGTAGCAATGATTTTTAAATATAGAGTTTTTTGCGTATATTTCATTTGCGTGTGGCGTAACAATGCATGGACTATGTCCCTGAAAATGTTCTAGAAAGTTTTGTGATTTTGATATCAACGAAAATATTGGTTTTACCTGTAGATCAGTAAATACATGTCAGTTTCCCGTAATTTGGTTAAAAGATAGTTGAAACTAATAATAACTAATGGCTATTGCTCGGATTTTTTTGAAAATCATAACTTTACGTCTTCGTTTTTTAAATATTTGCAATGGAAAAGTCTGCTTGGAAGTCTGGAGTGTAACAAACGAAATTGATCTTTTTAATTCGATCGTTCAAGGCATTTATTAATTATTTCAATTTTTACAATATATATATATATATATATATATATATATATATATATATATATATAGAAATATATATATATATATATATATATATATATATATATATGTGTATATATACATACATATTATATATATATATATATATATATATATATATATATGTGTGTATGTGTGTGTGTGTGTGTGTTTTAATTTTGGGTTCAATCCCTCGAAAGGCATCTGACTCATGCATTTCACCCTTTCATCGCGAATTCGACCCCGGGAGGTTGGTTGATGGCTATACTCTGGCCCTTTCCTTTGTCTAGGCCCTGGATTGATAAGTTGAAGGTTCCGAAGACCAAATGCTGCTTGAGTCACCTTTAGGAATGCCGCGAAATTCAACCAAGGCGAAACGTATTGACCGTTTTCGAGACCCCCTCCTCCTTTACTCCCATTTCCCCCCTTTCACACAGCCTTGTGGAAGGGTGCGTGACATTTCCTGGTGTGCTTGCCGACGCCATTCGTCAGCGCAAGTCGTGAACGGCGTTTGCCCCGTGTGTAAGTTTATCTCATCTAGAGCGGCTGGAAACAAACTTCACAGGAGACGGTGGGTAGTGGTCTCGGGGCCTGGTCGGTCGGCTGGGGATCAAAGCATGGATTCGTGGCAATTCCTGGATTCCATAAACACACTAGATATTCGGGGGTCCAGAACTTTCTGGCAGACTCCGGCTGTGGTGGTGAAAGAGAGTTCTGCGCCGCAAATGTGTGCATTTCTATCCCACTGTGTAATTTATTATGAGATAAGTTCAGCCCTCAAATATCACGCTGACCGTCTGATTGATGGTTTTGTGGGTCGGGTTTGATTTTTTGTACAATTATCGCCCATACGGCCAAAAATGTGGATTGCTGATGGCATTAAACTAATATGATTTATTGTTTAAATCTTAGGCAGTTTGAGGTTTGGATTGTTAACTTGATTCTTGAGTATTTAATCAAAATTGGCGCTGATAAATATATTTTGAGTTCTCTTTGCAATTTTGATGATAGATTTACTCATTCCAAATTACAGTTGATACTTTGACAATAATGTTTCTGTGTTGACGATATAGTTGCTAATTCGACAATAGTGTTGCTAATTTGACAATAGTGTTGCTTTTTCGACTATAGAGTATTCTTTCGACGACAGAGTTAATCTTTCGACAATAGAGTGGCTCTTTTGCCTATAGAGTTTTATTTTGACCTTATAGTTACTCTTTGGATGATAGAAATGCTTATTTTAAACTAAAGTCCTCTATTGGTCATAGTGTGGCCATTTCGACAATAGAGTTACTCTTTGGACAACCTAGATACTCTTTCGACGACAGCGTTACTCTTCTATTGGTCATAGTGTTGCCATTTCGACAATAGAGTTACTCTTTGGACAACCTAGATGCTCTTTCGACGATAGCGTTACTCTTTTGAAAATAGGCTTAGAATTAGTCTTCGTTATCTGGTTAAATGAACAATTTGATACAGGACGTAGTATTTGCATTTCTGAGAAAGTTTATGATCGGATTAGAGGATAAGTCTAGATTCGAGGCGTTTGGGGATGTTGGAATGAAGGATTGCCACGCGAGTAAATAAATATATGGCTGGATTAAGTGATTATTAAAGGGAAATACATTTGATGGACCGGAGAATGGCTTTATGTACGTAATCTAATGTGATATGGTATATGCAAGGTTCATTCGAATTTTAAGTTCACCTAAATTTTTTTCTCGTGTGTGGGAGTAGATAGGGGGATCTGATTCAAATTTGTCTTCTTTCCTCCTTTTGAATTCCAAACATGAAATGGCTGCACCGTATACTCTGCAGGGTTCATATAGTTCCCGAGATCATGTTAGTAAAAATTAGACAAATAAAGTGAAGAACAAATGGATTTAATGGATTAAAAATCAGAATAACAACTCTCTCTTTGCCAAGCATTTACTGGAATTCGACCACAGCAGTGAATTTGTCCCAGATATATTACACACACTCCCAAAAGGATTAAAAATGGACGCTCTCGAGCAATTAAAGAGATAAGAAGGCACTTGGTAAACCGCTAACACGACCCTTTGTAATGAGCAATTGTTCCCATACCCCTCCCCACTCCTCTCCGAGAAACTAGCCTGGAAATGATCAAAACAACCCCTCAACGCACCTGAGAGCCCCCACCCCTCTCAGGCCCTTCCACGCCTCCCAGCCCCCACTCTGTCCTGAGTGTATATATTCTTGTTCTGTCTGTTTTACAAATGTGTAACTGATGATGCCGCAAGCCGGTGAAATGCGTTGTACCATATAATAAAATCTGTGGAAAAGTACGAGTCTTTCTTTTTAGTATGGATATTAAATATTTCCAAGAAGTGAAGCCTGAAACAATAGAATAAAATGAATTTAAGATTAATTTTTTTCCACGAACGATAGGGGATCATAATAACATTGTCCGACCGCAATAGTGTCATGTTTGGGAAACAATTATTCTGGTGTGTATTCACCCCCTGCCACACACCCTAGCGGTGGCTTGCAGGATACCTAAATAAATAAATAAAAATCAACTCAAGAAGCAAGCCCCTGGGCCACGCACCAGCCGCTTTTTCAAGTGGGCATCAAAAGGTACGCCCTACAGAAGCGTTCCCGGAAGCCGTAGAATCACGTCGTCGACGTAGTGGAAAACGTTAGGACGATTATGTTGAAAATTGAGAGAGGTTTCATTTTGTTGTTTTAGGTGATTCATTTGTCAGGAAACAATCAGGAGACATTATAACTTGAACTCAACTTTAAGCGTCGTGTTGAGCTCGCTTATACCTTGATTGCCTCAAACTCCCGCTTGAGCCGGTTAACTGCTCTTAATGCTAATAGTCGTAGTTGGGTAACTCGCGTTTACTCTTCAGGGCCCAGGGCTGATCCTTCCGTCCCTTTCTCGCACGGCGACGTCTCTCTGCGTGGATGCCCCTTGGAAACGGAACGATGAATTATTAACTTAAGGAGGGACGTAACTTTGGTCGTACGTCAACACGTTCTTGTTCTCGTTAAGGCCGAGGGTACAAATTAAATCTCGGCCTGAGCGTTGCCGGACACAGATTTGAATTGCGTCGACTGCTGGCCCCTTGGTAGATGCAGGCTACGTATTCCCTCTTTATCTTTTAACCTCTTTTCGGTTTCTTATTTGCATTTCTTTTCTACGTCACAAAGTTGTTTAATCTATGTATAAACCTTAAAACTAGGCAATAATTCCGATAATACTTGATGGAATTGGAGGAATTAAGTCAACAATATGTTTTGGACTCACTCAATTAAAATCATCACTTAAAGATATTGTATAGTACGTAAATTGTCGTCCATCAATGAAATTCTAGACAGTGCTCAGCCCAGTGTTTAAAAAAAAAAGGAAATCCACGGGCAGATTAGATGCTCATAGCCAGTTTAACACGAGATGTCATTACTGATATATTTTTTGCCCCTCAGTGTTCGTGACCTCAATAGAATAAGACCCATCCAGCATGAAAAGTCAGTTTAGCGGAAAGTAGAATGTTTTCAATACTGCTAATAGCAATTTACCTGCTCAGAGTAGGGTTAATCAAATCCAGGCTCTCTATGATCAGTATATTCCTATGCCATAAATACCAAGTATCCTTGTGTCCCATAGTATCCCATCTGAACTCCATACTCTAGATTAGAATCAAGTATTGTTTTAGCTTTGTTCGCTGACCCTTAATTTAGTCCATAAGCTTTTTACATTTCTGAATTCCTACTTTCTTCATATCAATTGACCGAATTATCTTTTTTAAATTTGATTATTCTTTTTTTCTGCCTTTTAAGGAAAGTTTTGGATGGACACATATTGACCATCGCCATATTTCTTAGCCTCGATTTTAAAAAGACACCCTCTTGGCACCATCTATACTGCAGTTAACCATTCCTTAAATTCGTATACTTCATTCTTCCCTTCATTCCGTCCAACATCCCTATCCTTTTCCTATCCCTTCATCGTTTGTCCAATATTCCATCGCTATTCTTTTTTGTCCAATATTCTCCCCTCTATCAAAGTCTTAATCATCCCACTGCCGATAAAAACTATCTGCACCCATCTTTCCTGCTTCCTCTTGATTTCTTCCAAAAATCTCCCCTCCTTCATTTTCATAATGCCTAGTACTTCTTAGTTTGCTATCCTTTGAGTGAATTTCACCTCTTTCATCCTTCTAAATGCACAAACATTATCTCAAATCATCGAAGCCTATCAACCTGCCTCAAAGACTTTTAAGTTACCGCGCCGTAAAAAATCTTTCTCAGTATAAAGGTTTTCACTAATATCTTCTTGACATCCTTATTCAGTGTCCCTGTCATATTTTCCCTCCTTTTGTGAATGCTTTTGAAAGTAGTGCAAAATGTTTCTCTTATGTCTCTGCTACTTATGTCACCTTGGTTTAAAACATTGTCAACTTGGCATTATTATTTTACAGTTTAACTTATCCTTCCGCGTTCTAGAAAACTAATAACCATTTGAAAAATATGTAAATATGCTTTCTATTAAATCAGAACTGTAATTACTTGAACATTTTTTAAATTTGATGCCCTCAATGTCTATTCAACGGATGGGTTCAAGGTAGAGTTCATCCAAAGGGGGGAAGGCGTAATGGCCCCCCCTCATTCCCAATTACGAATATTTGGTACCCTAAAATATCAAAATGAATTTTACTTATACGTCTTACCCTGCCGTTGAATAGTTATTGTCTCAAGAGCACAATATTATTTAATCTATAATGAGTTCCTCTCTCCTTGCGAATATAGTAAATTTTAACGAGATTATCGACTTCCTTTTAGAGGAAAAGGGATGCAAAATTGCTTTCGTTCTGATATGCAGATGGCATTTACTCCTTGAGAGGTTTTCTAGATCCGCTTATGTTGCATGCACTGGCGCAGAATCCAGCGCCAGTAGAAATTTTGCCCTCGTATAAGATAACGCGAAGTGATGGCGAAAAAAAAACTCAATAAGAATACACTTTAAAATAAGGTTCATTCGGGCGGGTGAGTAAGCTTACGTCAATTTCCCTTGCCATCCAACATTTTCGCTCTACCGTGCCAGCTAGACGTACGAGACGGTCCTCACTGTGCCCGGAATCTATTCTTAAGCCATGGTAACGTCTTTGCCATCGTTCTCGCAACCGTTTTATTTTACAAAAGCTAAAAAAAAATTTGAGCGGAGGACTAATTCCCCCGCCGTTTGAATGACGTACGGTCTCATAGGTCCGTGACAACAATAGCTTCCGCGGAGGAGAGATAAGTTGAAGAAGAAGCCGGGGATGTCTTTCGGGGCAAAAGAGATGTCGTGGTCGTACGTGGAAAAAAAATACGTCACGATTGCAGCGGGGAAGAATTATCCGGGAATGAGACCGCTTTGTAGAAATTTTTATCCTCCTGTGGAATGACGGCAATAGCTTTTAGGGCCGGAATGAATTAAATGAAAGAAAAAAATCCCCTACATACAGTAGCCTTTTTGTTGCAGTTTTCTCCTTGAAAGAGGCAGGGGGACGAGATTACACTCATAAGGAGGAGATTTTTGCGCGTACGTCTGAAAAAGATAAATACTAAGGTATAAATATATAATGATATATTTACATAAAATATCTAATTATTTATTACATATCCGAGTATATAAATACTATGTATATATAGAAACATATACATATGTATATGTATGTATATGTATATACAGGTATGTATATGTATATATATACATGTATATGTATATATGTATATGTGTATGTATATGTATGTATATGTATATCTGTATGTATATGTATATATGTATATGGGAACAATGTGCGTTTATCAATTGGTTGGCGTGTTCATACATTGGCATGGGTTTTGCTTCTGATAACCTACTAGAACGACAATCGAATCGCCCGGGAATCGAACCAGGGACTCTTCGGTCCGCAGTCCAACGCTCTACCCCCTGGACTACCGCAACCCACCGTATGTATTTTATACAAATATATATATATATTTATGTATTTATATTTGCATATAATATGCATACATACATAATTCAAACGAAGTAGTGAGATGGATGGCGTCAGCCAATGAAAATAAAGAAAAACACAAAATATGGCACACGTATTCCGATATATATGTATGTATGTATGTATGTATGTATGTATGTATGTATATATATATATATATATATGTATATATATATGTACTAAAAATATATTATTGGATGAGGGTTCTTTGGAGAGGGTGAGGTGAGGGTCTAAAGAGAACGCATCCTGGCCGCTTAGAATGCGACTATCGTCTCGCGTTCCTGTTTTTCCCTCCGCCGTAAAAACCGTCTCCGTGGGAGTGAAGAGTGTGGCGATGCGGCGCCCCACCATCCCCCCTCCTCCCCACATCTTCCTCCCCCCTTCCGTCATTATCTTCCCCCCCCTCCAACCAGCCGCAGCGGCAGCAATTCCAGGGCAGTCGCGTGGCGGTCCCCGCTTTGTGCGTTGAATCCTTAAACGGCAGCATTTTCCCCTGGAGACATTCACCGTACATCGCGAACAGTCAGACATGTCATCACCTTGTCTCTCTCTTATGTCGCTCTTTATTTATTCAGTTGTTTTCAATTTGTTTTGGTTTTCCGGATAATATTTTCTTTTTATTCATTATAAGTATTTCTTTTGAATATATGCAGTTTGTTTAACTTGCTTGTGGTAATTAAATTATTATTATTTTCCTTGATTTATAGTTGAGATTTTCTAATAAGTTTTGGATTTTTTTGTGCTATAATTTCTGAATATGGTTTGCATTAAAAAAATGTTTTTTAACCCTTTACCTTCTCTTAATTGCCTGCGCGAACTTATTTCGTTTTATCTCTATGTACATCACTACTCTGTTAGACACTAATGATTAATGCCACGAGTGATAGAAGTGTGGAAAGCTGTAAGAAGAAAATGGAATTGCATATATGAAAGGCCGCTTACATCTACGTGTTATCCATTCACGCCTTTGCCAAGCGGCTACGTCATCTGTAGATTTCTCTGTCTCTTTCGTCCCCTTCTCTCCACTTCCCTTTCCACTCTTCCTTTACTGTACATAACTAATTCCCTATTCCTTTTATCTCATGCCCAATAAAGTTACCATTTCCCTTCTGAATGGTATTACAAGTATTCTAGCCTCGCTGAACTCGTTTAAAATCTCCTTAATCCTTATTCTGTTCTCTTTAAACTCCTCAACATCCAAGTCTCAGTAACTTCGATCATTACCTGTTCCCTTTATCTCTCATCCACTAGGTCCACGTATTAGACCCCTACTTCAGAACACTCCACGTATTGCATTTGGTAAATATATGCCTCAGCTCTTGTTTTGAGTTTGGTGTTGAAAACCTTTTATTCCTCAAAGGATATCTTTGCCATAGCTACTCTTGTTTTAACTTCAACCTCAGTCTCCCAATATAAAAAAAAACTATAACCACAGTAATCAACCCGAAGTTCGGTTTGGTAGGTGATGATAGAACTCCCCCAGTACTAACCCGAACGGCGTGTGAAATTCACACATCAGGGTAGGGGGGCCAGTTCCTTTCCCTGTGCCGGTTATGGTTTCCCAGGAAGATCTGGTACCCGAAAAATCACATAGCTTGGATGGAGCTGCAGATGCCCAGAGAGATTTTCCCGGGAATTGAACCCGGGCCCTCTAGTCAGTAGTCCAATGCTCTACCCCCCGATTAATGCGACCCTTTAAAAAATAAAATGTGGAACGCTTCACGATTTTGGGTGTTATCCTTGCACAGTATATCTCCAAATATACGATTATATGCATTAAATTATGAACCACAATGTTCAAGCCATTGGTCAACTTGAAAGGTGAGGGCAGAGCTCGCATGGTGCTAAGCCCAACGGCTACAGTGTGAAAATCACACATCAGTTGGGTAGGTCATTTTATCAGGATTGGTAAAAATCAGGAAATAGCCAGAATCTAGGCAAGCCTGGTCAGTGGCCCTGCATTCCTGATATGTCACACACCATAAATTATGAACACAAACGGTTATCATGCTAGAAGAAAGACAAAAACTATTTGCAGTTAATCGCAAACTTCGTTACTTGGTCCTGGTTAGTCCAGGGGGAAACATGTTGCCTGACAACCATGTACAAAAATAGTCGTATACATACACACATGCATGCCTATGCACGTCTTGCAGCCATTTAAATACTTAAATTATTAGTTTTTTTATTGATTTATTTTATATAATCGGGCGTTTTGTTTTGAGTTTCTAATTTGTTGCCTATTATGCGAGGGAAGAACGAGAACTTAAAACTGTCTGTCTCTTTCTCTCTTGTTTGATCAGGGTATTCGAGCCTATCGATTCAATTTTGGACCATAGTAATTGGGAACCCTGTGTCGTAAGAAAACGAATGGTACCCTAGACTGATGTCTAGTGGTCTTGCCTGCTCTCCTCATGAATCAATGGGCTCCCAACATATTTCCTCCAACACAATCCATTTCACGTTTACTCGATCCTCTTAGCAATGTTAAACAAACGTGAAGGATTTTCTCTGAATATTTTCCATTTTTTTTATATTATCGTTTTCTCCCATTGATTCAAAATAGTACTCTCTGCGTACTCCAACTGTGGCTTAATTAAGTCGGAGTATCACATCTCTCCTACTTTTTCATTACATTTTCCTTATCTACATCGATACCCTGCGAGCCACCAAAAAGGTGTGTGGCAGGAGGAGCAGTACCAGGAGGAAAGGGTAAGGGATGAGGGGGTTAGGGGTTTTCAAATGGATGAGGAAAGGTGGGGGGAACCTGCAAAAAATATATATAAATATACTCGTATATCCATGCGCAGTACCTACCTTGTAGGTTAATTTTCTTTACACCTGTCTGATGAAGACTAGCTTCTTTAAGTCTGATCCGAAATTTTCTCCCAACACGAGTTCTCCATCAAAGGTTTGATGTCAGTCTAATATATAAGTATTTGACCTCCTCTATGAAATGCTTATCTCGACCTCATCTATTTTATATATTTTTTAAACGTTAGGGTTTATTGTTAAAAACTTGATAAAATCTTTTTAGGTCTGGAAAAAAATTTTGCATTTGCAAAGACATATGTAGACATATAAGACCTTGTGTAGTAACACTCGGCATTCGTAAGCATCCTCCCCCCTCACTTCTCCGACCCTCCTCCCCCAGCCTCCCCGGCTGGCGAAATGCCCCCGCGGGGTCACGGTCCCCACCTTTACGTCCCCTCAAGTGTCACTCGACCCACTTTTTTTATTCCCATTGCCGGAGTCCCGAAACGCGACTCAAAAGCACCCACGAGTTTACTGGACGCCCCGACATCCCTAGGGAATTACTCTCGCGACGGGGAGCTGAAGGATGGAGGACTAGACACGCCTGAGTATGGCGGACTAATTTGAAATACTCTTGGAGTGACACTCACGTAAATGAATTCGTTTAAGGTATTCTACCTCATGGTATTCATAGGACTGGGTTAATGAGAGAAACGTCGCGTGTTTATTTTAAGGAAAGATTTGAGAAAACTTTGATATGGAGCGTAGTTTTGTACAGGTCGGAAACATGGTCATTGAAGCAAGAATGTTGGACGCAGATTAGATACTATTGGCGTAGGGTGATTTTTTAGATTATGTGAGTGTGTGGAGAAGGATGGAAATGGTGAAGTGGACTGAAAGGAAAACTAACGCGGAAGTGCTTGAAGTCTGGTGAGAGGGGAGGGGAGAGAGGGTATTGGGGATAAATCCATAGGAGATAGGAGAATTGGATGAAGAGTTGTTAGAAATACTTCTTAATGACACATGAATGAATATTTGAAAATTCCCATTGAGATTTATCAAATGAACAAAAGTGTCAGTAGGTAAATTATTACTTTACTTTCAAGCAACCAAGCATTAATATGGGTATATTTGTCATTAAATTCTTAATTATATATCTGAAGATAATATTTTCTCATATCATTAGGAAAAATTTACCTCTCTCTATAAACATAATGTTTTACGCAACTTTTAAATGTTTGCCTATAATTTAAAGGCGACCGTCGGGAAAAATGTAAGTTTGTAAATTATTGTAAATTTTTCCAAAGTTTTACGTTTTTAAATCTCTAATGTATGGAGATTAAATGGTTTGAAGCCAACTAGGAGATATATTACCTAGAAAAAAGTCTTTCAATCCCTTGGAATGTACGTGTATACTCAATTTGTTAAAGATCTTTCAACTAGAGTCCTAGAGCAATACGCTGTTGGTCATGTAGTAAATAAAAGTATTTAGGAGGGCAAATACCGTAAGTCTACTGGAAGATATTTACGGTGCTGGGAGATGTCCAGACTCATTGAATTTCGAGGCTAACGTAAAGATAATTCTTTGGGAACATCTGCGAGGAAACATCAAACAAAAATTGTGTTTATCAAACGAAATAGTTGGGATTTACTACAATAAAACGGATAAGAGAAGAGGTATTATTTTGCTGTCATTTAAACCTAAAGCCTTAAATGAGAATCGAGCATTTGAGAACGAACTGTAGAACGACCTAATATCGAAATGAAACAAAATAAATTGAATTGACAGTTCGTTTCGTAAAGAAGCATGAATGAGCGAAAGGAATCTCATCAATTTTATTTTTGAAACTCCTGGGTTGAAAGCTAATAGAAGTTTAAAGTGTGTTCATCCATGTTGTTATTTTATGTTTATTACCCGATATAAAATAAACCACAGTAATCAACCCAAAGTTCGGTTTGATAGGTGAGTGTAGAGTTCACTTAGTAAATAGCCCTGTGGTGAGTGTGAAATTTACTTATCAATGGGGTAAAAAAGGGGGTCAGTTCTTTGTTCCCTGTGCCGCCTGCGGTTTCCCAGGAAGACCTGGTACCCGAAAAATCACACAGCTTGGATGAAGCTGAGGGTGCCCAGAGGCATTATGACCGAGAGGAAATCATTCTTGGTCAATTTTATGGAATATTAAAAGAGTTATGCATATACATTCCATGTATATATATATAGAATATATATATGTATATGGAATATATATATATATATATATATATATATCACGTATACAAATATAATGGTATATATATGTATAATATTATAAGGTAATCTACCGGTTAAGGTAGGTTTTGGATGGACACAACTACCAAAAAAATATTTTGTGACTCCTAAGAAAACACAATCCAGCAAATCCTCTTAATCTTTGAGTACTTCCTTCCTCCCTTCGTCCCGTCCAACATCACTATCATGTTCCTGTCCTTTCCTCGTTTGCCTAACATTCACCCCTCTATTACAGTCTTCAACATCCCACTGCCGGTCAATATGCCCTTCATCCATTTTTCCTGCCTCCATAGGAATTCTCCCGACGATATATGTATATATGGGGAGACTATCACGCCCCTTTAATCCCATATAGAAGGCCACAACCTGGCGGTTTTTTGATTTGGGCTAAATAAATAAACTGAGGTTACATGAATTAAAAACACAAGAGTTTCACACCGACTCAGAAGGAATAATTATAGCTGTTCATTCATTCCTTAGAGGAGACTAAAATGTGAATTTGAAAGAAATTGCCTCCCGAACAGATCGACTCAAGGGTCATTTTTTTGCCTAAACTTGTGGAAACATTGACATAAATCATCACACACGGTAACGTGGACTGTCGGAAAATTAAAAGGAGCATAATGGTAATATTAAATTCAGCATGTGAGTGATAGCATAACACCACCTGCCGCACACCCTCTTCACGTGTTTAATGGTAAGTAAGGTTGATGTGGCTGTGCGACTGTTATTGCATGGTCGCCCTTGACGTGTTTCCGCACTCCTCCTTCACTCTATCGCCAGCGATATCCGAAACCGATATCCTTCCGTCAAACCGAGATCTTTCTCCGGAGAGATCGGACGTGCTGGCGTCTGGGAGCGGTCAGGCGGGAAGGGTCGAACTTCTCTCCCTTCTTATGACATCTCCGCTCCCTCCCTCGTTTCTACCCTTTCCTTATTCTTACTTCCCTCCCCCCTTCCACTTTGGCGCCGCTCTGTCTCCTTCACCACCGCTGTCTCCTCGGGTCTACAAGCGAGTGGGGGAGGGCGATTCCTCTTTCCCTCACCCCTCTCTCCCCCTCCCCACAGACTATCAACCAAGAGAAACTTTAAGCTTTATATTAATGTAAACACGGTCTTGAGAATACGACACCATTATACGGCCTAAGTGAATTCCTTTATTTTTAGTGGCATTATTATTATTGCGTAATCTACCGGTAAAGTAGGTTTTGGATGCACACAACTACAAATTACGTGAATACCTTGTCTCTCCAAGAAAACAACCCAGCATCCTACTCTACATCAAACCCCTCTTCATCTCTGAGTTCTTCCTTCCTCCCTGCATCCCGTCCAACATCCCTATCCTGTTCCTTCCCTTTCCTCGTTTGCCTAACATTCTCCCCTCTATCAAAGTCTTCAACATCCCGCTGCCGGTCAATACCCCCTTCATCCACTTTTCCTGCCTCCATAGGATTGCTCCCAACAAACCCCTCTCTTCGCCCACCATACCAAGTACTTCCTCATTTGTTTTCTTCTCTGTCCATTTCACCTTCTCCATTCTTCTCCACACCCACATTTCAAAAGCCTCCAGTCTACGTATATCCTCCTGCTTCAATGATCACGTTTCCGCTCCGTACATAGCTACGCTCCATATCAAAGTTTTTACGAGTCTTTTCTTAACATCCTTACTCAAAGTCCCCGTCATCAACTCCCTCCTCCTTGTTAAAGCCTCTTTGCCCAGCGCAATTCTTCTGCTTACGTCCCTACTCCTTTGACCGTGTTGGTCCAAAACACTTCCGAGATACGTGAACTGTTCTACTTGCCGTAGTTTGTGTAAGTCTAAAATTATTCAGGTAGCATATTTAGAAGCATGCATGGGTCGTTCATTATTTCCAACAAAGGGCAATTAGGTATTGGTAAAGGTCTACTTTTGGTTCGCCTCATGTCTAACAAAAATACTGGTCTTCCATATTCAAGGTTTTTGCCACTTGAGTAATATTAAGACTAATAGTACGTATATAAGACTAATATGGCGTGGCGCGCAAGGTTGGACTCAATCTTTACAGTAGAAAATTTGCGAAATACAATCCCAAAATTACTACGCGCAATATTATTTTGTGATTTGTATTAATTGATCTACTTCAATGTTCATAGGATTCCTCATTTTAATAATATTAATAGCGATAAACGTTAGGGCGAATATTGCGTCGCGCGCAAAATGGATTTTCTCGATGTGATCTAGTGATTTAGCGAAACTAACGCTCACTTCCTCTCCCCACTCCCGTACTCTCGGCAAACGATCTCTTCTCCCACTCGTTCCCTTACGCGACAGGGTTTACTTCCAGGGACACATCTGAGGCCATCAAACACTCCCGTCGCTTTTCTTTTCCATACTCCTAGGCGACGCTTGTAAATGGCGTCGCGTTGTTCGTTTGTTTTCGGGTACGCTGTCATTAATCTTCCTCCTCCTCCCACCCAATCCCACCTCGAAGATGGATCGGACTTCCGTCTGAAACTAAGTCACGTTCTTGATCTGAATCTTAATTATTTTGCTGTAAATTATTTCCTGGTTGGGTTGACATTTGTTCTATCCGTCTTGTTGGCGTACACGAGGCACGGGTCATAATCTCAATCTGAGTGGAACTGATTTGAGAAGAATTTGAGGAAGGAACGGGATGGAAAATAAAAATAATTAGCGATTCATTGATATTCAAATTGTATTCCGTGACGGCCATGTATCCGCAATCAACTTTTCAGCGTGACGGCGTGACCAATGAACCACCTCATCATGTCTCTGAAAGCTATTTTAAACTTAAATGGCTAAAACTTGAGGATTGGCAGAATCTGCATGTCCTCTCACTTCTCTTTCAATGCAAACATTATTATCTACCACAAAGTACTTATCTGATAAACTTGTCATCATTAAACCTATGCACAGTGTCAACACCAAGGGAAATAATATCTACTTAATACGTCGACCTGACAGAGTAACTTGCAGCAAAACTTTTCATTTAACAGCCTGTAGACTCTGGAACACTTTGCCTACGGCCATTAAGAATTGTCAATCACTCACGTCATTCAATAACAGATACACCAAAATGATTCTACATTACGAAAACACTTATCTATAAATCTACTCCAATGCAGACATACATCATCTCAATCCCTCTTTACCTCTACCATTTCTGACTATTAACTTAACCTTGCTTTGAAACATATGATATATTATTTTATTATGTTTGTTTGTATATTCGTATGCATTTATTGCAATGTACTCCATTGTATATCGTATTGTTTAAGTATTACCATGTTGTATTGTACTGTATCTCACACTTTTAGATATGTCATTATTGTAAATTATTTATTTTTTATTTTATTATTATAATATTATTATTTGATTATTATTCTTATTTATTTTTATTTCATTATAATTTTTTTACTATCTTATAGGGTTTGTACAGGTTTTTCACACTCCCCTTATTTGTGGTTGTTTTCCTGCGTGGGTCTTCATATGTGAATTCCCTAGGTTTTCCCAAAAAAATTACTTCTTGTGCTCATTTCTTTTATTATATGTTTGATTTTACCATTTTTTTTACTTTTTTATAACGCTATATATCTTCTCTTATTATTATTTTTTTTGTTGTGCACATGATGAAGGGTTAGAATGGAAGAAGGGACCTTATGGTCTCAATTTCGCCCTAATAAAGACGTTTATCTATCTCTATATCTCCTATGGAGCGCTCCCAATTTCAATTCGAAGTTATCATCCTTACATACGTGAGTATGCATCTACTCAACGCGCCGAAAGCCACCGGAAGAGCCTGTGGAGAGGGTTGTTGGGACTCAATCCTTATATGGATTAGTATGACCTTATCACTATCTTCATCAGTATGTCAATCCTAAGATTAGTTTTCTACAGCCCACCGTTCTAATATTGTATTCATTGTTATGATTCCCTCTTACTACATAATAGCTCCTCTGTTTGTCGTCCATCTTAATTTGTCTTTTGTCTCATGGGATCTTTACGGGATCTTCCCTTCAATTTTCTCCACTTTAATGCTTGTAACTAATCTATTGTGACTCAACGTGTGTCCAATCCATTAAGTACTTGTATTTTCCGTATAGTGTACTTTATGTAATCCTTTCCTTTTATGCTCTTATATATACGAAGTGATTATTTCAATGTGTCTACCATTATCATCGATAGTGCGAGATATTGATTACCTTCTGAAATTCACCACCAGTGCCGCTAGCGCTGCCATACTTTGTACTGCTACAATTAATTGCATTTACCGTTGCGCTGCAATGAGCAGACAGCATTAAACGCAGTAATTTTTGAGAAAAGTCATAAATGTAAAATGATTATCACATGGTTAATGAGAGTGAATTCTGGAATGCGACCCTGTAAAATTTTAACTCACATCTAAAATTTCAAAATGCTCTTAACCTACTATAAATGAAAAACGGAACAGCCGAGACCGTAAACTTTATTGGCACTACGTTTGTTTAAGTGGGGGGTGGGGGGGTAGGTAAGAACAAAGTTACAAGTAAGGATAAGATAGGGAAACACACTCTGGGTCACTTGGGTGTGTTTGGGAAACAGTGACCCATGTTTACCTCAATCACACACAAAAAATGCAAAATTAAAAAATAAGGAAACAAAGTTACAACCACTCAATCACTAGGGTGTGTTAAGGAATAACAATCACTTGTGAAACGCTAATACTAAAGGTTTGCAAGGATATCTCCTATGCCAGGGACCTGTTGTGCTCATGCAGGAACGTAAAACAAATTGAAATAAAAAATTAAAAAAAGAAACCCAAGTTCACGTTTGCAGTCACTCAATCACTCATATAATTACCTATCTCGTGTATAGATTGGCTTTCGTGCTGCATCCTGGGGTGCAGTTTTTTGTTGGTTTGCGGTATGTGTGTTTACATGAGTGTTGGATGAAGGGATTTTTGCATGAGTGTGTGCGCTGCTGTGAGTGTAATTTTCCACGTTGTTCTTTTGCATGCGGCATTGTTCCTTTTTACGGTTGGTGACCTAACACCCCCCGCCACACGCCATTGTGGCGGCTTGCGGAGTATTATGTAGATGTAGATGTAGATTGTAACTAGGATTGTTTTGGTTAAAATTATTTTTTTAATTCCGAGTTAATACCTAATATCTATCATAATCTATCGAGTTTAAGATGGATGCATTGTAAAAGCAGCTCGAATTTCTTTTCAGGTATTTCGTTGGTTGAGGTCATTGCGGGTTTTTTTTGCCAAGAATACGGTGTTCGGCACCAGGGACAACCAACGATGAGATGGGAGTCGAACCCATGAACTTTGAGGGTAGATGTCGAGAGGGGATCTTAGCTGGACTAACTGCAATGGCAGACCGAGGTCGCAAAACTGTGTGACGCGCGAGAAATGGCCTCTCTCTCTCGTTTCTGCGCCAAGAAGAAAACGCTCCGTTTTTTGATGTAATTAAAAAAGAAGTATTCAAAAATATTTTGAGGAGATTCGCTTTTATCCCAACATCACGCGGGGACTGGGGTTAGGATCGGGCAATCCTCGGACCAAGGTCGCCCCTTTCTCCGAGGGTCGAGTGCGCATTTTAATCTTCATTTCATCCCCACTCACGGTCGAGTCCGCCCCATTTTTGTTTCCGCCTTCCTCCCTTCCGCTACGTCAATCCCATCCCCTCCTCCGACTCTCGCCCCCGTTCCGCCACTTGAGCCCGCCGGCGAAAAGGGCGCGCTGGTCCAGGAGTGGGGCTGGTCTCTTTCCCCTTGGATGTGAATAGGGTCTTTCAATGGGGTGGGGAGGTGCGAGTGGGTTTGGAGGGTACGAGCGAAGGGGTAAAATGGTGGTGGAGGCGGAATAGAGTAGATAATATGCTTTAAAGCGATTAATCCTACGCTATCAAATCGAACAGGACGAGGTGATCTTATTTCTCCGCGATTCAACCCACCTCCTCCTCCCCCCCCCACCTCCTTAGGGGGTTGAGTCGCTTTGCCTGCTTGCCCATTTCCCTCGGGAATACATCGGCACTCTCGATTGGAAACTTAGAGCCAGCATTAATTGGTCATCAATTGCTTGGTAAAAAGAATTGAGAGACCCTCTTGGGACTTGACTGTAAAGCAATTAATTTCTCTTCTTCAACCTGACATACCAATAGGAGTGTACGAGATTCAGTTTTAATTTCGGCTAATCTCTTTTAATTTCGGATGGAAAGCTAATACATTAGCCATGGTACCAATCCCGTCTAGCCTGTATGACCTACCATTTAACAAAACACTCAAGTATTAGCAATGGCGTTAATGACCCTTGCTGTCGGTCGCATTTCCTTTTCCAATTGGTGCCCAAGCTGCAGGTCGTGAAGGGAAGGCTGGCATTTAGACGTGTAGACCCTACGAAACCATGTATTAGGCTATTATTCTAGAACCCTTTTGCTCCACAATTTGGCCCTAGATTTGTGCTTTTTTTTGCTGGGCCGGAGAGCGAGGTTGTCCTCCTCTCCGAGAAGAAAGAAACGTCGCCAGCAAGTCTTTAAAAATCTCCCAGCAATACAATTTGAGTCGATGAAAAGTAAATCCTCATGCTCACTTCATTATTCCCACCCCCTCCTTTCTCTCCCCTCCTTTCTCCCCCCTCTTTTCTCCCCCCTCCTTTCTCCCCCCTCCTATCCACCCCTCCTTTCTCCCCCCTCCTTTCTCCTCCCTCCTTTCTCCCCCCTCCTTTCTCCCCCCTCCTTTCTCCCCCCTACTTTCTCCCCCCTCCTTTCTCCCCCTCCCTAACTTTCACTTTCTTAATACTGAACATCCTTCCTCGAATTTCTGTTGTTCCCCTCTTTCTCTTGTAGGCATGTGTTGTTTTTTTCAACCCAATCCCTTTCCCGGCTTCCGGAATCCAATTTCCAAATTCTTACCTCTTATCTTGATTTCCTTTTGTTTACTTCCCTCCCCCATTCTTCGCCCACCTTGCCCCAGCACCCCTACATCACCCTTGATTGAGTCGTCGGATAAAAACGTCGGCATTATTGGTTGGCGTAGGATTTAGAGATGCGGTTGTTAAGAAGGATGGTTAAGGTAAAAGATGGAAAGCAAATACTTAAGTGTAAGGCATGGATAGGTGGAGAAGAAAGAATTTGTTGGGAGAAATCCAAAGGAGGCAGAAGATGATTGCGGAATAATTTCGTTTGCTTAAGGAATGTTTAAGACGGTGATATAGAAGAGGGAGGACGTTAAGCGGGCGAGGAAGTTGAAGGAAAAGGATTCGCCGGCCCTGGCGGCGGCGAAGTATCGTACTCATCTGCCTACCCAGCGGTCGAGGGTTCGATTCCCGCTTAGGTTGATTTTCCTCTACTTAAGGCTTGAGTGGATGTACTTGTCAGATTGTTGTATAATTGTTCAAAGTCTGATGTAAAGGCCGAAGTGCTGTTTTCGGACTAATGCAAGATAAAATATTCATGTACGCTATAACCCACATGCATGTCCCCACAAGAGCTTGTGGTGGGCGTTGTGAGGGCCTTAGTCATACATGTATTTGAACATATAAATGGTGCATTTCTATTAAAGTATCGCGCATGATTTTATTGTGACGCGACACTTTACGGTAGTGGTAACGACTATTCGGTCGGGAAATGTGATTTGGGGGGGGTCTACCCTTCCAATGCAGTCGGTCACCAGTTTGCTCCGAGCGCGAAGACGCACCTCCGCGTGAAGTTTGTTTTTCGAATTTGCAAGATGGCGCGATCGAGCGTTCGGTTGACCGTTACAATGCCCCCAGCCACACGTCCTACTATGACCTTTGCTTTCGTTTCTGTTCATTTCACCCTTTCCATCCTTCTCCATATCTCGTATATCTTGTAAGCATTTAATCTACGCGTAACATCATACATCGACGATGAAATTTACGAACCGCTCAAAATTACGCTACATGACAATGGAATTTTTTAAACGACATTATTCCAAGTCACTGTAATCACGGTTCAAATATACATAAATATGAACTCTATGTTCTCTCATTTTTTCCCTCACTTATCATTTTTTAACAATGGGCTGGAATACTGCTGAAAAATTCGTAACATTTTGGAACTGATAACTTACCTACCGCAATATATTTTGTCTCTATTTTATTTCCTGTACATATTTTTGTTATTTGGATACTGGAATGCTTTTAGAAGATTCTTAATAGTTAGGAACTGGCAATGTATTTTCCGAATCAATAGCTGTTGCAAAAATTTCGAAATTTTAAGTTTTGGATTCTCGGAAAATTTTTCATGTCGAAATGAAATTATTTCAATGCGTCGCAAATCGTTTAAATTGAGCGTTGGCCTGATTCCCTTGCTTTGATAAATAAATTTGTGTTGGTTGATCGCGCTTAATTATTTCCGGAAACTTTTCGCGTCAATTTCAATTTCAACTGCGCTTTTGATGTCGGACGTATGCGACTTATAAAAAAATCATACGGTGAATCGGTCGCAATTCAACCGGAAGTGGTTGATTACTCTACTGTGCTATTTTGGCACGTGTTATTATAACATTTTACGCTTGATTGAAATGTGTGAATCCCGCAATACAGTCCCCGTGACTTAGTGAATTGCACGAGTTTTAGGTGGAAGGAGTTCAGTCTCAGTGAGGGCCCCTTATTGCTGTTACGTTTTCCGCTCTTAGCCTTTTTTTCCTTGAATACACCGTTCGCCCACGCTTTTCTTGCTGCGTGTCATCCCCAGAGAGGAAATTCAGGAAGGGGGATTGGATTGGGGGGGTATTGGTTGTGTACCTTTAATAAGGTACGTCTCAACGGCGAAGAGATCCGAAAGTAGTCAACCTGTCGTGGATGGTTGGTATATAGAGGAAGGCGATATTGTGTCTTTCCCTCCAACCAATTTTCTTGGAATCTCCCAAGGAGTAAATACGATGAATAGAAGAAATATTTTCCCCATCTTTTTTTATTACGAAAGAAAGATGTCCGCGTTTGGAATACAAAATCGAACGGAATACGAAACTTTGTCGCGTGATTTTGGTAAATACCGTTCCAATTTACATTTTACTTCTAAAAACACCCCGTGTCGAACAAGCGTCTTCCGAATGTATGAGCCATCTTTCCACTTTCTCTATTTCTTACCCCTTCACCGCTCTAGGATTGGATGTCTGATGTGTGCTAGCGTGGCAGAGGGATAGTTTCGGTGGGATATCCTTTTATGGGAACGAGGTCATGGTCAAAATTGAATCCATTTTAAATTTATTAAGTCCACAGAATAATCTTATTAACTCTTTTATCGATGTAACTTAGTATTTAGGCGGAATATAGCAAAGTTAATGAGGTTCTCAAGAAATGGGGAGTTTAAAATGTACTTTATAATTGGAGGGGGCCATTGATGGAACAAGTAGGATAGTAAATCTATTTTAGAAGTGCTTTAAGGGAAGGCTGGGAAATGTGTAAGGTAATTAGAAACATGATTGCGTTAACACAGGAAAGAATTTTCAAAGGTAAACTTTTGTTTGCGGAGAACTGATGCTTGGGCGTAAAGTATATATATATATATATATATATATATATATATATATATATATATATATATATATATACTTTCGTAGACGTAACACGGAAGTGCCGAATAGTACAATACACAGCAACACACAATATAGAAACACAAAAAAAGAAGAACACTCACTATGTGTGTGTGTGTGTATATATATATATATATATATATATATATATATATATATATATATATATATATATAAAAGAAGTCAATTATTTGCTGTCGCAGCCAACGGGTATCCTCTTGGACTAGGGTATCATCATTTTCAATACGTCGGCCACGCAAACGATTTTTTAGGGACCCGAACAGATGAAAATCACTTGGATCTAAGTCGGGGCTGTTCGGTGGATGTTTAAAATGTTCCCAATGAAATGTTCTTAACAAGCTCCTGTGTTTGCCTTGCGACTGTTTGTTCCTTATTTATGGACTCACCCTTATAATTGGAATATGAGAGGAAAAAAGAGATTTAGAAGGTGATGATTACCTGTGGAGTTGAAAAAATTATGCTATATAATGTGTGTAGTATCCTAATATTTAACTTGGTTTCAAGTGAGGCGTTTAGGAGTAATTAGTTTATAAATACTGCAATAATTTTCCAAAGTGTGTGGAATGGTATTAAAAATGATGATGAAGTGGGAAATAACGTTTGAGATGCACACAAAATTTGCTGTCGCTAAATTTTTTTGTACGTTTTTCATATATTTATGCAATGTTCCTTTGTCGGCATTTCTATCCGTAGATTGCTTGACTCATACCTTTTGTATGCATGAAGATTACAGGGAATTCTTTGTTGTTCTGTGTGTTATCTGTCCAATTTCTGTTTAAACATCCACCTCCTGAACCAAATTTCCGAGGCTTCTCTTTCCAGGCTCCCTTTCCCTTGTTTGTGTTTTTCAAATAATCTCATCTTATATAATACAATAGTTACACCCTGTACGCGAAAGCTTTCATGCACTGTTTTATTAGTTGTGAGTCTACCTGCGTGGTAACGTGTTGTCCCCCTTCCTTTTGGCTACATTTCCCAAAAGTACACATATGTATTGGGCCCATAGTGATTCCCACAGTGTCATAGGAAAACTCAACGAGTCATCTAAATGAAATATAATCTCGCTAATGATTAATATAAGAGAGGCTTCGAGACACAAGAAGGCGTGAAGGAAACGAGTAAAATTTTTTGCAATTTCTAAGCAAATGAACACACGACAACTGCGACCGGGACATAGTCGTGCTAAGTTTGGTATGCCCAAGTTTGGAGCAGATGCTCGGAAGAATTGCACTCCGTAAGAGAGAATTCTCAACGGTAATATCTCATATACTCGTGGGAGAAATTCGAAGCTGCACGTTTCAGAAATATCCCCGACGCTATTACTCCAAATGCCCAACTATTAAGGAGTAATTCGATGAAAAAACCTGTAGAGATGGGAATATATTTTTGGACTAATACGCCACCGGAAATCCTTGAGTGTTAAAAAAACCTTACTATCTGCTCCAAATTGGGAGGGAAGAGGGGGCCTTGACTGCGGTGGTTAGCTGGGAAGGAGATAAAGCCTTTTATTTCAAGTGACACGCGTTAATCCGACTCGTAATACTCAACATTTATAATCCGAAGAGAGAGTAACGTGAAGATCCTCCCTCATTTCCCGAAAAGAGTTAACTCGTACGGGAAATTAAAATTGATACGCAGGGTCCTTTTTTTTGTCTTTCAGTTATGTTGGCATGGGTTTTTTTATTGGTACTTGCTATTTTTTGCTGTGTTTGGTTAATTTTTTTTCACACACGCGCCACACCTCCTCCCTACTCATTTTGAGGGAATAAAATTCTCCTCTAATGGTCAAAACCCTCTTTATACGTTTTCCTCTAGCCCGTATGAGAAGAGTCGGAATGCTCTTGGGGGCTGGAGGAGGGGGGGGTAGGGAATTTGGAGGGGTTGTTTTTTCTTGCGTGTGCTCTCCGTGCCGTGTGTGGACCCCAATCTCCTCTCCTCCCCCTCTCTCCCCCTCCCACGTGTTCCTCCACCCCCTTCTCTCCCCCCCTCTCTCTCTCTTCCTTCTCTCGGCCCAATCGATATCGTGCCCACGCCACCGTGTTCCCCTCTTTTCCGCTCTCCCCCCGTGGCTTCGAAAAGCACGACCGACCAACGAGGACGTTGCTGCAGTACGGATGGGAGTGTGTCCCAGCGGTGCGATAGAGGAAGGATGGCTTGCGATTCGCATGGAATCCCGCACTCTCATCCCTCCACATCTCACTCTCTCTCTGTTCTTTTTTTAAAATTTCTTTTGTTCGTTGAAGAATAAAAAAAAAGAAAAAATAACGAAACGCTGCATGCGTAACAATTGAGTTCATTAGATATGAATTTGTCTTCATGAAGAATTCATTTTGAATTTTAATCAGGATTCTTTTTTGTCTGGTCTGTTTTTTATTGTTTTATTAGGAAAGTATATTTATTTTTTAACATCTATCACTCCATTTCCTTTATTTTTACCCCGGTTTGATAATTTTCGCGTAAATTACAAGCGTAAATGTTTTTCCAATGCTCTTCCTTCAGAATCAGAGTTTTTTTTCTTTTATTTTTTTCTGCAAAAACCACAACTGCAGCTTTCAACCAGAAAGTTGGTTTGATGGATGAGGATAGAGCTCAAATACGTAGTACTAAGTCCTGTTCGGGGTGTGAAACTCAGCAGGGATCAACCGAGTAATAAGAAGGGCCAGTTTCTCATTCCCAGGGTCGCTTGTGGTTTTCCAGAAATAGGATCTGTTATCCTAAAAAAATCACACAGTTTTGATGAAGGTGTGGAGTCGCCACACGGAATCGAACCCTGTCTCTCCGATCAGTAGTGCAATTGATCAGTAGTAAAACCAATTGGAACACCCACTTTCTCCTTTGTCTTTATACGTTAGAAAAATGCTGCCAGTGAAATATTGAGTGAAATTTAGACTGTCTTCATGAAGAATTTATTCTTTTGAAATTGATAATGATCGATAGGTTGTGTATAATGTATAAGCGCAGTGATTTTTAATGTCTATCAAAGCTATATCGTTTTCTTTATGTCCTTAGAAATACAGAAATACAACAGCGAGATATCGACTAAAAATACTCGAAGTTTCCTCATTAAGTTAATTTTTTTTTGAAGCTGATAACGGCCGAGTTTTTTCATAAATAATGAGGGCAATTATTTTTTGCTTGTCTGCCCTTGCAAATAAAAAGGTATTATAGTCGATGAATATTTAATCGTATCAAAATATTTAAGTGCATTCTGTGAAATGTGAAACATTCACATGAAAGTTTCGTTTGATCGAAAGATACGACACTTTCCGTACTCAAGATGCAATTTGTGTAGTTCTCCGATTCCAACTCGAAAACCTGTTGTAGCAGTGTCTCAAAAGGATACTTTCGGTCACGTGTTGGTGGGTCCTATCGTATTGGAGCGACGGCAACTGTACAAATAGTCCTTCTCTTACCCTCCCTCTTTCCCTCTCTCGGTCCCCCCCCACCCAACAATCAATCGGACCTCATCGCCTGTGGAAGTGTTTCGACGCACCGGGATGAAATTCGGATCAGAATCCTTGAACCAGAGACATGATTCTCTCATATCTTTTTCATCCCCTTCTATTCTTCCCGGTCCTCGTGTCCTCCCTCCTCCGTTCTGGGAGAGGCTTTTTTCGGGTCGTAGGGTGGAGTGAGACTTGAAGGGCTTTGTTTGGATTTCCTCGGGCATCCTCGCACTCTGATGGCTTTCATTTGTTTCGCGAAAAGTCCGACGCGCGCTCCGTCGTTCGTCATTTGTTTAAGTCTACCGAAGTGGGATATACCTTTCGTGCCGAGAGCGATGGTCAATCGGATGAGTGATCGATCTTTTATTTATTCTTTTTTTTCGCCGTCACACCCTCTCGTTTCCAGCGGCAAACAGTAGGTGAACAAAAGAGGGGAGTCGGGCGAATCATTCCAGTCTCCGATACACCTGAAAAATATTCGCAGCGACGCATTCTCAGCATTGGTTTGGACAGCACTAATATTTTATCGCATTCATCCAGCTTCCGCAGTGATAACTCCGATTTTTGTGTTTTGTGGGAGAGGATAGAGCTCAAAACTGGTACCTTTCACCCCGAGGAGTATCTGGGTTCGATCCTTTGCGTTGGCGGTATTTCTCCCGAGGCGTCATCCCTCGATCCCTAATTTGGAGAGAGCATCTGGTGGAGTACGCCGTCTGTCGAGTAGGCCGTTAAACTTTATGACCCCTTGGCGCCTTAATTTTTATAGAGTGGGCTAATACCAACAGCAGGGTTCTATCCACTCATTCTTCCCTATCATTCCTCTTTTAAATCCTGCCTCTACCAAATTACCATAACTTATCCCTAATGACGCAAAATGTCATCATTTTTAGGTCGCTTTTCTTAATAACCATTATTGCTATTGTAAACTGGTACTGAGACCTATTCAGCTTAGTTCAGTAGCTCAGGAAACGTTTGCATGTCCGGCCGGCTACGTAATCATTTGCAGCTGTATTTATTTAATGATTACCCTAAAGCATTCGGATCAATTTCTACTGAGTTTACAATTCAAGCCAAATATTTGACAGGTTCCATTGGATCATGCCTGTGCATTACCGTAAGGTTTTTAGATTAGTCTCTGTGATACAGCATTAACCACTCCAGAACCGAGTCTAGCACTTAGTAGAACATATATCCTGTTGGGTGTTAGTAAATTTATTATGGCTTGCTTTAAGTGCGTCCGAGTTTCTGACGTGACCCTTATAAATAGACGTATTCTATCCACCGAATCCCAATTCAAAGTATAAAAAAATGATAAAAAAACTAAAAGGTTAAGTAGAGATCCACAGGGACCCACAGATGTGGAGCAGGGGACCCGAGGGGCCTTTTACAATTAAGTTGGTTGCATAGAGATGTCAAGTATATGACGTAAGCTTAAAAAATCCCTATATTTGTGATCTTTAGTGCACTTCCATTAAATGATTCTGGAACGAACAGGGTTTACAAAGTTATCTTTCATAGAAATTGGCATAAAAAAACTAAGCTCTTACACATAATCAATTGACATTGGAGACTCATGAGTGCACTCTCCCAAACGACCATTCTCAGACTTCCCGTGATAGCATTAAAAGAAATTGACATCGAAAATCCAAACATCTTATACACCCTCGTAAGATAGTGGAGGATTACCACCAGAAGAATTATGGGCTTGTGGTCCGGATACAAACGTCGTTTTTCAGGAACAAGTAATATTATTTGCATAGTGTAAAACAACTATTTTGGTGTACTTTTATTATTGTAATATTAATGCTTAGAACAGAGCAGACCACACCCTCCTTTGTTTCGATTGTATTACTTACGCCCTGGGAAAAACAGCGGAAAAAGCATATTAGTTTAAAAAATATTACATCTTATATGTTTACGAACTGCTTATGAATTTGTGTGTGCCTTACATTTTCGTCATTGATATACACATGAACGAAGGCAAGACATTGACTCTAGTGCATTCACGATTCAACACCTTTTGAGGCATCCTTTACCTCCACAGGAAATTTGTCCGGGAGACCATCTCGATTGAGAGATTTTGATCTGTCGGCCCGGACGGAACCTTGCTCAAAAGGTGATTTTTTTCTATTTGTTGGGAATGTTCGGGTTACTTCAGATGGCTTCGCTGTTTCGCCAACGTAATTGATTACGGAATAAACTCGTTCGATTTGAGGTAAAGGCTTACGCAGTTGCATTTGGGATGTTTTACGATTGAAAAAAGAAAAAAAACACTATGTATGGTACGTGTCTTAGGCATATGTTTCCGCAATGTTGTCGCCTTAGGCAAAGAAACTTTCATAAAGAGGAGAGTGTTCATAATAGGGTCGTTGAGGAAGGATGTTAAGAAAAGACTCGTCATAACTTTGATATGGAGCGTAGCTATGTACGGCGAGGAAACGTGGTCGTTGAAGCAGGAGGATAGACGTAGATTAGAGGCTTTTGAAATGTGGTTGTTGAGAAGGATGGAGAAGGTCAAGTGGACAGAAAGTAAAACAAATGAGGAAGTACTTGGTATGGTGGGTGAAGAGAGAGGTTTGTTGGGAGAAATCCTATTGAGGCAGGAAAAGTGAATGAAGGGGGTATTGACCGGCATTGGGATGTTGAAGACTGTAATAGAGGGGAGAATGTTAGACAACCTTGGAAGGGGCAGAAATAGGATAAGGGTGTTGTACGGGATAAAGGGAGAGAAAAAGTATGAGGATTGGAAGTAGGGTTTAACGTAGTGAAGGACGTCAGGCTCTTGTTTAGCATTTTTAAAATACTCGTAGCTTAACTGGCTCAAGCACTCGACCGGACATCGATGGATCCAGGTTTGTATCCCGGTCAAGGCGAATGATTTTGACACCATGAAATTGTTGCATTGAAATGCATATTAGTAAATAAATCCTTTAAAAGTTACTGGTACGGCATCTCCCGCAGTTTCTTGGAACTTCCTTGAAAACGGCAAGTAAAATTTCTCTACACGACAGCATTGTATTAAAACCTTAATAAGTTGCCTCCCATAATTTTGAGTAATATCAAAATTGATTTGATTATTTGAAATTCTGCCTTCCACCATTAGGTGGTCATAAGTGAATATCAATTTTATATGCGTAATTTATAAGAAAAGAATTTTGATACCATAAAACTTCGCGCATTTAGACCCGTCAAATAATAATAAAACAATCTAGCCTATTTTATTTGTTCTTGAAAATATTTTGTTATTTTTTTTACGAAGAGGTATGTAGGTCGATTACTTAAAAAAATTCGGATTCCATCTTTCACATGGAATTTCTGGATGGCTTTGGAATATTTTCTTCCAGTGACTGATCCCGGCCCATGAGATGTGAGTAATGTATTCGGAAACCACGCGAAGGCGACCCTGCATCTTCTTCTCATGAATGCACCCGTACTGTCGAGGGAGTGCCCGGAGATCCCCGGAGTATCCCCGGAGAATTCTCATCACATATTCATTCACTCCTCTCGTTCCTTTCATCCTTTTCATTCCGATGTCGCGACCCCCCGCCACCCCATCCAACCCGCATGTCTCGTTTCTTCACACCCCGATGCATCCACGTGGTATGCGACTCCCCGGGGACCGTCCTAGTGGATATCACACCATCTCCCACCGAAGATCCGTGGGCGAATGTAGGATTTTAGAGGAGGGGGGGTTTTGCCATGAGTCGAGAAAACTTGAAACATGAGTTTGGTGAATACGTGTGTTAGTAATGCGATGGGAGCTCTTCGGCCTAATTACGTCACTATTTTTAGATTAGATTTACATAGTACACTGCAAGCCACCGCTAGAGTGTATGGCAGGGGGTGTTTACACAGCATGCTACTCTTGGCCCAAAACAAGTTTCCCTCCTAGCGCTTTCGGACGACTTTATTCTGTTCCCTTATCGTTCGTGGAAACAGTGACATCTTAAATCTACCTGTTCTACACTTAATCTCTCTAATTTAATTGACTTGATCTCTGCTACCGTAGTACGATGGGGGTAATAATACATTTTCAACGTCACTGCTAAAGAAACCCCCTTCGAATTTATGCAAAAGATTTAATCTGTAATTTAACCTTCGCTCCATTGAGTGATTCCCAGCCTAGCTGCTCTAATATTTTGGATACGCTACTAAATTTATGATAGCAACATATCACAAATCTAGCTCCACTACACTGTACGCGATGCAATTCGGCAGTAATTCAAATTAATAAGGATTCCATATACTTGCAGTGCTTTCTGAATGAGACCTAACTATCGAAAGATAACATTTCTATTTAACCTTTTAAAGCATAATAGTATATACGTTTATAAATAGGTTTAAGTATATAATGTTAAACATATAAGTAAATGCGATTTATTTAGGGCGTGACAATTCGTCATTGGATCGTGAATCGACTTAGGATTCTGTCAGTTTTCTCAAAAGTGTTTGTAGTGAAAATTTTTGTAGCGAAATTTTCCCGTTGGTTCACCATAGTCATTAATAGTTGATTTAATATTTGCTCCTAGAAATATTCTGGAAATAATTCTTGAGGGTATGTGAAAGGATGTTTGAGGTAGTATTACATTAGAATAATCAAAACAATTATCAGTACAAATTTGTTTTAAATCAGTACAAATGTACAAAGGTTTTAAATCAGTACAAATTTGTATACTGGTGCATCAAGAGATTTTTTTTCTCTCAAGCTTACACTTAAAAATAATACTAAAACTATTGAGGGTGATATGAAATTATTATTATTGGTAGTCCATTGTTTTAAGGTAGGTTATGGATGGACTCAGGTTGATCGACGCTGCACGTTATAGCCATGTCAAAAGGACGCAACCAGACATATAACATTAAACTGATGATCTATTCTGAATACTTTCTGTCTCCCTTTATTCCGTCCAACATACCTATTCTCCGCCTACCACAGTATGCCTAACATTCTCCCCTCCACATCATAGTCTTCAACACTCCATCGCCAGTAAAAATGCTCAGCGTCCATCTTTCCTGCTTTCTTTGGATTTCTTCCAACAATAAATACCCTCTCACCATGCCTAGCACTTCCTCGTTTGTTTTCATTTCAGTCCACTTCACCTTTTCCATCCTTCTCCACACATTTCGAAATCCTCCCACCATCTTGCTTAAACGACAATGTTTCCGCACCGTATTGAACCACGCTCCATAATCAAGTTCACGAGCCGTTTCTAAATATCCTAAATCAATAGCCCTTTCATCAATTCTATTCTCCTTGTGAATGCTACTTTACTTGACGCAATTATTTTTCTATATTCCGTACTACTTTCACCATCTAATTCCAAAACACTTTCAAGATAGGTAAGCTGATCCACATGCTCTAGTTTTTTTCCTCCCTTATTAACGTTTAACTTACTCCTCCTTCTTCATAAATATATATATATATATATATATATATATATATATACATATATATATATATATATATATATATATATATATATATATATATATATGATTATATAAACAATATAATAATATAAACGTCAAAACTGCATATGTAGGGATTGTCCTTTTTTTTGTTTCTATGCGTAAAAAATGTACACGTTTTTTTCTATATTTGTGCGTCGCCGAAGAGTTCCATAATATGAACATTATACATAAACGATAGTTCATATATCCGCGTATATATATAAATATATAATATAATGATGATATGTTTATTTATATCTACTTCAAATTTATATATATATATATATATATATATATATATATATATATATATATATATATAATATAATGGTGATATCTATTTATGTCTATTTCAATTTTATTTAACTAAATGCTTTGAAATGAAAACTTATTCTGTTAGGTGTTCACGCATTCGATTCCGAATTAGTTTAAAATGTTTGTCTTGGCTGTTTTCTGGGTCCATGAAAATTTATTCTTTTACTTTACTGAGAATTTTGAGAAGGACAGAAAATTTACAGTGATTTTTTAAATTTAATATCTAATACATTATGTATCGCCAAAGCGAAATAATATTGTTAATTATAAAATCCCTGCATTTTGGTGTTCTTCAGCTGATGACTACGTTTGAGTAACTGTCGCGAAATCTCCCCAGTTCTTCGAGTTTCTTCATTCTTATCCTTCTGGGAGGAATAGGAGAGAGTGTCTCCATATAGGCCATACCCTGAATACAATAGTCGGCTGCATCTGTATTTAATAAAATATTGTATGTATCGTGATAACGGAATTATTCGAAACAAAACTCCGATATCATTATCAAAATTCTCATATAAATCGAGAATCAACTAAAAAAATGTTTAGACATATCTCTTAATAAAAAAGAACAGGTACGAATGGCGAAAATCATCAAAGGGATACATTTTTCCATTAGTTAACTTTTTTAGCCAATTAACCGATTTTTTTTCTTTGTTGTTGATCCCTTTGTAGCAATTCGTTCCTTTTTGTATTTCACATCGACAGGTATGCAGTTGCCTGGTAACGACAGGGGTAGATGCCAAACACCGTGAAGAATGGGAGTAGCTGTATTTCTTTGAAGTGGTATAATAAATGCAATCAGATAATGAATTTGAGATATTTTTCGCATGCGTTATTTTTAGTTATATTCGGAGAAATAGAACTGTGAGTGAATATTTGCAATTGAGAGCAACTACAGTGTATGGAAATATTTCATAATAATAATAATGATAAAAGTTAGTTGTAATTTTCCGCAGAATGCATTGCATACGTATTTCAAGGCACATGGTTCATCTTCAGATACAAAAGACAATATTTTTAATAAGATTTCATGTAATACACGGAATTGAATGGACATAATTGTATTTGGTATTTTTCACACCATGCATTCGCTTTGAAACGCATGATAAGATATACATTTATTGGAAAATTAACCTATAACTCATTATATCATTATAAATATGAAATTTGTGAATATTTAATTCATAAAATTTTCGTAAAAAGCTAATCCAGCTGAAAGTTTTCATTTTAAAAATATCCTAATCAACATTTTATTTTTATCATTACCCCAAGGTTGGTTTAATGGGCGACAAACGATTAAGTGCGGAGTTTTCTCATCACTACGTATGAGAATTAGTGATTGCAGAAATATGAACTATCGTTTATGTTTCACCAGTTTCATATTATCTGTCGTCATTTCTCATCATAATTTTTTCATCATTACGTATGAGCATTAGTGATTAAATTTATAATTTTAGTCGAATACTGCAGAAAAATGAACTATCGTGCGAACCCTGTGTATTAATAAAATAATTAGATATGGTTCAGAGATAATCTAATTGAATTTTGAAGCCTTCTACGCTAAACAATTAAGCTTCAAGGGTATGGTGAAGAATTAGGCTGGGAGCCACTTGATTCTCGAAGAGATCAGGCAAGACTTAAATACGACAATTTCAGCGTGTAAAAATCATTCGCCTTGACCGAGATTCGAACCCGGATCCCTCAATATCCGGTCGAGTGCTTTAGCCAGTTAAGCTATCGACGCGTCCTCTTAAACTCTGAAATTTTACGGATGACTCCGTCAAAATTTACTGTTGCGGCATCTCCCGCAGTTTCTTTGAAAGACTTAAATACTTTTTAGAAAGGTACAGGGCACCTTAAGTTTCCTTGCGACACCAAATAAGAAATCACCACAGCATCAAATTATATATTTGTAGATTCTACTATAGGTTAATACAATAAGGAGAGAGAGATAGATAACTTCTCAGACAGATTCAAGTTCTTGTTCCTCCCTAGTACGATACGATGTCAGCACAAAATAAAACCCAAGATCCCGGATATATTTTTAAGTTGAATGCAAGAAATTTATGAATTGGTCAACCACATCAATATTGCTCGATTTATACTGGTGTGAATGGGCATGAGAGTTATATATACGATAAAATATATTTATGTTTATGCATAAATTAATACATTCTTATTTTTTGCCCGCCATTACATGAGACGTTCGGTCCATCCCTTTTAGTATCCTTCAGTCAAGGCTTAATTGTCGGGAAAGCATTCTTCAGACTGGTTACTTGCATAAAAACGGATGATATTTACGAAAACAAATTATGCTATCAGGTAGATAATTCCGCACTTTATTCGCATCGGATCTTGCAGAAATTCGTTAAAACGAGCAGTTTCCTAAAATATTGATGCCTCGCGATCGAGTGATTCATTGACGTTCCGTCATGAATAATTCCTATATTTTTTTCCTGGCCAGGCACACTTCTTTCCACTGCACCGAAAAACCTTGGGACAAGATTAATCGCCGGTTATCCCGGCGCGGAGTTCGGTATCGCGTCCCAGCTGCGCGAGTTCATCAATCGATTGAAAGTCCGAAGGCCTCATTGCCGGAACTCGTACGGCGATCGCTTCGTGGGATTAATGTTTGCAATTAATATTGTTTCAGCAACGATGCGTGATGCGGAAAAATTTATTTTAATTTTCGAGGTCTCCGATAGCGGTTATCCACCTCATTTACTTCTCTCATTAATTGAGGCAAAAATTACGAAAAAAAAACGGTTCAGTTTATCAATCCGACCGAATACCACATGCATTATTTTAATTGGGGCGAACAGGATATATAATGAATTGAGTCTCGTATTTACTCGTTGGCTTGCTTAAACTCGAGGTTTGTGGCTCTGGCGTCAGTGTTGTTAACTACAGCAATCCAACTCGGAGGCTGTTTTTTGATAGGTGAGGGTAAGGCTCATCCAATGCTAAGCTTAAGGGAAATTCGCACAGCAGGGTAAGGAAGACCATTTACGTATTCCCTGTACCACCTTTGGTTCTTCCAGAAAGAACCCTACCCTAAAAATACCCTACCCTAAAAATATCACACAGCTTGAGTGAGAAACTAAGGGTGTCCGGAGGCGTCACTGGGAATCAAACCTGGGCCTTGAGGTAGGGCAGATACAGGAACGCGATACGGTACTTTGGACGCCGTCAAAGAGGCCGTGACGACGTGTCTTCGAGAGGTTCCCGATGATGCCTTCGCGGGAGCGTTCCAGGAATGGGAACGCCGCTGGAACAAGTGTATCGACTCACAAGGGTCCTATTTTGAGGAATATTAGCTTAAGATATGTAAAAGTGTAATAATTTTTTTTTCCTGAGCTCAGTACACTTATTTTCCGGACGAACCCTGTATTTTCCCACAAAGATCTGGACCACGTAAGTGTCATCTCCACTTTGTTAGCGTTATACTTTCTTTGGTGTCCTTTTTCTTCAATGCGTGGGGAAGTTGATTTCTCGAGAATCGGAGATTTTGGTTATGAGCAACAGAATTCAGTTTTGTGTGTTACTCTACCTGACGAAAATCCCCTTTCCAATTAAAGTTAGTAATAATTATCAATAGTAACAGTAGCGTAAGGGAGATGGATTTGTGAAACGTTGACATGATGAACTGTTGCGTGAATTCCTCTCGGGACCTCCACCGGGTTATATCGTCCACATCGGCCGATATGGACGATGTAACCCGGTGGAGGACCCGAGAGAAATTTACGCAGCTGATACGCCGGGAAAACACCAAATCTTTTATCATGATGAACTGTGAAGAGTATCAAAATTATTAGAGGAACTAGTTTGGGAATCAGTCACGGAGCGAAGGTTAAATTACAGATTTAACTTCGTGCATAAAGTGGAAGGACTCCTTAGTAATGATGTTTAAGATTAGCCCCATCGTACTAAGCAATGAGAGATCATGTCAATGAAATTAGGGAGATCAAATGTAGCATATTAAGGTGTCATTTTACTCATGAACGACTAGAAAAAAGAACAACTGCATCTGTGCATCTGAAGGCGCTGGGGAGCGAAAGCATTTTTTTTTCTTTTTTCATTCTGAATGACCTATAACGTTACCTCATCTAAGTTTAAGTTTATTGAGCTTCTCATTGCAAGAATTACGTCTCGCATACGTGGAGAAGTATTTTCGCCTTTAGATACCGCCTGCCTGCCTCTTCAGGTCAAAGGTCAGTCACCTTCAACCTGAAGACGCGGGCAGGATGGCCATGCGAAACAGTCGTCACCGAAAGACATACAACGTGGATGGAGAACTCGGAAAGTCAAACACAAGCAATTCAATACCGCAGAAACCTTCACATAAGTTCTAGCAACTACATATATGTTCCATAACCTTGCACGAAATGGTATTGAAGGAAATATGTATGCCTGTAATTTCTCGGTTCCTCCTTGTATTTAAAGTTACACTAGAGGCGAACAAAGGGAGTGTATTTTTTGTTGAAATTTTCTTTTCTTTTTAATCGTCACGATTTATTATGTATATATATATATATGTGTGTGTGTATATATATATATATATATATATATGTGTGTGTATATATATATATGTGTGTATGTATATATATATATATATATATATATATATATATATATATATATATATATATATATATAGGTATAAAAACATAAATATATTTTTAAAACATAGTAACACAAAGAAAGGACACTCACATATGTAGTTTTGACCTTTCGACGACATTATCTTCGTCCCTTTGAAACGTCAAAACTACAAATGTGAGTGTCCTTTCCTTGTGTCTCTATGTTTATATATATATATAATTATATATATATATAATTATATATATATATAATTATATATATATATATAATTATATATATATAATTATATATATATATATATATATATATATATATATATATATATAATTACCTTTATTTCTTCCGATGAAAACGGAGCTGAATTCCGTCGAAATGATCATGAAATAACGCGTGAATGATCTTTTTATGTGTTCTTATGTTGTTTGTTGCTGTCAAAGTTTGTTATTTAACACACTTCCGTGTTGCTTCGACGAAATCATATATATATATATATATAGGGTGCTGTAATTACGGTCACACGCTCCATTCACAGATCATAAGACCGTATGGGCATCTCTTCGTGGGAGGGTGTGGGTTAGTTAAAGAAAAAAAGAATTCGGAAGCGACGGGGTGGAGGTTTTTGTGCGAGCGGAAGTACAGGGTTCGTCCGGAAAATAAGTGTACTGAGCTCAGGAAAAAAAATTTATTACACTTTTACATATCTTAAGCTAATATTCCTCAAAATAGGACCCTTGTGAGCCGATACACTTGTTCCAGCGGCGTTCCCATTCCTGGAACGCTCCCGCGAAGGCATCATCGGGAACCTCTCGAAGACACGTCGTCACGGCCTCTTTGACGGCGTCCAAAGTCCCGTATCGCTAAAAAATTTCGCTTTATTATCGCTAAAACGTTCTCTAAAAAATGTGGATCATTTTTGCAGTGATCCGCAAGTTGTGTCGCGATTTTCAAACGATTGAGTCTTTGATCATCACTGAGCACTTTCGGCACCAACTTTGCACAAATTTTTCGCATCTGTAATTGGTGCCTAATAATCTCGTGCACTATTGTTTTTGGCACATTACACTGCTCTGCTATCATCCGAACACTAAGACGACGATCAGAGTTCAGTACATCGCGAACTTTTCGCACATTTTCGTCGGTGAGTGTCATTGATGGGCGTCCAGGCCGTGGTTCGTCGTCGACCTCTTCTCTGCCCTCCACGAACATCTTGTGCCACCGAAAGATCATGTTTCTGGACATGGCTGACTCCCCGTAAGCCTGGTTAATCATACCGACAGTTTCGGTAGACGATTTCCCAAGCTTTACCGCAAATTTGATGGAATAACGCTGCTCCAAAAACTTCGGCATCGCGCTCCGTGACGTGGGTCGAGCGTGGAGGTTCGCGTTAACAGAGCTCCTCACTACACCACAGCTCAGAGCCGACTGCCTTTTTCAGTGTCGCTTGCCAACATACCCCCCTCCAATCGCAGCCCGTCAGAGCGGTGCTGGGCGCGCCTGGAGCGGCGGGAAAAAATCAGTACACTTATTTTCCGGACGAACCCGGTAGAAGGGGAGTTTTTGTCGTACGTTTGGGTGACGCCTTCCACCTTCCGTCCCTTCCCTGATTTTGTAGAATGTTTGGCGTCGTCATGGCGGCTTCTCCCCTCCAAGCACACACAATCCCTCCTCCAAATAACTCTCTCTCCCCTTCACCGTTTATGGGACCACTCCATTCATGATAACTGTCCTCCTCTTATAGAGCACTGGCAGGACACTTGTTGGAGGTGGAGGTAACTAGTCGCGATTGATCGTTGGCGAATTAACTTCTATCGGATGTGCACCTAGACGTAAAAATGGACCATAGACACCACTTTATCACGCCGCGGAAGTGTTGAATCTGATTCAGGTGCAGGAATGGTGTTGAAGGACGATGTTGGTGCCGCTTAGTATGACGCCAGGCACACTTTACCTTTCCTCAACTCTTTACCCAAAATAAAAACCCTGCTCAAAGGAAAGAGATTTACCACCGTATCTCCAGAAATAGCGAAAAATTATTACGGATTATGAGCATTCCTGAAGAAGCATTTCAGGACTGTCCCAAAAAGTGAAAATACCGTTGGGATAACTGTGTATGTTGGGGAGGAGACTAATTTGAAGGGAGCCCTGACCAATAATTTGTTATTCAATTATTTCTTCTTGTAATAAATAAAGTACGGGAACTTTTTGAACAGACTTCATATCTGTTGGTTTATAGCCGAGGGGTTTTTTTACACCCACGCTTCTGGTGATGCTTCTAATCCCGTAGAACTCGTCGTCTACATCATAAATACGTATACGTTCAGGCTTCCCAACATCTCCCAACATTTTCACACGCTCTCCTCAAGTCAATTGTTTTCACCCCCCAGAGTCTCTCCCTCACTTCTCCACCCGGACCTACCCCTACGCGGGTGACCATATTTCCCATAATCCATGGCTCATCTTCGTTTTCCTTACGTCCCGGGAGGTTTTTCGGAAAGAAACGGCGAGTTTCGGAAGAGTATCGTAACACTATATGGACCATCTCGGCATAAAATGAATGAAAAAAATAAACTTGGGAACTCTTTTATAGGTCTATAGAATAGGTCGTTTCCCGCTTAGAGATTTGTGGTTCCCGAAGGTCCTTGGAGACTTATGACACGTTCTCATAGGGGTTCTAAAGAACTTCTGCCCGGCAAGAACACCTCTTGGACAGCGACGTACGTATATTATTTCTAAAGGTGTCGTATGTCATACAGAATAGGTTACCTTCCGAATCGCTCTTCCTATTTTCCTCCCTATCCCGCTATTACCTCCCTAAGAACTGACTGCTCTTTATTTAGAAATATTGACCTTGTATTTAGACGTTCAATGTTCATTTCGTCTCTGGCTGATCAAGTAACTCCGTTTTTGCTCAGGACCTCAATTGATCCCTATCCTTTGTGTAAAGGGTTCAGTATAGTTCATTTAGAAATGAAAATCCATACAACTCGTTAACTACCAAGGCCAATTCACAATAGATATACTCAAGTTTCACAGTCGTTGATAAATATTACCTGCATTTAACGAATAATCCTTTTTTTTATTATTTTATGCACTTATGATCGTATTCGTCACGCAAATACTACCGGCCTTTGAAGTCGCAAGGCCACGTTTTCTGTAGTTTTTGTTCAACGGACATCAGTTGTCGGTCTTACCTCCCACGACTGAGTTACGTGATTAAGCGTGTAAATATGCTGTGGGTTCAAGTTCTTAAGTCGTCCAATGCTTTTCTCAAGACTTGGAGTTGTAAGAAAGATACGGTTTAGCTTGAAATGCGTGATCTGTCTTCATGCATGAAAGGAATACGAGATGGCTCCACCGTACATTGCTCATGGTTTACATGGTTACCGCTAGATCTTGAACCGCTCTCAACAATTGAAAGATGACGTATATTTTACGAACACGGCGTGTAATCATTCGTTTTCTTATTGTTTGCCAGGTTTTTGCATCGCCCTTCTTGTCATTTAATTACTTCTTTGTCATTTTAAATGAAGAATTGCGGTGTTAGGGTGTTATGTTCTTGTATTGAATGTACGACCGACCGACCCAAAAAGCCCTGAAGAGGCTTGTTGCCAAAAACAGGGCTTCCTAGTAGGTGTACTGTTAAATTTTATTAAATGTTATTGTTACACTTGTTACTTGTTAAATGTATGTACACCTACTTGGATAAATAAACACTTGGAAATGGAAATGGACCTAAGAAAATTTCAGAAAAAATACCTTGTATCTTTGTTAGTTCGGAAACCTTTCAGACCACCGACGTATATTTTGCGAGTTCGTAGGTACCGAATTCGATCAAGTTATCACTAAAATTCTTTCTTTTCTTTAAGGAAAACTTGTACGTTCTTTTCAAAAGTCATGTTTTTTGATTAAAATTAGAATTAGAATATATTTCTACATTGGATACCATTTCAATACACGAAAAAACACAAACGATTGAAAAAAAATCCATAATGTTCGCCTTCATTAGCCAAAACTAATCGCTCACGGCTTATTTTTTGTGACCATTGCGGAGAAAATTATATTCGCGAATTACTCATTGATATTTTTTAATATCGCGTTTTTTTGTTCTGTAATTATAATTAATTTGTACTCATCCAAAAGCTTTCAGTTACAACCCGTTCAAATGACGTATTTTGGTTCATTTACTCTGGGTAACTGAGATTCAACGGCTTAGCTACGTAAATGGACTCTCCTCTCTCCCGAGCATGGCAATATCAATTAGTTATGTTTTCAATTAAGTGTCTCTCCGACCGCGTTCGTAAACCACTGGGTCAATATACCTAATTGTGGCTATGGAATTAGAGCTGCGTGGTATTGGGATTTCTTGGCCACTATGCACGATGATTGCATTATCGGTTCGACAAGGCATGGGATATAGGTGGGGCAATTACCGTGAGTGCTGTACAGTATTCTGTTTTCGGGATGAAACCTCAAAATATATATATTGGAATTCAGCGAGTTTGAATTGGGATTTCGAACAAAAAATGTGTTAGATGCACATGCAATTTATCTTCCTAAAGTAGTTAGAGCCTCGGCCCGGCAAGTCGAAAGATCCGTGGTTCAAGTCCCGGTCAAGGAAATATTTTTGCATTTTTGATCTGCTTAAACCCACCTCTTCCACTTCTCTTGTGTTCGTCCTTTATATATATTCCTATCCCTTCCCTCATATCTATTTCCATCTGAGTGAATGTATATGAATATTATATATATGTATATATATGTGTATATATATGTATGTATATACATATATATATGTATATACATATATATATGTGTATGTATATATATATATATATATATATATATATATATATAATAAGGGAAAATCTATTAAATGAAACGAGACAATTAATTAGCGTAGTTCTTGCCATGAAGATGTCAACTAAAGGGTTGAATACCGCAAGAAATGCCCAGGCACTCACTAAAACACGCGATAAAAGGCGCAGGCGCATTTTCTTGGTGATTCCGACGCAACAATCCGAAGGCAATTGAAGCGCACCTTCTAATTTGTGAATGACTCTTCATTTAACATTTGGCTATAAATTAAGCGTCGTAATTATTCCTGCCTAAGTGCAAAAAATAGAAAACGATTCTTCCTTCTAAACTATAAAATCTTAAGTATCTTGTACTCAGTCTTGAAGTCAGATCTGAAATAATCATCGCGCAAATCGTGATTCTACTAGGGAACAAATAAAAAAAATCTAGTGCGTGTATGAAATGAATAGTTTTTTTTCAAACCTTTTCTTTAAAGTATAAAACTAATTTTTAGTTCAGTCGGTTTTGAAGTGGAGGCAAGGAAATTTTGGCCGAATTTACGTCTTGAAGTTGATTCGCAATTACTTAAAATTTTTTTGGAGTGATTGTTTATTGATGTCCAAAATGACTGCGCGCGCACATTATTTAGTCAATTGAAATCGACTTATATATATATATTTATATATATATATATATATATATATATATATATATATATATATATAATAGATAATACATAAAAGAACACTCACATTTTCGAAAGTTTAAGCATTCGATCTTTTTTGAGGCCTCTCTTTAACTATCTGAAATGTCAGTGTCCATTTCCCTGTTATCTATTTCATTCTGCGGTCTATTGTTCCCTCCAAATTTTTTATATAATATATATATATATATAATAAACAAATAAATATATATATGTGTGGGTTGTGGTTGTCCAGTGGGGAGAGCGTTGGACTAACCGGAGGGTCTCGGGTTCGATTCCCGCGCAAGGCACTCTGGGCACCTGCAGCTCCACCCAAGCTAAAGTGATTTTTCGGGTACCACGTCTTCGTGGGAAACCATAACCGGCACAGGGAAAGGAACTGGCCCCCCTATATAGGCCCCCCTAGGTTTTATATATATATATATATATATATATATATATATATATATAAATATATATATATATATATATATATATATATATATATATATATATATATATATATATAATACGATTGTACGTAAAAACTCACACGAGCGGCACAATGATGGGACGGAACAATAGAACACAAATAGAATAGCAACATTTAAAAGGTTGCTTTTCTATATGTGTTCTATTGTGCCGCCCCATTATTATATACATATGTATTATATATATATATATATATATATATATATATATATACGTACTTCCCGTTGAATATAATTTAATGACTTCCGTTTGATGATATACGGTTATATACCCCGCGTGTCTTTCATAGTCAAATTTAAATTGAAATGCGAGTAAATCATTTGTAAAGTGATGACGGATGAAATTACGAGAGAATAAAGAGCACGTGTGCGTCGCCTGAATGAAAACACATGGAGATTGGAATTAATGCCGTAGCGTGACAAAGGAAATTGCTTTTCTTTCTCATTTTTGGACTCGGACCCACCGACGTGCATATGCATGCATTCACCAAACGCACGTGAATGACCCAGTTTCTTACGGCGATATCAGAATCGGTGGTCCTCGGGAGTGAGGCGCATGTTTGTTTTTTGGTCGATGAGCATTCGACTTCACCGTACGCGATTCATTTCATTCGTTTTCGTCTCACGAATCCACGTCGCCCACGGAGAGCGTCCTTTTCCTTTTGCTGATTCCTGCTCCAGTGATGGCGTGAGCGGCGTGCGTTGTCGAGGTCACGGGTTTCGAGACATTGCGGCCAGAAACGAAACAAAGGAACAAAACAGCCGGGGAAGTATTCCGTAGGGGAGTTATAATCTGCATATGCATGCATAGTACCCAGCAAGTCTTCACAAAGGGCGTGTGGCGGGGGAGGTGTGGGCACCAGAAATGCAGGCACAACTGCCTTTTTTGTATTGAATATATCTATATTTTATATGTATATATATAGAAATATATATATATATATATATATATATATATATATATATATATATATATATATATATATATATATATATATATATATAATGGGCTGACACAACATAACACAAATAGAAAAGAATAGACACATATAAAAGAACACTTACACGGTAAATTGTTCGAGCTTTCGGCCCTCTCAGGGGCCTTCTTCAAGAGAGACTGAAAATATGCTATGGATCAGGAGAGGGGAAAGAGTTATGGGCGTGGAGGGGAGGTGTGGAGGGAATGCTGGGAGGGAAATTAAATATGGCGGTTAAGGGTGGGAATTTTAAAGGAACGGAAGGATAGTATGTAGTAGGTAGTATTATATATATTATATATATATATTAGTTTTCGAATTAATTTTCCTTCAGGCTATATTCTATCTTTCCTCCTATCCCACTCTATGTGATACATCTGAATCGATGATTTTCGTATTTAATGTTCTTCGTTTCCTCGTTATATAAACCATAAACACAGCAATCAACCCGTTTTGGTAATTCCACTATATGAGATAATTTTGTGCATCGGTTGACCGGCATTGATTTAGTAAGCTATCGGAGGCATTCGGTGAGATATTGGTGAAGAAACTTTGAAAGAAGGAATTTAATAAGTTAGCCTTATCCAAACTGCTCACCACTCTTTCGCCTTTATCATTTTTGAGTGAATGAACTTACTTAACCTTTTCAGCAATGATTTTTAACTCCTTGGCTGACTAGCTCCTTCAAGCTTGATATCCTCCGATGATTTACTCGTGGATTTTTTATTTTAGCAGAAAATTTTCATGCTAATTACATAAAACTCTTTACTTGTGTTCTTTTTCATTATATCGGCACTAAGTGTTAACGTTGATGACATAATACTCTAAATATATGGTTTCCCGTGGCGTGTGTTGTGTTGGAACTGTTCCCTGATGGCAAGAAACTAGCCTCTTCAACGTGAAAAAACTCGTAAACCTTCAAAAATATTTCGAATAAAAACTTATGAAGTGGAAAAGTCCGGGCGAGTTCCTTGCAATCTTTAAAGACGAAAAAATGTTGGCCTGTGAGCATGCAAACGACTTACCAAGGATGTATACCTAATGTTCTTTTAGGTAGGCTTGGTATCTCCTTCGTTCCCTCCCACCTCCAAAAACCCATATTACGTAACTCCCCTTTTGGTGAAGAGGAGGGATTTCGACGACGCGTCCGAACCCCTTCCCTTCCCTTCACCTCCTCCGCCCTCTCCCAACCCCCGTCTAGCCCCCCCCCCTTTTCCATACCGCCTCTTTTTCAGTAATCCAGGATTCAGCGAGGGGCCGTGAAAGTTTTCCTTCATGGAACAAGACGGCCGAGGAACGATCGCTTGACAGTCACGGTGACCAACCAACTCTCTTTAAAAGAACGGCTAACGAATTAGCATTTAATAAGTTATTAGGAACCTGAGGAAAATAAACGATCCAGACAATACAAATAGAGTTGCTGGGTAATTTTTAACTGAAGTCATCGTTGAGGATACAATTTTTAAATTTATGTATGGGTAATTGCTCTAATTGTCGAGTTCGATAAGATTTCCATTGTTTCGCCAGCTCGGAGAGTCATTGTTGAAGCAGCAAAAGGATCCTGCTTTAGCAAAGGTTGTGAACGGAGATTATAATTGATCCTCGTATTGTTGTCCATTGCTACGCACATAATTCGACTTCGAATCTGAACTTATAAAATGAAGAATGAAAAAATACCGACTATGTAGTGGTTTACCGTGATGTCCGTGATCCTGAGGTTAAAAAGCTTTAGCAGATGATCTTAACACCATTTTTTAAACACTTTATCTGTTTTGGTTTTGACGGCAATAACTATAACTTTAATAAATATTATTATACATTGCTGAGTGAGCTTGGAATTATATTAAGCTCGTGAATATTAATCAATCAATAAGTAATTTGATGGACGTTAATTGGTGTAGAATAACCGAATAATAATAGTTATCGTTCAGTTGTATAATCATCATTTGAAATATTTAGGTATAATTAATTTATGTAGAATAATCTCATTAATATTAATATCAGCTCTCTGTATCGCGCGGTAATATACCTTTATGTATTCGGTCAACTTATGAAAATGTTACGTGTACGTAATTCATGCAAGCGGTTAAATTGTTTGCCTTCCAGATGTTCTGAATCCTTCATAAAAATTTACTACTGCGGGGAAAAAAATAGACCATGCCCTACGTTTATCATTAAAATAGTACCCTGCGAAACCTAGAAATTGATCAGTCAAAACCAAACCTGCCGGAAATGAACCCAAATGTCTTAAATTGATCGGGCTCTCTTGAGGGAAAGAGTAATTTTGCCGCAGAAAAACTTACTGAAAATAAGTCAATTGTCTTATCCCTGAATCAATCAAATTCATCAAATGTCATAATATTCAGAATTTGTTTCTGTCTTCTCTCGCTCGTAGGTATCGTTGCTGTATGAATAGTTGGAAACCTATCTTATTATCGGCTGATTAATTTAAAGCTATTGCAGCCGTGATTGAAGCGCCGCCATATTTTGATAGTTTGCGATTCGTCGCTCATACTATATGTCGACCAAATCGTAGAATTGTTCCCATTGGTGCATTTAGAGTTCAGTGCTTTGACACAGTAATCATGTTCCTCAATAGCAATCCATTGCAAAATGGCAGTTTTGAAAATAGGTATTGCTATCGATATACGTTGACAAGCGTGACATAAATAGTCTCCGAAGTGGAATTCCAAGATAACGGATATGGAAGCTTAGACTGGGTGATGTTGATCTTATGTGGGATTCTGAAGTGATGTGGGGTTCGTTATGATGTAGTTGATGGTTTATGGTTTTCTTTCAATATTTTGATGTCCTGATTGCTATTTGTGATATATGACTGCTGTTAGTTATGAATCTTTCACATCAAAATCTGTTGTCTTGTTGAAATGCGATTGCCAATATTTTTAGAACAGAAAAATCTATTTCTCTCTACCCATATTGTGAAAACAAATACTATTAATATATTTTTTTAATTGAGAAGCCTCATGGATGACCTCAAAGACATCCTTCTTTAAGTTGAGATTACCTAAGAAGATTGCCATTGACAAAAATGTAATTAAAATTCGATTACTGCCAAATTTTATCAGAATATCAAACTATTTTTGATGATAAACCTTAAGCATTAAGGGCTTTCACTCCATTTTGAGAAAAAAATACTATTTAAATATTATTTTCTGAGTATGACGAGTTAAAACGAGCTTAATTGTTTTTTTTTATTAATTTCATATTTTCAAGTAAATATGTGGGTGCATTCAGCCCCGCCTTAAGAAAATATTTTTGTACAAATTTGTGAATGGTTGCGGCAAAACATATAAATATTAATTCTTATTTTCATGTGAATAAATTAACATTCTTAATAACCTGCGAATGTATAAATTCTTAAGCGTTAATAGCCGTAGAACCACAATTACGGAGGATGATTTTTCGATTTTTTCGGGCTTTCAAAGAAGTAATGCCATAATACCTCTGTATGAAAAAAATATAGCATTAATTGGTTTTTGAGTCCAATAAAATGTTCATATCTATGTAATTTCTACGTCATTCATGGAAAAAACACAAGCGTTCGTGTTTCTTTTTTTCGTGCTGACGGTAGATAGCAGCAGTGTGGCCATCATTCGTTTTCGTAGTTTGGAGTGACGAATTAAAGCGACAACTTGTCCCTTTAGGACGAATCAAAATGAGTGATTTTTCTTGTACTACTTCTATTTAACCACCGAACATCCTTAAGTCTCAAGTCAAATCCTCCGATTGGCTTGCGGTATTCACCGAAAACATTAATTTTCGGTGCATGTATTCCTGAACGTATCTGTTCCTAAGGAAATGAAACTAAACTAAGTCTCTCTTTGTTGTTCGTTAGAAAGGCTCCGCAGATGTAGCTAAGTTTCTAAGGAAGAGAGAGTTGAGAGAAAGGAACGAAAAATAAGAAATGAATGCTGTGTGTGAATAAAAGTTGGCTAAGTAAGTTCTTTAGCATCCGTTGGAGAGGTGCCTGGAGATGAATGATGTGCGCTGAATGTCTCGCCCCCGCGCGTGCGAGATCGTCTCTCAGTTGTTTCCACCCCGTTCCGTAGTCGAACTCGTAACACTCTCTTTTGTACTTTCGATCCTTAATCTGGGAGTAAGTGAACTTTTCCATTTCTTTTCCCTTCGCGCGGCGGCCTTATTTCACCTCACGTCCCTTTAAATTTCCATCACTGGTTGACACCTGGTGGGCAGGGGTCATCAGATTCGCGACATCTGCCCTATTTCAACTCGGTATTCGTCACAGCCACGCGCTATTTATAGCCCAGGGTAACGCTAGGTCGAAACCCTGAAGAAGGGTTTTAAGGGTTCACTCTTCGGCTTATACTTGACTCGTCAAGTTCCAACTCAAGGCATTTTCGCTTTTTCTTATTCCTACTTCTCCGATGTGGCGTTTTTTTTTAGCGTTTTCAATACTTAAATGGACTCTCGCAATGTACGAGAACAGCGTGCGTTAATCATCTACTTTCTTCAATGCGTGGATTTTAACATATCCATATCGGAATTCATCGTTTGAATTGAGAGACATAGTTTAGCTACGGTGTTGTGGATCGGTGTATAAAATGTTAGCTCGTGGGTGAGGAACTGATCAACAAGAAAGGCCGAGCGTCGCAGTGTAACCAACCCAAGAAGCCACGGACCAGCCGGTTTTTCCAGTGGGCAGAAAGAGATCACTTTTACTAAAGTGTTCTCGACGACCATGAAACCATGATTTTGACGTTTTTTTTTTTTAAAATGCGTTCGTCTGCAGTGAGAATTTTTTTAAATTAGTTACAGAAGTTTCAACCTTCTGGTGCAAGTAGTTTTGTTACAAAACAGTAGCAGATTTTAGAACTTAAACACGCATCGAAAGAAAGTTAAGTTAATCATGTTCCCATTAGGAATTTAGTTATGCCAATAGGAAAGAAGGATACACATTTTAGAGTCTTTAAAAACTTTGAATTAAATTAACAGACATCATTTTTCTCAATACTTACCCCTTTATCATTCCATCTCCATCGGAATCAACTTCTGTTTCCCACATTCCGTTCCTTCTCATTGCGTTTAAATAGTCGGCCTTTCGGCAAGTCAAGAACCCAGTGAGTGATAGTTGGAGGTATCACAAACACCCCACCACGAAGCGAAGACCCAGGGTGCGGTCGTTCGCCTTCCCCCACACCCTCTCCAGGGTATCTCCCCAAGGGAGAGAAAATGAAAAAAAATCTCTCTCTCGGTCTCCTAGGCACGTTAAATCGCTCCACGATGCGACGCCCATAATTCGTTTGGTGTTACCGTGAGATTATTCTGGGAAGTCGTGGGCTGTCGTAATCCTTTCTCCCTGCCGGAACCCCCTTCGCTCGCTTCCCCTCCTTCATCGCACTTCATCCCGGTGCAGAACACCACCACCACCGCCCTCCACCTCCCTCCATCTCCCGAACCTTCCACGGCTTTGCCTTTTTCCATATCTCGTATTTGATTTTATCAACCTCTCGACTCACCGCTTTCTCCTCAATCCTCCTCATTCCGTCTCCTTGTCATAATCCTCTTCCTATCCCCTTTCTCTTTCGCCGCTATTGAATACGAATCGTTGGCGGTGCAGCGTACAGTCGAGGCGAGAGAACGGAGTGATTTATATAGACGGATTGCAATTTTAAAAAATAAAGAGTAGTGGTTAATTCCGTATTGAATTTAGCGATGATCTGCTCATTATTTCGAGAGAATGAAAACTTATCAGACTTCCACCATATAAAACTGCGTTAAATAATAGTAATCTTAATTTACTGGAACTATTGGAACCAATCGCTTTATTGCTGACTCTTTTCAAACAATGATGGAGACAATTTCTTTCCTGAGGGGAGACGAAAGGGTGGACTCGTAAAACTGTCTCTGATTGTTTTTTGAGTCTTAACTTCAAAACGATTAAAATTAATGGAGCAGAATTAATAATTTTTTTACTCTAAAGACAAGTATTTTATGATATTTTAATATAATGTAATAGTGTATAATGCTGGCGAATGCAATTCCAAACAGTTCAGTCCGGTTCATTGCAGTTCAATGCAGTTCAGAGCATTGTAATTCATTGAAATATAATGTAACCCAATGAAATTAAATACAATTGATTGCATTGCAATCAGTTGAGTACATTGGGAGTGTTATGTAAAGTGTTGTAATAGTGGTTTTTGTAACTTAAATGCTGCCGATTTTTTGCTTGAGACCATTCCCAACCAGCAGTTAATATTTTGTACAAAATTTTTTAGATTTAGCCTAAAGCCTTATTTAGTAAAGGAGGAAACAAACATCCTGGTGACCATTTCAGTCAAAAACTTGGATAAGTTTTTCGTAAAAGAAATCTCACGATGTTATTTTGTCATTATTTTAATCGTGGACGAATTAGTGTGTACCTGGCTCTCTGTATTTTGTTGCGTTAGGTTTGTTTAATTGAAAACGATGATTAGTTGTTATTTGCATATTATATTTTTCATAATTTTGGTTTTTTATTATATTATTAGCTTTATGTGCTATGCATCAGTGGCACAAATGTCGTCGCTTAGATTTAAGTATTGCGTCACTTCAAGCCGTCGCAACTTGAAACATGTTCAGTTCGTTTATTCTTGCATCTTGATGGAAAAGGCTTTTCTCGAAGGTATTTATGTACCCTGAAGTACAAGGTAAGGTGGCATGGGGATTGGTCAGGAATATGTAGAGTAAGTGAAATACACTTCGCCTTCTTTACTTCGAATTAATTTCGATTTTCTGGACCCCCTAACACTCGTACAAACAACTAATGTGTAATTTTTCCGTTGCCAACGTGTGGTTGCCACCCAATTAACAAACTCAATATTTTCTATTATGTAATAATAGAAATTCAATAAAATATTCTATCACATTGGCTGCAGTGGTCTCAATGTTTACTTCACTAAAGATCAGTGACTGGAACTCCGGGTTTTACTTATTTTGAAATTATCTCCCCTTTTTTAGCGCTTTGAATCGTCTTGTAACTGTGTAATGGGGGTGAACAATGGTACTCTCCTGTAGTATTAAAAAAGGCCAAGGATGACGGTTGATCAAGGTGAAAGCAAACATTTGAATACAGCGGGGCGTGTTAACGCCATCGTTGCCCTAGGCGAACTGAAAATTGGATAGAATGTTTTGTGTTGCATGTTCATGTGGTGGTGGAGTTTCGCATTCTTGCTTGTTGCGTTCTGGCTTGCGTGTTGTTGGTTAGCTTTCGTGCTGCATCTTCCGGTGCAGTCGTTTGTTGGTTTATGGCATATGTGTTTGCATGAGTGTTGGATGAAGGGATTTTTGCGTGAGTGTGTGCGCTGCTGTGGGTGTAATTTTCCGTGTTGTTGTTTTGCATTTGGCATTGTTTCTTTTTACGGTTGGTGACCTAACACCCCCCGCCACACGCCCTTGCGGCGGCTTGCTAGGTATTGTGTAGATGTAGATGAACATGTTTCAGCTTTCACCTCTTGCCGCTGACTCAGCACTGGAGTGAAATGAATCAACCTTTTCCACGTGTATCTAATTTGTTAAGTTAACAGAATAACGTAAATTTATTTTTTTAACGCAAATAGTTACGCGAATAGAAAAAAATATCAGTACTCTTTATTGAACATTCATCGTAATTACATATTTTTGTACTCTGATCAACAGTTTGCAGTCATAGTTGGTTTGGTTTTCATATATATATATAATTGGTTTTTCTGCTTTTGAAAATTTCCTCAGGCAGAGTAGTATTAAGTAGTTTTCTCCAGTAACTGTCCAATTTAAGGCATTTTTCTATGAAAATTCGTGATTTAAGATTCTTGATATATCCTTAAAGAATATTTCTAAACGATTTGCGGTATTATCTTCCTGATCCGTGACGTTTGGGAGAAGAGAGGGGGGGCGGAAGGAGGTCTTAAATGTAAGTAAACTCGTTAAATTCTGATTTTAATGATTTTCCCGAAAGAATTCATCCAACCAAATGTTTCCTTTGGTTCGCAATTCAAATCAAGTTAATCGTCTTAATATCCCTCCTTCAAGATTGATATTTAGCGTGTAAGGTCTTTCTGTCTTCATTTTGTTTTTATATTGACAGCAAATATCATAATACGCATGGGAAATATTATCTGGTGTATATATCTCCCTTTAATTACTCTTGGATTCTTAACTGGAACCCGTGTCTACTGCATTTTTCCCTAAAGTTTTTTATGTTTCCCCTTGTATCCCAGTGGAGAATTTGTCCAATGGACGCAATGCTGATTTTTTTTTAAAAACCTTGAAATTCTCTCATTCCATCCGTGTGTTGCGCATCTGGTTTTTCAACTGTCTAGATAACCTAATGTTGTTTCGGATGATGTAATGAGAATGTTAGGATCCAGGACGAGTGGGGTCTAAATTCCGGAAGTGGTTCATTTCGCGAAAATTGAAATGCCTAGTTGCTCATTTCGGAGCAGACGTGAACGAGGAGGAAGGAAATAAAAAAAGGGAATTACCTCGCGAACGGCACTCTCACGTGAAATGCGGGAACTGGAGTTGATATTCTGGGTCACTGGCAGAGAGGCACCGTTGTCCAATTGCACGGCATGCGATCCTACGCTTAACAATTGCGCAGAGAGAAGGCGGGACAAAGGCCAGTCTCTCTCTCTCTCTGCGCCATTCTTTTCCCTCCCTCCCCAATACATCTTCTTCTCCTTTCGCGTTACTTTTGGCTGCCCCCAATGTGATGCATGTCATTTCCAAGAATCATATTTGTTAATGGTACATACATACATATCCTTTACACCGTTTAATATCAATGTAGACATAGTCGATAAAGATAAATCAGATGCACCTTGAGGTACTACAATGGATTAGTTGGGAACGTTGCAGAATGTACCATTTCATAAAACATCCCGTAAAAGAAGACCAAGAGACATGTTGAAAAATGGGACAAATTAAGAAGGATGTAAAACGGAAGAGCAACCATGGAGTGAGAGGGAATTAACAACACGTAATAGAGAAGAATAGTGGGCTGCAGTAAACCAATATGAAGACTGAAATACCGATTATGATGTTGTCTTGTTGATGTATGAAGTCAATGAAACCTGTTTTTTAAGTTAAGTTTTTTTTCTCGGAATTTGACGGGGTGATATTTTAGTCAGTTGAGCTTATACAGGTGATAAAGCAATAGTTGGTACGCGAGGTAAGACAGGTAAGGGGTTGCAATTATCATATATTACCTTGTAGGAAAGATGCGAGAGATATGAGAAGAAAATTAAAGACAAGAATTAAAAAATGATGAGATTTTCGAGAAGTAATGAAACTAAGTTACAACATTTAAGCAGAGGGGGGGGGGAATTAAACTAAAACACTTGAAGCAGTTCTTGTATTTGGGCACTGTATTAGAGGAAAGAAAAAAAGGGGCATAAGAGTGTCGAGGGGATTGAGGAGGAGAAGTTAGCGTTAGTGAAAAAGGCATTTGCAGAAGAAGGAGAAAAAGAAAAGAATTAATGACGGATGTATACTGTGTAAAGGTGTAAGTTAAGATTAGTGAAGAGTTTAAATACGATGCTTTGTCGATTTGAGACCTGTTCATTTGAGGCCATTTGAGACAAGAGGATTGAGCGTAGATTGGAGGTTTTTGAAATGTCAGATGTGGCGGAGAATAATGAAGAATATTAGTTTAACAGAGAGATGAAGACAAAAATGTTGAGGTTTTTAATTTTGTGGGTCAAGAAATGAAACGTTTGGGGGAAATATAATGTTTAAGAAAACAGAGAAAGTTGTTGTAAAGGTAATATTGATTTGAGTTGTGGCTCGTTAAACATAACAGTTACAGGCTTAACTAGGTGGAATTCCTTCATAATGGGGTTAGAGAAAAAAACGTTGCTATTCCACATAAAAAGGCTTGAAATATTATGCGATCATGGTTTCAATGCTGCGCACCATTATCAATTTATGATGATGGGCAGCATTTGGGCAGCGTAGTCGTGTAATATATTAAACTTTTTGTGTGGAATAGCAAAGTATTTTTTCCCTACCCTCATCGTATTGGTTTGTTGTTGAGGACATGTTATACGTGATGTAGTAGAAACGAGAACTCTTGGGTAAGTAGAATAGAGGTAGGAAGAGTGTGGATTTATTTAAACAGCATTGGGACAGGTAGAAGAGATGAATAATGAAGGGCAAAGAAAGAGGAATTTCTAGGTAATGCCAAGGAGTAAATAGCAAAATGAGCTGTTAGGGGCCGCCAGAAACCTACCTTTAAACGGGTAGAATAACTTGGATGATTGACAGAATACTTTAAATGCTCTTATGAATCTGTTTCCTGAAGTTTACATTAAATATTTAGGTACCTTAGTACTGTACCATGATTGATTAATATTCCTCTTTGAATCAAAGCTATATCTTTCCTATTTTTCTCCATGGTTACGTTTCCGGATACTCACCCCACACGCTCTCCTCTCGTTTATTGTTATTCATCACTTTCCGGAGAGGCGGAATGAAATTCGCCGTCTTGCCTCAATCCCAAACCCGGGCCGACGCTACTCCGCATTATCCCGGTGTCCAGGACCTAAAAGGGTATCGGCACGGAGATTTCTTAAATTTTCGGCATTGGGGATGAAGAGATTAAGAGCCGAGGGGGGGGGGTATAATATATGAAAAAAATGGATTTGCCAGAAAGAGAGATAATGTAACCCATCCGAAATTCATCCCTAGGGATAAAACTATTCGGCATATCATCAACTAGGACTTACGAAATTTATTCGTCTGATATTCTTAAAAATTCAAATGCGGTTTGATCGTTGAGGGACATTTTTGAGGGATTCTAAAGGGAGAAAAGTTGTGAGTATCTCGTACTCTTTTTTATACTGAGAAGTTGAGAATTAATCGTTTTTTAGCCTCGATTTTTTTATTCGTAGTCTACCGTCGTAGTAAAGGTTTTTAATAGAATCTGATACTTTACTACAGTTTTCCTAGCCCTAAATAACCGTTTAAGTTCGGTTTTAGGTGACCAAAGGCTAAACTTGTCTGCATTTCTTGGCCTCGGTCAATTAGACATGGACATAAAATCCTACCCTGAGACACATTAAACTATTCTTCAATGCCGCATACTTTCTATTCCTTTTCATTTCGTTCAAAATCCCTATCCTATCCCAACCACTTCCTCGTTTGCCTAACATTCTCCCCTCTATGTCACATTCTTACACATCCAACTGCCGATTAATATGCTTTCAAGCGATCTTTCCTTCCTCCCTTGGTTTTTTCCCAACAATCACCTCTCCTTTTCCACCATACCTAGGGCCTCCTCATTTGTGTTTCTTTCTTTCTGTTCACTTCACCTTCTCCAGCCTTCTCAACGCCCACAATTCTAAAGCCTCCCATCTAAGCCTATCATTCAACCTCAATGACCATGCTTCCTTGCCATACAAAACTACACTTTAAATCCTAATGTTTTGTTATCATTTTCTTAACATCCTCACCCTACGCCCATGTCATAATTTCCCATTTCCTTGTTAAATCTTCTTTGTCGAACGCAATTAATTTTCTCATGTCCCTACTATCATAACCATTTTTCTCCGAAATCGTCCCTGAAAGCTAAAACATACCACTTTTCGTAATTTTCCCCTCCTCTATCAAAGTTTAACTTAACTTGCCAACTCTCGCGTAAACCTCATAACATTTTGTTTTTGTTTACATTGATTTTTCATCCAATACCTATCGCAATGTAAACGTTCATTAAAACCATTAAATTGATGATGAAATATCAAAAAGCTTCGTAATAACTCGTTTCACTCAAATACTCCTTATCCAAACCCTTATCATCTTGTTTCAACGAGATATTAGTTTTCATTATTTTCCATGATTCAGGAGTGCTTCAACGAGCGCTCCCGGTCTAATCGAAACTTAATATCGCGGAAAACTCTTCGGTTCGGCTGGATAGGATATCGTTTTGGAGCAGAATTTCTCCTCTTCCATTTTGAGTTCCCGCTGGGGCTTTTTTTTCCGCAACTGGGTCGGCATCCTCCATGTGGGTAATATTCTCAGGCGCAAGGCGAGATCTATATCCAGGGCACGGATTCGGAATCAAATTAATTGATGAGTACGTATATTACGTTCGTGGATATTCATATTTTTTCCCCTCCGCCGCCCGTAATGGCTGAGGATTGATTTATTGAAGAGCACAGCCACAAAGAGATTTTTGTCAGAGATAATGGCTTTTTGGCTATTTTTTTATGACTTGCCTTCCTTGATTGGAAACGTGATTTATACCGCGAGTGCCGTGCCTATTGCCGCGTTACGGTATCGCAAAAGCCCTCGCGCCTGAATATAAAATTACATTTTCATGCATACCGATACTATATACACATCTCTTGTGGAAACGACCTCGTTCATTAAGGTCTGTCTGATCTCAAGGTCACTCATTTCGGATATTCCGAAAATTTCAGTGTAGAATAATTGAAGTACCTTTTTATCCATTTGGTTGATTAAAAAATTGGCTTCACTAGCTAATGATTGCATGATTTTGTGTAGTTATACTCTATTTATGCATTTACAAGCTCTTTCTTCGCTTCATCTTGGCGTCATGTGTTCTGAAAAAAACAAGGAAATTAATTTTCTGGTTGATATATCAGTTAGATATTATATATACTATATATACTCCTAAATTATATACTTTGATCTAAAGCCTTTGAGAAGACCGAAACCTATTGTGCAGACCAAAAATTATATTGCTTTCGTGAGGGCTTCTGCATCAACGATGTGTATATATATATATATATATATATATATATATATATATATATATACACATAACTACATGCATACAGGATTAGTTTCGAAAGTTATCCCGCGCCGCTCCTATTGGTTGGAGGGGGATCAAGTCACTTGGACTAGGTGGGGGGGGGACGGATACAATATATGTATATAAGTATATGTAATTGCATATAATATGTGTGTATGCATATAAATATATGTATAATGTGTGAATATGTTTATGTGTATATGTGAGTGCCCTTTTACGTGTTATCTATTTTATTTTGAGTTCTATTGTGCCGTCCAAATGTTATATTACTCTCGTGAGTGCTGCTTTTACATCATCGATATATATATATATATATATATATATATATATATATATATATATATATATATATATATATATATATATATATATATATATATAATACACGGACAGAAAGCAAAGCAAACGAGGATGTGCTGGGCATGGTGGGGAAGGAGTAATAGTTGTTGGAAGTCCAAAGGAGGCACGAAAGATGGACGCAGAGCATTTTGATCGGAGATGGGGTGTTTAAGACTATGATAGAGGGAGAATGTTAGGCTAACGCTGAAGGCTTAGGAGTTGGATTGCGTTATCGGATGGAATGAGAATGTATGCTTAATTGAAGAACGCGTGATTGTTGAGCGGTGTTTCAGTTTGTCTATTATTATGTGAGACTAAGAAAGGTCGGAGTTTACCGTCTGTTTCCACCCAATAATTCACCTTAAAACGACTTTTTACTAAATAATAATAATAGTAGGACAGGCAGGTAGAAAACTGCAGTACTTTAATTAACGGATACCCGTTGGATTATGGTTCTAACTTATCGGACTTTTTTAAATCAATATCTCCGTAAGATTTTCATTTTTCAGCTTTCATAAAGCCATATCCATCAAATGTTGCCGACGAATCCCAGCTTGTAAATACAACGTCCCTCAAAACTTAAAGTATGATACAAGAATGCAGTTAAATCTTCCTGAGCGTGTTGGGGAAGACACCTGCAGAGACCGCAGCAGCACCGCATACTCACCTCTTCCGCTTTTCTTTTCCCTTGCCTCGCGAGTCGCGATAACGCACTCGCTTGGCGCGCGGGCCGCCACCGGATATCCTTTCGGGCGGGGTCCCGGAAATTTTGTCTGACTTTGATTTTCGGGTCAGTGTCGTCTCCAGGTAACGTTTGCGCTCATTTAGCGGGTCGACTACACCGAATTAATTAACTGAGTTTTGAATTGATATCGAGGGGAAGAAAAAGAGATCACTAAACGGGAGGAATAAAGGATTCATTCAGGACATATTTGCCTCTTTCGTTGGTATAGGAAAGGCGTTTGATAGAGTGAATTGGGAAAAACTAACGAGTATATTGCAGAAAATAGAAATATAGTATATTGAAGGGACAGGAGGCTAATCCGCAACCTATACATGTCTCAGACTGCTTAGGTACGAGTGGCGAACGGAGAGTCAGGATGGGCAGAGTTAGAAAGAGGTGTAAGCCAGGACTGTCTGATGCTGTCATACGTATATGTCGAGGGAATCATTTAAGAGATATGGGAAGAACTGGAGGTAGGGATGAAAGTTGGAGGGTAATTCGATTCGAAGGATGGAGAAGATGTACTGGACCAAAAGGAGGACAGAGTAGGAAGTGCTAGAATGGTGGGCGAGGAGAGGGATTTGTTGGGAGAAATCCTATGGAGGCAGGAGAAATGGATGAAGGTCGTGTATTGATCGGCAGTGGAATGTTGAAGACTGTAAGAGAGAATTAAGGGAGTTGAAGACTGTGGGGAGAATGTTAGGCAAACGAGGAAAGGGAAGTAACAGGATAGGGATGTTGGACGGGATGAAGGGAGGAAGAAAGTACTCAGAGATGAAGAGGGACCTGATGTAGAGTAGGATGGTGGATTTTGTGTTTTGTTAGGAGTCACAAAATATTTATTTAGTAGCTGTGTCCATCCAAAAACCTACCTTATCCGTTAGATTAACAGAAGAAATGGAGGGGAATAGCGTGTGTGTATGTATGTTTGGGAAAGGGGAGTATCATCTACATCCATCCAGTACGTCGCAAGCCGTTGCAAGAATGTGTGACAGGGGATGTCAGATCACCAGCTATTCCACTTCTACTCCACTCTTCTCCACTACTTGCACAAACACATGACATCCCGCGATCAATCGGAAGTGGTAGAGAAAGGCGACTAAACACACCATTCATAGAATCTCCTTCATACAAATCACAGATATTATATCGAACTGATAGTGACTATGCACAGTAACGGGCACGTTGTTGTTGTTTTTAGTGCAATTTTGCACTCCGTTTCTTATTTCGACAGGTTCCCTTTAAGGAAAATTTTCTGCTTTTAGTCATGTGTTAATCTCGCCAATGACCTCTTATATGGAAAAGGTAACCCAAGAGTTGACTCCGGAAAGCCGAACTTAATCCTTCTCTTGCGTTGTCTTCGTGAAGGCTCGCCGGATGATCTTGACCTTAATGTCCTGTCCAGTGTTACCTCATAACCTTCTGTGATATTTGAGCTCGGTGAGGTAGTTAATCCCTTCTAGCTCAGTGAACAGTATCCGTGTTTTAATTTTTACGTATTTTTTTTTTTTTTTAAGTTAAGGACCACCTTAAGCTGCACCCCCTGCCACACACCTTTTCGGTGGCTCGCAGGGTATTGATGTAGATGTAGATGTGAAGTTTGTAGCAAATGCATTCCGACGCGAATGTATGGAATTCCCGAAGCAAGTCGATTATGCTTTCGAATCTGCATCGAGATCTGTAAGGGTATTCCTTATTTCTTAAAACGCGTCAATACCAATTAACTTTTAGTTTCAGACGTAACGTCATTTAAGGAACTCGGGTGTATTAGTGGGCTCGTGAATTTTTCCATTCAAATAACATGTGGCACGTGTTTTGATTGACGTATGCACTATCTTCCCTTAATTATCATTGGAATCGAGTTTGGAGACAATGGCTTCCTTACTCTTTAAGGCCATCTGCTGAATGCTCCTTTGGAATGACAAGGAATTTCCTAAGGTAGTCCAAGAATTTCATTGATTTATAATTTTTTTCGCGAAGCAAGCTCTATTTGCTTTTAAAACATGCGGAAAATAGTTGAAGGTGAAGGAAGTTTATTTTTTAATACCACTTTCGTTCTTAAAATTCCAATTCTTTACCGATCTCCGCGTTTTCCTCAAGGGGGACGTAAAATTCAAATCTTAAAATTCATTGGTGCTCCTTTTAATTAGCACCGAGACCGATATGGACGGTTGTACACGCGAAGTTACATATTTAGAAAATATAATCGAATCGATAATTTATGGAGTATCGCCTATGTTTCCATTCTATATTAATTTTCTGGATGTAATCATGACAAAATGGTATCAGTACCATGCAGAAATACATTTTTTCATATTTTAATTATTTGTATTTGCTTATAATGTGAATTTGATCTGCGGTGTAATCGTATATGTGTGGTTGTAACTCTACATGTTTGAATTAACAATTTTTTAATAATTCAAATTTTTAGATAATCAAATTTCTTCTTTTCATCTGGGGCGAATTGAAAATCGTTCGACAAAACCTACCAGTACATTCTAAGTAAAAAAACTTTAAAATACGAATTTAAATTCCATTAATTATGTATTATGCCACCGGAATCGTATTTTTAAATATTCAATTGTACATAAGTATATGGACATCAACGATTTAACCCGTAATTCACCGGAAAAGGGCGTGTGGCGGGGGTTGTCAGGGTGCCTGCAATACGTTAAGAAGTATCTTGTGTATATTCATATAGAATCGCTATTATAATGGACTTTAAAATTTAAGAGTCACAGGGCTGACCCGTGTTCTCGCTTGCGCGACGGTATCTTACACCTGATTGGAGTCAACCCTCATAGTTTTTACACCACTTCCATAGCTTGTCGAAATCTTTAGAAATTAGCACGCCCAGGTTTTATATGCATGTAATTGTACGCAGTAGTAAATATGCCGCTTCAGCAACTGGGAAGCCAAGAATAATATTAATTTTAATATCTGTAGTAGGTATATTTTGAGAGGTAATCCTTCTACTGTTAAACAACGCTTCTTAAAATGTGTGTAATAAGTTGTAGTTATTCGTAAGGCGGACAGCTAAGGTCTTATTGCCATTGAAGGAATAGGTGGGGTCGGTTCAGTAGGGAAAAGTTGTCCAGGAAACGGAGGAAGGGTGAAGAGACACCTCATGATTAACCCACGCTAAATAGCGAATGGCGCATAGGAATCACACGATATAACGTCCTATCCGACGGATAGTGTATTTCACGTGAGGTGCTCTGGTGTAAGAAATTCCTCCAATCTAAGAATTTTGTAAGAACTCCAATGCAGGAGTTTCAGAGTGTAAAAATCATTCTACTTGATCAAGGCGAATGATTGTTTCACTTTGAAATTGTTGCATGGAAATGCGCATTAGCGGATTTCTCTGTTAAAAGTTACTGTTGCGGCATTTCTCGCAGTTTCTTTGAACAGAACTTCTCCATGGGGTACGGAATACCAATGAACAAGATCCTACCACACCTATGATTCGAACCAGGGTCTTCGGAGTGGGAAGCTTGTAAACTAGCCACCGTGCCATCCTTAATCCCTCAATCTACTTAATGACTAACGTGGCTATGAATTGCAACAGGGGTAAATATGATCTGATACCGTAATTGTATGGTTATGAAATATTGAAGACTCTTGCCGTGTATGCCGTTGTTTTGAAAATTACGACTTTTTTATTTGTTTATTTTAGTACCCTGCAAACTACCGCTAGGGTGTGTGGCAGGCGGTGAATACACACCAGACTAATTTTGACCCGAAAATGACCCTACCGCAGTCAGACAATGTTTTTATGATCCCCTATCGTAAATGGAAAAAATTACATCTTAAATCTATCTGTTCTACACTTAACTCTAATTTTATTGACATGATCTCTCCTATCGTAGTACGATGGGGGTAATAATACATTTTCAACATCACTGCTAAAGAGACGTCTTTCCAAGAGATTTATGCGAGAGATTTAATTTTTAATTTAACCTTCGCTCCGTGAGTGATTCCCAGTAGTTGTTCTAATATTTTGGGTACGTTACTAAGTTTATCATAACAACGTTTTAAAAATCTAGCTCCTCCACGTTGAAGGCGATCCAATTCGGTAAATAAATCCAACTTCGTGAGGATCCCATATACTTGCAGCATATATTCTAAATGTGGCCTGACCAACGGCATATAACATTTGTCTTTGACCTTTTCATCACTTTTTTCCCGTACTCTACTAAAAAATCATGGATATTTAACAAAAATTACCTCGTCATATTGATCAAAATTATTTTATGAATGCTGGATAACTGAGGTGCGCAGGAATGAAAATGTACGAGTGTAAATTGCACCGTGGGTACATTTTTTGTGTCAATTGCTGGAAGCTATCGAAGGACAGGGTTGCACAGTTTGCAACTCGTTTTAACCACTTGTGGTGACGAGTGTGGGGTTCAAAAAAATATTTTCATCTTACCACTTCTCTTACTATCTGCCACTTAATAATTTGCAGTACTGCCACGAGAAGGGGTGAATTCTGGGAGAACCAGCGAGAATAAGGAAGATAAAGAGCCCACGAGTATAGGAGGCACGTGCTCGTTCATTTGGTCGCGTCGTTGCGAGGATCGTATTTCAGGGCTGACCCAAGATCGGAGAGATTCCACTCGATGAGTACGATGCTGCATTTCGAAATTCGGAATGAGCGCCGGTTTTTTTTTAAGAGACGTCACAAAATGTTATTTTTTCGTATTCTGAAGTTCGTATGATGGCGTTTTTGGAGTCGAAAAATTAAATCGTTTCTAAATGTTAAAAGTACAGCTCGCTGGTCGTCTTGCTGCGATCGTCAACTGTCGTCTTACCTTAAAAGGGACCTAATCAGGGATATTCAACGTTTTCGAAAATAATATTTAAAAAAACAGCTTCATCACGAAATATCATTCGACCTGGTGGTTGGTTTAGCGAGACCAGAGATTGGTGACGGTTTTCAATAAAAAAAACGTGGAGATATTTTGAAAAAAAATGAAAAGAAGAAATAATTTCGCAAGAATACGCCTAGAAAGATTTGTGGTGGGCTCGTTTTGCCAGCTCTCGTAATATTAGTCGGATCCTCGGGCTGATTCTAGATTCTCAAATAAAATTTTTATTTATATCTTTCTTTAAATCCATATCTTCGTACATATTTCACGAAGGCAGAGACGCTGGGTGGTCCTCCTTTCTCAGATGAAGGGGTGTAAATGTCACCGGCTCTGACCGGAGTGGCGTTTAACTCCCCATTCTCGAGTGGAATATGCATTTGCAGAATAGGTTTTTGACCTCCTTGATTCGCCAAGAGACAAGGTAAGACTTAGGACTTTGATACAGGATACACTTGAGTCACCTTATGACCCCGAGGGAATAATTATGTCACCAAATCATAGTGGTAGATTCATCCCCCGGGATAAAATAAGGGACATAGACATAGGCACCGTCATAGACAAATTTCAAATAGCCGTTCATCAGAGCCACGATTTGCAAATTTATAACAAAATCGAACCCATGTGCCCATATAAATACATTTAAGGATCAAAATGTATTGCATGTTAAATATGGGCATATATAGGCACGTATTTACGGTCGGTTACCTAACACCCCCCGCCACACGCCCTATCGGCGGCTTGTGGGGTATTATGTAGATGTAGATGTGTAGTTTGTGTTTGTTCTAATGTATGCTATCATGAATGCACGAGCTAATATTTTTTACATGCATGGCTGATACCGTTACACCTCCCGCCGTACGCCCTTGCTGACGATTTTGGAGTATTATGTGGGTGTAGATTATGTTAAATCTCCTCTCCTTTTTTCTTCCTTGCCTCTCAAAGTTATCTCTTGGATTGACCTAAAACTGAAACAATGCCGACTATAATTGCATTAAAACGATTTGAAATATATTTTACAATATCCAGCTTACCTTGAAACAATAGCAATGATCCACTTCTCCTCTATGGTCCATTTGATCCCTCTTTCCACCTCCGCTCCTTAAAATGACTCTGTCCTCTCCCACTCTTGCTGACAACGCTTTTGTCTCATTCACCCGTCTCAACCTACCACCGTATGTAATGATGAAGGCAAAAATATAACGACTGCGTTTCATTTATTGACAGTTTAATGTTGGAAATCGTGTAGTCAAATAAAAAGCAAATGTTTTCCTTCAGCATGAACCATTAAATTAAAATGTTTCCCAACGTTCACAATGTCCACCAACTGACGGCGAGATCTGACAATCGTAAAACGAACCTATTCATTTAGACGATATACTATGCTTTTACGACGAACGCCCCTCTTTGAACTGTAATGGGCCGTACCGAACGCATAGAACAAATGAAATTAGGGGGGGCATAATTTTGTGCTTGTATTTGAGCAATACGAACTAATATTTGTGCGTAATTGCAATGAAGTGAACTACGAAAATGCGAAATGTTTGAGCCCTAGTAACTAATGGTTGCTGCATTTCCATGGCGACCGTAAAAGCGTGTCAATTCCCCTCCCCCAAAACCCAAGAGCGCAGTGACTGGATGACTCCCCATACCCCCGGAAACTCTCCAGTTCTCAACCCCGTCCCACTCCCAGGGACCTCTTGTCCCTAGGAAATCCCATTGAAAGGCTAAGTTCCCACCTCCAGCGATAATCCTCTGCGCTGACACTCATCGGGCTCTCTGGGCTAATTTCCTCGTTTCCAAAACCCCCACAAACTCGAACCATACTCGTATGGCGTCGTGCTTTTGAAAATTCATTTTGACGTTAGTGGGTTGAAACTGCGACAAGCGTGAAAGCGGCCAAAGCGAATGTTCGTGGAACAATAGATACTCGAGTATTTGTCATGAGTTGTTCGACCGTAGCACTATAGTAAACGTGGTCCAGTTATCCTTTACTTTGTCTATCCAATAGATACCATTACCCTTATTTTAGACTAGCACAACATCAGGCAGGTTACTGGCGGGTAAAGCGATGCCGGATTAACGATGACTAACCGCATGAGGCGAACTGCATGTATCCCAACCTGAGCGTCGATCGACATGATGAGTTCAACTTTAACAGCGAGATTCATCCATCTTTGATTAAACCTTTGGGGTTGAACCATTCCAAAAAATAGAGAAACTTTTACATCTCTCGCAATAATCTGACTAGTTAAAACATCACAAAACATAGCTTCTCCAGTTAAGGTCCCGGCTTCGATACTGAAACCGATAAATTGCTACGTACTACGTGCTATACGAGGTCCGTTCAAGTTCATAAGACCACCTAACTTTTTCAAATCTGGACCAGGAGTTGACAGAAAGATGTGGTTGAGCTAAAAAATTCACGGGTATTCTCCATGTCTGCGAGACAATGATGCCTACACTCTGGAATATTCATAATTACTTGAATCGCGAGTTTTTTTTCATACCATTAGAATTCTTGAACCCTTTCAATTAATTCTTAATCTCTTTAAGTGGCAAAAGGAATAGGAGAATTTTACTTAAAAAAATTTACAATTTGTTTTGACAATTACACCTCTTGGCACTCTCATCTTCTCCTAAGGTATGTGATTTTCCGGTGGTAAGATCTTTCTTGAAAACCACAGGTAGGACCGGGAAAGGAACCACTCTTATTACCCTGTTATTACGTGAATTTCACACACTATTGGGCTTAATACTAGATGAACTCCCCGCCTACCTTCGGGTATCTACCTCCCGACTAACCTTCGGGTAGATAACTTGGTGGTGCATCACGTAGAATGTAAGGGTAGAAGCAAGATTATGTGTGTGTGTATGCAATATATATATATATATATATATATATATATATATATATATATATATATATATATATATATATATATATACAAAAAGGACGCTCTGCAGCGAGGCACAAATATATAAAAACATTGATAAAGACATTTAAACACAGAAACACAAAGAAAGTACACTCACATATGTAGTTTCGACGGCACGGTCATCATCATGATATGACAGTCGCGCCGTCGAAACGTCAAAACTACAAATGTGAGTGTCCTTTTTTGTGTTTCTGTGTCTGAATGTCTTAATCAATGCTCATATATTATATATATATATATGTATTAATATGTATATATATATATATATGCATACGCTTGTACAATGAATGCTTACATGCACTCAATGACCCCATTGCATACTCATTGCCCCCTGGACGTATTTGCGTAGCTATAGTGAGAAGCCTTTTTACACGCAAAATGGCGTCTGAAGAACCGTCATCGTAATTAATTGTCATTTGAATAAGATCTGCGTCATGGCTATATAAGTGTTCATGTGAAATGTTCATGCGTAGATGCGTGACAAATCAAAGAAGGCCGAATGTCGAGAGTTCACAACGAACTCAAGAAGCCTTGACCAAGGATCAGCCGGTTTTCCCTGGGGGCACTGGTGAGACCCTTGCGGAAATTTCCTTGGCACCCATGGAAGCATAACGCCAGCAGTTGTGTAGCTGTAGGGAGATTTTTATCGGAAGAAACGGAATTTTATCCTCTCGTGATTTGAGTAGTTCGTCAGATAGAAAGTAAGATATGTTAGAAAATACACGTATCGTACCTGCTGAGCATCGTCTGTCAACCAAATGGTCACGAGCATTACAAGTGAAGACATACGCCTGAATCTTTCAGCAATTCAATTGATTGGGTGAATTCTTCTCGGGTCTTCCACCGGGTCAATGGCTCCATAGCCGCCGACGTTTCGATTCCCGACTCGGTCATCGTCAATGGAACGGCAATCAGCCCTGATGACGATGACCGAGTCGGGAATCGAAACGTCGGCAGCTACGGAGCCATTGACCCGGTGGAAGACCCGAGAAGAATTCACCCAACTAATACGCCGGGAAAGCACCAGATCTTTCATTAATTCAATTGATTCATTCGAAAGATAATAAAGAGTCGGTCACGTCTTTCATAACGATCTGTTTCAAGACCGAACTTTGCCAGTTAAAGTTTCCGCTTCTAAATTAAAACGATAAATGTTTTACCCTAATATCTTAGCTTTATGAAAAGAAATTGATATACTTATAACTCCGCTGTTTAGGTGGGAATTTATCATTTTAAGCACTCATTGAGCAGGACGATTATTATGCTGTAGGTCTGAAATGTGTTTGCGGCAATTTATAGAAGACCTAATTTCCACCCCCCACCACCACCGCCTGCCCACACAAGGGGTCAGGGATCCCTTGTTTTTAAACCACTTAAGAGTGTAGGAGAGTGTCATAAACCTCCTCGAAGCACGTCCAATTAAATTAAAAATTAACCCCTAAAATAAATTTATGAGTACTCATTAGACGGACACCATCGACGAGATATTGCGTCATTATTTTTGACCTGACCTGTTTAATTAATTCTGAATCTTGGGAGAGAAAGACCTTGAATGGAAGGGGGAATTTATATGGTCGATTAGCACCGAACCCAGCTTCTTGATAGAAACAAAAACTTCGGGGGAGTCTCTTATTCCTGCCTATAGGGCGCCTTCGGATGACATCGGCCCGGTGGTGTGAAGAAGGAAGGGGGTCGAGAGTGAGGAAGGGCGGAAGGAGAAGGGGGTTGGTTGAATGATGAAGGGGATGAAGGAGGACGGAAAGAAACGGAGTAGAGGGTGGTGGCGATGCGGTCGAGATCGAAATGTACGATATTCATTTCTCTACATCGACCGTAGATATATGAGATGTATCGAGGAGACAGCGATTTATTCACTTGGCGATAAGATTGGTACCGCGTGTACTATATCTCTACTTCCACACTATGACCCACAAGCCTCTCAAGGGCTTGTGGCCAGGGCCTTGACCCTCACTTGCAGAAATATAAGTATTTCGTAAATGGTTTCATTTGTTTACATTAGGCGACACTCGGAGAAAATTTCTCATGTACATGATAATAGATGAAATATCTGTACATTTTCACGTCACCTTTTTTGGATGAAGAAGATACGTTTTTGTTCGATGAAAATAACTTTCCGAGTGTTCCTTTTTATTTATTTCTCTGTTAAAAACAATCCTTTTTTTGCGATGTATACACACACATGAGTTGAACACAATATTTTAACAATCGTGGTTTACCTGATTCCGCCTTCTCCACCTCTCCTGTGTTCATCCTTTCTACATATGTGTTCATATCCCTTATCCTTATATCTATTTCTCTGTGAATGAGTATTTCTTCGCCGTTTGGCGGGATTTCGTGTTTGAATGTAGGTGTGTGTGTGTGTGTGTGTGTGTGTGTGTATATATATATATATATATATATATATATATTATATATATATATATATATATATATATATCTTCGAAATGGAACGCTCTTCGGCGACGCACAAATATATAAAAACACAGATGTAGATTTTTAAACCATGAAAACACAAAGAAAGGACACTCACAATATGTTGTTTTGGCGTTTCAACGGCAGGGCCGTCGTCAGCATAAAAGTGAGTGATTAATTGAAATAATAAATCCATACACCAATCTTTATCGCAAAAAATTCTTCTCCCCCAATCTAATCAAGAGCAGATTCTCTATCTGTAATAAAACATAATTAATATACTGATTAAGATAACATACGCAAAGGCAGACGATGAAGCATACAAGTAAATATTGTTACACCAAGCCCAACATCATGCAAAAAAACATCACGCATCGGCATAAGTTTAACTTTAACAATCCAACATCTAGCGTTATCAACATTTCTTATAGTCTAATATTGCATAGAGACATGACAATAATTATTACCCACTCCTTTTTCAGCGGTTGCCTCGCAACTGTTGTTATAACTACTACTAATTAATGCAAAAGGCTCAAAGAACTCTCTAGTTAATTGGTTTCACTCAACAATTCTTCAATTAAAAATTGAATTAAATTTTTTTTCCTCTATTTATTTTAAAACGCAAATATTTTTAACTAAAATTATTTTTTATATTTTTTCCTTAAATATTCATCGCTTTCTCCTTATGATAAAATAAAACTGTTTTTCACAACACACCTAGCATTGTCCTTTTTCTCGCACAGTAATTTCTAATGTTTATATCTTAAATTTTCCCTTGTCTCTCCCTCCCCCCTTCTTTTCTCCACCTAATATTCCTCAACCTCCCCTACCCCCCTTCCCTCACACCGGTTCGATTTTATATGTATTTAAACTCGTTTTCCAAGACGGGAGTCCCCAGATGATGCAGCATCAATCTTTTTCCCCTCGATATCCTCGTCACGACCCAAGTATTTGCCCCAGGAGCGCATACTTCTTTTTTACCGGCCAGTCGCATAAAAAGAGTGATCTATGGCGCTTTCGTCCCCAGGCTTGTGTAAACTTCCTTTCTCCTCCGATCTTGTGTGCGTAACAATAGACTGTTCGCTTATTCTCCACTTAGCCCATCTTCGAATAAGGCGACGGCTCTAGTAAATTATCTTAAGGCGTCGCGATTATTAAACATATGCTGGTAGTCTCCTCGCAAAAATGTTATTGGTTATTGTAAATTAAAAAGAAACACTCTATTAATAAATTGATCGATAGTCACGGAACATTGATGAAGAATTTTGACAAAGTGATAAATTGGGAATTTTATTGAAACCCATTGGGCACAAAAATACATTATCATTCAAAAATTAAATGTAAACACTTTGAACTATATTCATATTCTATTGTACAGCGTACTCTAGTGTGAGTTTTCATGCGTTTTCATTTTCTATGACAATTCCTGCAGGAATTTTAATTCCGGTAGTTAAATTTTCTCTCCATCTGATTCAGAAGATGACGGTCCTCAAGCAGATGCGTTCACGTTTGTCCTTTCTTTGTGTTTCTATATTTGATTTAGTTTTGAATCATTTTAAGCATCTATTTGTCGTGGCTGCAGCGCGTTCTTTTTGAAGACGTGTATGTTTACTGTATATGTGTACTCTGGGCACCTGCAGCTCCACCCGAGCTGTGTGATTTTTCGGGTACCAGGTCTTCCTGGGTAACCATAACCGGCACAGGGAAAGGAACTGGCCCCCTTACCCTGATGTGTGAATTTCACTCGCCGTCGGGCTTAGTACTGGGTGATCTCTACCATCATCCACTAAACCGACTTTCGGGTTGATTACTGTGTTTATGGTTTTTTATATAATATATGATTTCTTCGAGGTAACGCGGAAGTGTTGAATAGAAAACTTGGACAGAAACTAACAATATTATAACACACACATATATATATATATATATATATATATATATATATATATATATATATATATATATATGTGTGTGTACATACACACACATGCATACTTATTCTTATATTCTTCTTGTACACTTAAATGACGCCATTTTAAGAATTGAAAATGGTTTTCACTCTGTCGGCAGCTCTGCGAACCACATGCCCTATACCGTGTAGCAGTCTACGTCTACCTATGTCTTCTATTCATGAATAGAAGTCGCTTCTATTAAGTTCGGCTATTATATATTTTTATTTTCTCCCTGTCCCGAGAAAAAATATTGGTCGACCTTAGAATTTACGCTTTTGGCGACTAACCGAGCTCGTCGTGTTAGGTTAGGCTATGAAACGGGCGTAAACCGATTCAATCCATGTTTATACGCAAATCTAGATTAAACGATAGAATAGTAAACAAATAAAAAAGGACGACAAAATTAAATTCGTAAAACTAATTCATTTTATATGAGATTGGAAAGTGAAAAAATAACCTCTCAATACGCAAATGAGTCTTATCAAATCTTTGCAGTTGGTTTCTTATGCAAAATTTGGGATTTTCCTCTCTCAACCCTTTTTAAAACCGTGAGTGCAGTTGACCTTCGGGACAGAGCGTAATCTCAGCACACTGCTAATGTGACCTACATTTTGAGCGTCGAACGACCGCCTCCTCCATATCTCAACTCCTCTGCTCATTTAATCAAAGTGTAGCCGTTGGAGTCACTTCCGCTTAAGCAGGATTCCGGTTAACGAGTGGATGGACTGAAGGAAGGGGCGAATTAATATCGATTCGATTTAACACCCCAGAATGGGGTTGGTTTGCGATGGAATGGATGGATACTTTAAAAGGCCCATGTCGGATCAAATTCGTCTCCCAATGGAAATAGAGAGTTGGTTAGTTATGTCACTTTTTTTTTAAACGCGGCGACGAGAATAATTGGACCTATGCTGCTTTTTAATATCAGTACCGTCTCTAACTCTCCGAGGTATCAGAAAAGGACGAATACGCTATTGACCTTGTATTCATCCGAACTCTTATCTCGGGTTATCCATACTTTTAATCAGCGCGTAGTTTTTCTTAGTGTATTTTTTTACTAGGGTAGTCCCAAAAATAAATTCACCATTATTATATAAAAATGTTTAATTTTATTTATTAATACTTTATTTTAAAATCATGAACGTTACTCCAGTTTTCTAACTGATTTTGCTTTTCAATCCATGACTTCCGGCCAATGGCATGTGAGCGGTATGGTACGTCGCTATGGCTGCGAGACGGTGTGACATTGGCATGCAAAAACTACCCAAGCGCCCACAGAAATGCATCAATCGCGATTGAAATTGTGTAGAAAAATATATTATGTTAGAGGTTTAATATTATGCATCATTAATTAAAAATAAACATCTTTTTCCATGACTAAAAATATTTGAGACCTTATTTATATGATCGTGTAATGAGTATTTATTTATAGTATTCCAGCGATCCTTTCAGCAGGCTGATAGAATCGGTAGAATTTTTTTAAATCTAAAATAATTGATCGATTGGTGTATTTTTTATCTCACCAATAGTGTAACCATATTTTTAATATTTTTTTCATTGCATTAGGCACGATAAAAAGTCAGACAAGTCCTTAATAACTGAGAACAAGGCATTGATTGATATTTGTGAGACTACACGGCTCCATTGAATAATTCTTTTGGATCAACATCGCATAAAACTCGTTGTATGAGTTTAATTCATTGAATACGTTTATTAATATGTAGGGGACGCGGTAGTGAAGGGGTAAAGCCGTTGAGTATTGACCGAAGAGCCCGGGTTCGATTCCCGGGCACGTTTCAATGGGTATCCTCAGCTCCGCTTAGATCTTCATGGGATAGGGCTCGATAAAATATGTGGAGCGGATAGGTAAAAACTGATGAAAAGTACTCAGAGATGAAGAGGAACCTGCTATAGAGAAGGTTGCTGGATTTACTGTTTTGTTAGGAGTGTTTATGTATTTGATAGTTGTGTCCATCTAAAAACCTACCTTAACCGGTACCGGTATTATATACCTATATAAGGTATATATATATATATATACCTTATAATAATATATATATATAATATCGATATTATATTATATCTATAAATAATATCCATTGTGCCGTCTATATATATATATATATATATATATATTTATATATATATATATTTATATATATATATATATATATATATATATATATATATATATATATACACGAGGGTCATCCGGAAAGTAGTACCCGTTCGTGAAATAAAGACACAAAAGTAAATATTAACAAACATAAAAAATTTTATTTGAAAGAGGATACTTTAAACTACTTCTCAACATAATCTCCAAGCAAATTAAGGCATTTGTCATAACGTGTGACAAGTTTCTGTATTCCTGCTGCATAGTCCTTCGCCGCCAGCTCATTGAGATACGCGAGGGACCCATCTTGCACAAATTTTTGCATAATGCAGATGGTGTTTAACAATTTCATGAACAATTGTTCGAGAAACATTGGGAAAATGCTCACAGATGTCATCAATTGTGACGCGCCGATCGTTCCTCACGAATTCGTCAACTGAGCTCACCAGTTGGTCTGTAATGACAGACGGTCTCCCCGAACGCTCATCGTCGTGTGTGTTCCCCCTCCCCATGTTGAAGTTGCGACACCACCGCCGAAGAGACGACTCGTCCATTACATTGTCTCCATACACCTCCTTTAATTGGCGATGAATATCACATGGGCGAACGTTTCTTGCATTGAGGAACTTAATCACTGCCCTCACTTCACAACTGGCGGCGTTCTCAATTTTTTTAAACATTGTAAACAATCACAGAAACAACACAGGCAATGCTAGCGTCACGCAACTTGGCTCAGAGAAGGCAGACAAGCCACTGAAGCTATCTGACCTCGTCCAGCGGCTACTCGCGTCGTCAGCACTTCATGCGGCACGAACGGGTACTACTTTCCGGATGACCCTCGTGTGTGTGTATATATATATATATATAAATATATATATATATATATATATATATATACACCTACAGCTCCACCCAGTCTATGTGATTTTTCGGGTACCAGATCTTCCTGGGAAACCATAACCGGCACAGGGAAAGGAACTGCCCCCCCTACCCTGATGTGTGAATTTCACACGGGCTTGGTACTGGGAGAACTCTACCAACACCTACTAAACCGACCTTCGGGTTGATTACCGCGCTTATTAATGTGTACAGGTAATTTAATTGTGCAGATAATCTAATGTTTTATGAATTCAAAGGGAAAATATATTACTTCAAATTTGAAAAAAAACCTCTATGCAGAATTCATCTTAAAATATTGCCTTCACTGCACCTGCCATGATTTTTCTGCCCCTTCTAAATGCAAACAGATGAATCACGTTTTATTTCATATTTTACGGAAATATGTGTGCTTAGAGGGAATTCTCTATAGCTCAACCCAATGGGAATTTACTTGAACTGAATTGAATGAAAGGCGTACGCCGATTAAAAGCAATCAATTTGAAGGCACTTGGGCGGATCTGGAAATATTTTCACTACGAGCTCACGCATTAAAAAAAAATATTCTATCCGTGAATCGAGCTGAGTTCCGTGCATATTGAAGATAATTCTTTCTGCAGTATACCCTACGGTGAATATAGATGCGTGCCAGAAGGAAGCCTTGTTTGATGGCAGTAATAACATAACCTCATATTTAATTACGAAGTCGAATTATTTATTGCACAACAAATTTAAAAAAACCTTTTGCTGTGGACGCAATTTTGAAAATTTTATGCAATAAACCGACTAATTTAAGTAAGCAATTTCATTGACGAGTAGAAAACTAAAATTCTCAATATGTGAAATAGAGTATCTGAAGACGGATATCACAGTTAAACTTCTGTCCCCGCTTTTCCTCTCATCCTTTCAGATTTAATTAATCACTGCTACCTCTCCTCCCATTTTCCTTCCCCCTGGAAGTCAGGGAAAGTTATTCTCCTCCCGAAACCAGGGAAAGATGCCACCACCCCGGGAAATAGTCGTCCGATTACCCTTCTTTCAAACGTCCCGAAAATTTTCGAGAGGGTCCTTCTGACCCTCCTAGAGACCCACGTCCGCGACCGCGGTATTCTCCGTCCTGAGCAGCTTGGCTTTCATTCGCGTGTGTCCGCGTGTCATCAGATCCTTCGCCTCAGTGAACGAATTTCGCACGGCTTCAATCTTCGCCGTACGACGGACGCCGTCTTCCTGGACGCCGCCCGTGCTTTCGACCGCGTTTGGCACAAGGGACTCATTTACAAAATGCATACCCTCGACTTTCCCCCTCCCCTTCTCCTTTTCGTCCGAAATTACCTCTCCGATCGTACGTTCCGCGTGTCGTTGGGTGATTCCCTCTCTTCTGTAAAGAGAGCCGAGGCGGGCGTGCCGCAGGGCTCTCTTATCAGCCCTCTGTTATTCAACTTGTACGTCAACGATCTGCCTTCTACACCTCACACTTCCCTTCACATGTACGCCGATGACACTGCTATCGCCGCCACATCTCGAACACGCTCCGCGAACATCAGACGACTTACAGCACACCTTGACAAACTGCACCGGTGGACACGGACTTGGAAAATACGAATCAATCCTGACAAAAGCACACATATTCACTTTTCCCGCAGACGAAAACGCACACCCCACGTTCCTCTTTTCTCCCACCAACACATGATACCGAGGGCTTCTTCGCACCGATTTCTTGGTGTCATTCTAGACAACCAGCTCACTTTTCAGCCGCACCTCGACTTTTGCCGTCAGAAGGCAATGGTCGCAAGGAGCCGTCTCGGCTGCCTTTCCTCCGTGATTTCTCCCCTGAATCACGCCGACAGGATGCGACTTTACAGGTCAGTCATTCGCCCGCAGTTTCTGTACGCTTGCCCCGTGTTTGCCATCCGGAAAACGCTCTGGCGTCACCTTGAAACCATCCAAAACAAGGCTGTTCGGCCGTTACTCCAAGTGAGTCGCTTCACTAGGATGGCCGACGTGCGAGCGGCGCATAAACTCCCATCCTTCGCGGAATTTATTCGCTCGCAAGTCGCGTCTTTCAAATCCCGCCTCGCACCGTCTGGAAATCCGCTGCTACAAACTATCTGGGACTATGATCCCGGAGAGAAACACACTTATACACTGCCTAAAGATATTACTCGCCTATGAGTATTTACTATGTCTTTTAATTTTAAATTTTCTTCATAGTCTTAAGCCGCTTCACGGCCGGACGGATCTCTTCCTCCGTCCTCTAAGTTATTTCAGTATCATTTTATCCGCTTCACGGTCTTGCTGTCACCCGCTTCCTCAAGCCCAAGTGTAATTTCCCGCTGCGGGAAATGGGCGACCCTCGCCTCCGCTTCCATTTTGTACCGCTCTATGCTCAGAGTGTGCCGGTGGGCAGTTAGTGCTGTTAGTGACGTACTTTTTTTCTTTTTTGCAAAAAGCCGTTCCCTGTCGGCTTTCCTTTCTTGTTAGATTAAGAATTCATATTTTATTCCTATTTTTAAGTTTCAATTTCTAACCGCACTTCCACCTCAGCCATGTTTCTTTCTTCAATGCCATGCGTTTCTTATGTACAATGACCGGTAAAGGTGGGACTTCACTCACCGGGACGGTTTATACTTGCCCGCTTGGGCAGTCAATGAACTTTTGTGTAGGGAAAACTATAGAGCAAAAGGAATCCTTCATATACCTGGGCAACAGGAATGGAGGAATCACTTGGAATTGCAAATTTGACGGACCGACCGGCGTCAGACGGAAAATAGCTCATGGTAATAAGGCCTTAACGAAGAAGAGGCCGCTAGTGTGCTCAAAGAACATCAGAGATTGTAGTCAAGGAAGTATTTCGTCAAAAATTTCGTGTATTGAACATGACACTCTACGGATCAGAAACATGGTACTCTACGGATCAGAAACATGGCACATTGGAAAAGTAGACCAGCGAAGAGTGGAAACCTTTTTGAACCTGGCGCTGAAGAGTTGAATGCTGAAGAATAAATTTGTCCACTTCGTGTTCTCAGTTATCTCGTGGTGTGATTTCGGTCTTTCTTACTTCGAAATCGAGTCACGAAATCACGATCGCGATAAAGTTTTTGCAGAAGGAGAAGGGAACGAAATTCGTCGATAGTGTTCCTCTGAATCCTTCGATGGACTCAACTTTTGCCGTAGATTTACCATTTTCTTGGGGACTGATTCTCGCAAATAAGCTTTAAATTGTCCACATGGGAAAGATCCTAAGACTGCAGGGTCCTTAGATACACCTTTCGAGGGTTTACGTTGCGAGGATCACTGACTGCTCTTGAGGCGCGTGAGAGAATGCCCCGGAATTGGCGGATGCTGCGGTGATTTCATCGCGATGGACCGTTCGTTGTTACAAGCGGCGGAGGAAATTGATTCAGGGGAGAATTTGTTTGTGAGAGCAGCATCACCCTGCTTTGACTTCCACAAACATTTAAATATTGACAGACTTACCTCATCCCAATATTCCCATCCTCCCAACTCGTCGGGAGGGAGTGGTGAGGGGGTGTGTGGGTGGAATCCCTATAGATAGGCTCGCGGTCCAGCGACATAATTTTCCTTCCTTTCCGACTAACTGTGTCCCTTAAATTCCACCTCGCGTTTCTCGTAAGAGATGTGCCTTTTTGCTTGGATTCCGCCGTTAAAGGGATTTTTTGCCTCACGAAACGAAACACCGGTTATCGGAATTTTAATAATGAAATTAGAGAAATGATTTCCTGAATATTTAGATATTTTAATACTCTTCGAGCCACCGCTAGGATTTGTGGCTGGGGATGAATACACACCAGACTAATTTTGACCCGAACGTGACCCTACCGCGGCCGGAAAATGTTATTCTGATCCCTCCTATCGTTCGTGGAAAAATCCACATCTTAAATCCATCTGTTCTACACTTAATCTCTCTAATTTTATTAGCATGATCTCTCCTATCGTAGTATGATGGGGGTAATAATATATTTTCAAAATCACTGCTAAAGAGACGTCCTTCCAATTTATGTAAGATCTTCAATCTGATAAATATAACCTTTGCTCCGTGAGTGATTCCCAGCCTAGCTGCTCTAATATTTTGGATACGATACTAAGTTTATCATAACAACGTTTTATCAGTCTAGGTTCTCTACGCTGCACGCGATCCAATTCGGCAATAAATCCAACTTCGTGAGGATCCCACATACTTGCAGCATATATTATAAATGAGGCCTAACCAGTGACAGATAACATTTCTCTTTGACCTTTTCATCGCATTTACCAAGTACTCTTCCCATAAACCCTAGATTTATTTTGGGTAGCTTGTCCATATATTCCCGCCGCCTCAAAAAATATAGATATTTGAGGAAAACGAACATTTTGCGATATCACTCGACTGGACTTGTTTTAAACTCCGCTGTTACCGTGAGATAATTCTCTAGCGTCAAAAATCGATAACAAATTTATTTTCGGTTTGGTTTCTGACGTAAATAAATGACGCGACCATCAAAAGATTGATTGCATTGTCATTTCAACAGTTGCGAATCGCCGCGCGTGTTGTCTGAACATGTGTTCAAATTGTTGAATTCAGTACAATATTATCAAATATTAAATAGATTTTCAAACGGGTTCTCGATATAGAACTTAGACTGAGAATTAACCGTCCAAGTTAATTCAAGGTGAACATGGCGAAGGTCATGAAATAAGTTCCATTCAACTTTCTCTCCAAGATTTCTCCGACAAAAAAATTGCAGAAAAATCGGACCATGTGAACGGAGGTCAATGGATTGAATTGAAGGGATTTGTTTAGAATCCTTTTACCTGAGGTTGAACAGATCGTTGTAAATTTATTTTTAATTACCCTAACAGTCTATTCCTAATGGTTGAAGTATCATACTCACAGATTAAATTAATTATTATTACTGCGTTTCTTACGACCATACTGTTTTAATGATTGGGAAACATGATTTGGATAAACATAACTGATTATTTGAGGAACTAAGCTGGGAATCTCTCACGGAACGAAGGTTAAATTACAGATTAAATACCTTGCATAAATTGGGAGAATATGTCTTTAACAATGATTTTGAAAATGTTTTATTAGTTCCATTTTTCTACGGTAGGTGGTGGTTAAATGCGCGCACCAACAGTCATTTTTTCATCATATTCTATTTAACGTGAGTACTATTTATTCTCAAAAAAATTAGTGTCGTGGTTATTACATGGTACGTCACTATGAAAAACAATTATATGAATTGATGGTGGCTAGATACCGCGTCCATCGCTGTCGGTCATATTTGCTTAACTTTGTGCCTTTTTAATTATTATTACATTAGTATCAGTCGTCTATCGGCTTTGGATGATTTTTCGATGGACCCTGGAACTGTGCATCAGTGTACTCTTAAACCTTAACAAGGCACAAAATACCATTGCACGCCGCATTGCAACAACTAATTCTTTAACCTTGAATTCTTTCTGCCTGCCTTTATACTATTTAAAATTCCTATTCTTTTCATCCTCCTCTTTTCCCGTATTCTCCATTTCTATATCACCATCTTCGGATAATCCCTTTGCTTCACTCAGTATCTCCTGTATCCACTTGACCTGTCTTCTTCGTATTTCTCAGAACAATCCTCTCTCCTCCCCCATCATACCTGGAATTTCTTCGTTTGGTTTCATTTCCGTCCATTTTACTTCTTCCATTCTTCTCGACGCCCACTGCTGGCAAAGGTCCCTTAATCTATGTTTATCCTCCAAACTAAAAGGCCAAGTTTCCGAGCCATCTAAAAATACGCTACATATTAAGCAGGATGTATAGTAACTGCATATGAGGCTTAGTGTTTATAATTGTCATGTAAAGTAATGTAACATTTATTCGTATTCCATGAATAGATGTAATGTAGATATGCAGTTTTTAAAGCACTTGAAAGCGGTTTTTCAATAGTTATTTGAGCGCTCTCTCTAAAACTTAATGTGGACTGTTTATGAGGTTTCAATTTCTTGAACTAATGTGCGATCCGTTGCTTTCCCAATAAATTAGTCAATATCACTTAACCATACGCGGCAAGGTGCTGTTTTATCTACACCATTACAAAGTTCACATAGATGCATTCGGTATAGCAGTTTTCTCGTGAGAACTACACGTTTGTTTTTCTGCACCATTAAACCGTAACCATTCTGCTTTCAGCCCTCTGCTGCCATAAGACAGTATTTAGAATAAATTATTGAGTTTTTTTAGCCAATTTCTATGGAAATTTAACATGAGAATACCCTGTTTTATCAACTTCATTTGAGAGAGCAGTACAGTTTAGCCTACAAATAGAGGGAATTTTATCATCATGACGTGTACGTGACATAATGATACTATTTTCTTAATGCTTTCATTAATATTTTATTTACATCTGAACTTAAAGTACTCAGTCGTCAACTACCGCTTCTTTACGAAAAAAAATTTTTTTTCTTCTCTTAATCTTGCCTTATATTTTGAGGGCCGAACTAAAATTTGCGTTGAAAGAAAATGCGTCATTTATGTGGAACTTCGTTATTTTTATGTGTAAATTATCTCTTTGCATGCACGCTTGATTTCTCTATATTATAAAACAGTTTGTTTTGTCCTTCAGTTTTTTAAATCTTTTTTTTGTAGAATTGCATCTAATAATTTATACAGTGTAAAAAAAGTCCGGTTTTTATTCGTGCTTGGTCTTTCATATATTCCTCTCATTTTTTTAGACTTGTTGAACTGAAATTCATCTATAATTTGGAATATGTACATCCTCTATGATAATTCACGTGAGGATTCTCTTAACATCCGCTTAATGTTGCACACGAAAAAATGTAAATAAACAATAGACTACTTTTTGTTCCCTTTGTTTAAGGCAGCCCTGAAAGGAACCCGTTTTTCGGTCCATAAAAAAATAGATTCAATCAATAATCGCATTACTTTCGGAACGCACCCTGTATATATATATATATATATATATATATATATATATATATATATATATCCAGGGAAAGGAACTGGCCCCCCTACCCTGATGTGTGAATTTCACACATCAGGGTAGGGGGGCCAGTTCACACGGCTTAGTAGTGGGTGAACTCTACCATCACCTACCAAACCGACCTTCGGGTTGATTACAGTGTTTATATATATATATATATATATATATATATATAAATGTACACATACATTTAAACACGAAAACCTGCCAAAGCCAAATGATGAACACATATTGATTGCATATAATTTTTCAGTGAATTTTATCTCGTAGTTGCTCTTATTTTGTTTTTGACTCATTCTACTGAAATTCCTGTTTAATTTGGAAAACATATACCCCTTATGATTCATAGCCATAGTTTGAGGGAGGACCTACTTCACATCCGCTTAATGTTACACCTGACAAAATATCACACATTTCCACTAATAGCTTATTGCACCAAATCATTACTGCAGTGCGTGCGAAATGGCATGAAGGAATCTTGTCGAGGTTTCCTTTCAATTTATCACTTTTGGTGCGACATTGAAATTTCGAGGGTTTTTAATAGCTGAATTATTTTCAGCTGCTTCAATGCTCGAATCGGGACTCGGAAAAATGAACAGAACCTTTCCCAGTACTCAGAGCGAGAGATGAATCTTCAAAACTGGCCTTGTGAATGTCATATCGTGAAAGCTCTTTTCTTTGACATTTTTGAGTTTTTTTATCCCTGCAAAAACCTCCAGTCAGCGTTCCCTAATCCATTTTATAGCCTTTCATACAAAAAAAAAGAAAAAACTACTTGCACCTGTTTCTACAAATCTTTTCCACAAGGGCTTTCATGGGCGTCATTCATTATTCTAATTGTAATTGTTTTAATTGCCTCTTCTAGAGCACTAATCAACCGTATTCCATTCGTCACAATGCCTTTTATTTTCGTGGATTTGTATCGAAACTTACCATTCCTTCACTTTCAAAGCTGAATATTCTCCCTAGAATATTACTAAACATCCTCGCACTGTATGTTACGTTGGATTTTGAGTATTAGCAGGGCATTTCAGGGCTTTTCTGAAACCTAAGAGAAGTCTTCACTCAAGTCGGCAACCATCTTCATTAGCGCGATAACTATCCACGAAACGACCGCTTCACCGAGTCGTATTTAATGTACATATGAATTAACTTAGATGTACTATTTATCGTACAATCCCGCGTTTTTCAATGGACATGAGATATTTTAAATACACCGAATTAAAATCTAGTTTCTTGCGTACTAGTCCCTTACACTATGCGTGAAACTGATAAATTTATGGTTACATTTGGTTAAGACATGACGCTCTGTCCATCTACATCATATTATTTTCAAATTAAATCTATAATAGTGTTGTTAATCTGCAAAAGGGAGGATTTTTGCGGCGTGAAGATCATTTACCTTAAACGGGAATCGAATCCGGATCCTCTAGATTTCCGGGCGAACGCCCTCTAAGCAACAATGCTACCAAAGCATTTCCGTTAAAATGTGAGGTTATATGATTTTTGTGGGAATGATTTGAATACACTGAAATTCTAATACTACAAATGCATTTTCGATGCACATCAGCGGATGACTCCGTTTAAGTGACTGTCATAGTATCTCCTGCTCACAGTTCTTCGAAGTGCAATTCTTCTAGAAAGTGGCGCCCTCTGCTGAAACAGTGGTTGATTGAATATAATCGAATGTTGATTGTTTGCCAGGTGATCTCAAATCTTCATTATTGCGTAGAGCGTTTTCGCCGGAAACCATTTCATTTGTTATCAATATCACTTTATTTACACTGAAAATGGTTGAAATTTGAAAAATTAATAGTCAAGGACTGCATTAAATATCATTTCATGAACTTTTTCAATTGCACTTAATATAATATTTACTACTCGTTGTTGATTTAAGTAAATACAAGGGAAATCAACAAAGTTACGCCTAAGAACCATATGATTATCTATGAATATCTGAAAGGATAGCAAGAAGTAAATATAAATATCAGGCAAAGCGAAATTCTCTAAACTTGTTAGCTTAAGCCGTGTACATGCATATCATTAAATGGTAACATAACTGTACAAATGTCACTCCAATGTTATTACTACGCATTATCATACTCATAAATTTCACATACGTGGAGTATGTGCAAATGGTATGATGCAAATATACGACAACTTGAAGCATTTTAGTTTATACATTTGCAGCGTGGATGACAAATATGAACTAGTTCCCATAGGAACCCATCTTGCAAGGGTAAATTAAACGTTAAAATACGTAGAAGGCGAAAAACTAAAGCAGGTTAAACAGTGAATACCGAACATTTTAATTGGGGTTTTAATGATGAGAATTGAAGGACTCATCGTAGTGTTGGGAGTAAGGTTGTGTCTTGTTGGAGGAAGCAATGAGTAATATCAATGTTGACTCAGTGGTCATTCAAAACCAGCCTTAAACGGTAAACTACCTATTATATATCATGCTGTATTTTATTTATATAAAATAGTTATAAATATAAAATAGGTTATTTATATATATATATATATAACATGCGATATATAGTATAAAACATTAAATATTAATTATATATATATATATATATATATATATATATACATATCTAAAACACACTTGAATGGCATGATAGAACCCAAAATAAAATAGATAACACGTAAAAGGACACTCTCATTTCAGAAAGTTTGAGCTTTCGGCCCTCTCATAGGCTTCTTCACCGGAGATCGGCTCTCTCTTAAGTCTTCTTCATTTGAAAAAGGTCTAAGAGAGGGGTTATAGCTGAAACTTTCTAGAACTCGAGTGCCTTTTTGCGTGTTATCTTTTTAATTTTTGTTTTCTACTGTTTCGTTCAAATATTAAATTTCTCTCGCGAGTACTTCTACATAATATATTTGTATTGAAGTGGAAAGTCAAGAATCATTTTCCCACAATGCTCGTAATTTCCATATATAGCGATGGCCGAAGAGATCTCAATTGTATTTTATATAGCATAAATTAAGTTTATTTTTCTTAGAGAGGAGTGTCGAACTCGTCGTGCCTCTTATCGCTTGATTAATATTTAAATATAAATTTCTTTGGTCAATATTTTCAATTCAGCCGACCTGGTTGAGATAGGTTCGTATCTCACCCCATATCTTTTAAACAACCAAACATCGTCCTCGCAGGCCTTACAGGGCCATCCATGGTCCTTCGTCACTGGAGATTTAGCCCCTGGGACATGATGTCAAGGCAACCGTCGGGGAATCGATATCTGATGGGCTTAAAATTATGGAAAACGGGTGAAACCTTTATTTTTTGAACATGTCGCAAATTTTAGAAAGAATTGCAAACAATTTTTTTTTTAATTCATCGATATGGTTATATAATTTTTTTAATTTTTACGTGGTGTTTTCGTAGCGTTCTTGTACGTGTATATTCGTCCCAAACACGCCGTTCCATTTTCGGCCTACGCAAAGTCAAAATGACAGAATTTTTATTCTTTCGAAAGAATTAATTGATTTTCCTAGTCATTCCCATACTATGGAGGTTTTAGATATGTGGGTGTGAAAAAGGAAGGGCGATAAAATAATTAAATAAGGTTTATATATATATAGAAATATATAAAAATATATGTATATATATATTTATATATATGTATATATGCGGGTCGCGGTAGTCCAGTGGGTAGAGCGTTGGACTGATGACCGGAGGGTCCCGGGTTCGATTCCCGGGCAAGGCACTCTGGGCACATGCAGCTCCACCCAAGCTATGTGATTTTTCGGGTAACAGATCTTCCTGGGAAATCATAACCGGCACAGGGAAAGGAACTGGCCCCCCTACCCTGATGTGTAAATTTCACACGCCGTATAGGGCTTAGTACGGGGTGAACTCATATATATGTATATATATATATATATATATATATATATATATATATATGTTGTTTTATATATATATATATATATATATATAACATCATCATCAGTATTTCAATCCTAACATTGGTTTGATGCAACTGTTTTCCTTTACGTCCTTAATTTGTCTTATTTTCACCTGTCCCTCGGTCTTCCTTATCTGGATCTTTCCTCTGTTATGTATTTCCTCACATTATCGGTCCATTTAATATTCAGCATTCTCCTCATCATCACCATGCTTCAAAGCCCACTTTTATTCTCTCGTTGGTCAACCTTTCCAATATTTCATAGGGTGCCGTAGAATTTAATGGTCAATATACGAACGTTTTGACGAACTGTTTCCTTGTTTGCAACCTCATGTTATTTGATAAGCATAACCGTTGACTCTTCTTCATGAACGCCTTCGTGAGCGTGAGCTATTTTCCATATGATGTTGGTCGAGCTCCGTTAATCCCAACTTATACTGTTGCCCTGGTTATTGAAGCATTCCACATGCTCTAGTTTCACTACTAAATGAATGTTATTTTCCTACCGCTTCTATTGTCCACACATAATGAGGTTTAAAATTTTCTTGCTTGTCTATGCTAACTTTATATTCTCGAAATACTTTGCCAATAGAATTTAGAATTGCTATCGCAGTTCATCTCGTTTCACTAAAAAAGAAAGAGAAGAGTGAGCATGAATAAATAACAACTATGGAACGGAAGGATGAAAAAAAAACGCAATTCATCCGTATAGATTTATCAATTTTTTATCACCTTAACATCTAAGCCTTGAAAAATATTTTTTTTCAAGGAATTGATTGCAATTTTTCCAAAGGAATAACTTCAATGGCTAATATAGTTCCCAGTTACCCAATTGATATTTTTTATATTTTTTAAGGTTTACTTTAGCGAATCGAATACAATATTCAACTCTTGCCTTGATTGTGGTATGCAGTTTGTTTCAAAATTTAATTTCAAAAAGGTATTGTAGTATCACCACGTCTAATCAAAAAAACAAACGTAAATGTTTTGTAGGTTTCTATTTACCTTAGAGGAAAGTAACTTTAACTATTGAACGGTGTAAAATGAATGCTCGTATATGAGATTATAGAATCAATACTCTTGATGAATCTCTCTCGCAAAATAACAACAGTATTGCTTTAGTATTGATAAGACCCTCCCCCCCACTATTCTCCCTCTATCCCTCCCCACTACGAATCAGCCCACAATTCAATTTTGGATGAATGGAGAAAGACTAGCGGAGAGAATAAAACGGAAGGAAATGAACACAATGGATTAGGTTATAGGCAAGGTAAGAGGGGAAGAGATACGGCTGTTTGCAGGAATTCTAAGAAGTCAGGGTGGAGTGGTTACAGGAGATACTGAGAGACAATGGGATGCTGGAGACGGTGATATTAATGGGAGGATTCTGGAAAAGCAAGGTAGATGGATTCAGGGTGGTTTCGAGGGAGGTAAAAAAGTATGCAGAGGTAATGAGTAGTTGAAATATAATTTCTATGGCATCTTATGTTATTATGTGTCATATTGCTTGCCCTCAGGTTTTAGACTACGAATAAAAAAAATCAATCTAAACTCACCGACTTAACTTCTTTCACGCCAGTAAATGACCTTTCCTAGATTAATAATGACCGTTTTCAGATCAATATAATAATATTTATTAATAGAATAACCTATATTAACCCTTTTGCTGTTGCGAAGGTACCTATTACCGAATAACTGATCGAAGCACTTTTCCACTTGATATTTTTTTTTTAATTTTACGACCGTGTTTCGATGTATCACATCATCATCAGGTAACAAACTGAAGTTGTGTGCAGGCTTATATACATCCCGGAAGGGGTGGAGAGGATGTGGTAGGAAACGATTGGGGGAGGAGAAGGGGGGAAGGGGAAAAGGGGGGGAGAGACAAGGGAGACATTTACAAGAAATAGCGGAAACAGCGAATTGACCTTGTTAAAAAACACAGTACATATAGCCTGAGGGTGCGAAGTGGTCCTCTTGGGTGGATGGTGGCAGTCTCCAATAAACCATCGGTAGCCGGGACGACGCCAAGGATTAGGCCCTTCTGGAAGGGTGGTGGTGGAATACCCCCGCTTGATTCACACACTCGGGGGGAAGGGAAGGAGAAAGCACTCAAGGAAGGAGGCGGTTGTGTGTCACGCGTGGACAGAGTTTACCAACGAAAGTTGATGGAAAGGAGGGGGGAGGAAGAAGTGAACTGAATGTCATTGAGGATTGGGGTTTTCTTCCTTACTCGTTGGACAATTTCCAATTGTTCCAACGCGTCTAATTTTCTGCATTTATTTGATACATGAAGCGCTTTTAATTTAAAATCACAGGTGTGGTTAGTCTCGAGTAAGTGTTGGGCGATCATTGATGTGGTGTTGCTCATGAAGACCGTGCACTTCTCGTGTTCTTTGATTCGGGTGGAGAAATTCCTACCCGTTTGGCCCACGCATATGGCTTTACACTCGCACTCACTGTATGGCATACACACCACTCTTCCTTGTATTGTCGATGGTATCCTTGTATTTGCAGAGGAAAGGTATTCATTATGTTCGACATCCATCCACATCACGCCCGAAGCTACCCAATTTGTACCTAGTACCTTTTCAATTTTTCTCTGGTGCGCTATCATATGTTTGAAATTTTATTGAAGTTATATTCGTCCAAATAAATTAATAATTATGTAACTTTAAATGAATCCAGATTATTTTTATTATAACCATGTTTCTATCATTAAGATTAATTTATTATTTCGGGAATAATAAAGGTTACGGAGACACGATGCCCTCCCGTTTCGGCGCATGTGAGGAATAGCCGAGAGTGAGCCGCAGCTAAGGGGTTAATGTAATAACCATAAGATCTTTGTACATGTTTACATGATCCATGCATTCCTTACCCCATTTACCCATTGCATTTATTCCGCATTTTTACTCGGCCCAATATCTTCATAATTTCACTTTATTACACTTAATACCATTAAGTACCCTTAAATACTCTTAAGGATTGTGAATCCCTTTCGGAATAATTTTTTGCGTTCGAAGTTCGCAAGTTGTTGTAAAAAGAGATATAAAAATGCCTTGCCCAAACATTTGTTTTTGTGGTTTACTCTCCATGCTATCGACCCCGTAATCTTGAGCTATAACAGTTATTTAAAAAACAATAGGAGGCGAATTCACTCCAGGAAAAGGTGATTCCAGCAGGGATTCCAAAATCCCACAATTATCCCGCCCTAAATATGGAAGGAAAAAGATGTTTTGTGGTGAAAATGCTCATATAGATGTCTCGGGGGAAGTTTAAATCGATCGATGAAATAATGAGTTTTTCACTGCTGTGCCGTTAAAGGGTGTTAAAGGGTGTGGCCTATATAAAATTGTGGCTTTTGCATGCGGTTTTTTTTTCTTTCTTATCAATGCAACAATTTCAGAGCGTAAAAATCATTCGCCTTGACTGGGACTCGAACCCAGATCCCTCATGCGGCATCTCCCGCAGTTTCTTTGGAATTTGTCAAAGGGAAAACACCATACGTGTTTAAAGTTGGCTTTAACCTCGTGGACAGTGGCGCCTCGCGCACGACTACGAATACATGTGACATTGTATGTACGGTATTTCGTCATAACATCTAGTTCCTTTAAAAGCCCCAAAATTTCAGAGTTTAAGAGGACGCCTCGGTAGCTTAAGTGGCTAAAGCACTCGACCGGATATTGAGGGATCTGGGTTCGAGTCCCAGTCAAGGCGAATGATTTTTACGCTCTGAAATTGTTGCATTGAAATGCACATTAGCGGATGACTCCGTTAAAAGTTACTGTTGCGGCATCTCCCGCAGTTTCTTTGGAATTTGTCAAAGGGAAAACACCATACGTGTTTAAAGTTGGCTTTAACCTCGTGGACAGTGGCGCCTCGCGCACGACTACGAATACATGTGACATTGTATGTACGGTATTTCGTCATAACATCTAGTTCCTTTAAAAGCCCCAAAATTTCAGAGTTTAAGAGGACGCCTCGGTAGCTTAAGTGGCTAAAGCACTCGACCGGATATTGAGGGATCTGGGTTCGAGTCCCAGTCAAGGCGAATGATTTTTACGCTCTGAAATTGTTGCATTGAAATGCACATTAGCGGATGACTCCGTTAAAAGTTACTGTTGCGGCATCTCCCGCAGTTTCTTTGGAATTTGTCAAAGGGAAAACACCATACGTGTTTAAAGTTGGCTTTAACCTCGTGGACAGTGGCGCCTCGCGCACGACTACGAATACATGTGACATTGTATGTACGGTATTTCGTCATAACATCTAGTTCCTTTAAAAGCCCCAAAATTTCAGAGTTTAAGAGGACGCCTCGGTAGCTTAAGTGGCTAAAGCACTCGACCGGATATTGAGGGATCTGGGTTCGAGTCCCAGTCAAGGCGAATGATTTTTACGCTCTGAAATTGTTGCATTGAAATGCACATTAGCGGATGACTCCGTTAAAAGTTACTGTTGCGGCATCTCCCGCAGTTTCTTTGGAATTTGTCAAAGGGAAAACACCATACGTGTTTAAAGTTGGCTTTAACCTCGTGGACAGTGGCGCCTCGCGCACGACTACGAATACATGTGACATTGTATGTACGGTATTTCGTCATAACATCTAGTTCCTTTAAAAGCCCCAAAATTTCAGAGTTTAAGAGGACGCCTCGGTAGCTTAAGTGGCTAAAGCACTCGACCGGATATTGAGGGATCTGGGTTCGAGTCCCAGTCAAGGCGAATGATTTTTACGCTCTGAAATTGTTGCATTGAAATGCACATTAGCGGATGACTCCGTTAAAAGTTACTGTTGCGGCATCTCCCGCAGTTTCTTTGGAATTTTTCTTTCTTAATTACGAGTGGTGTCCTAACACCCCCCGCCACACGCCCTTGCGGCAGATTTAGGCGTATTACATGGATGTAGATGTAAAGTTTCTTGAACACTATTTCTTAAGTTCACTACCGTTTCTATTATGTTTTTATTTGGATGAATTTGATTATGGCAATGAATGACAAGTTTCATGATATGAATGATATTCTATGACAATGTGAATGATAAGCTAAAATTAATTTGTGAATGTGCTCCATCCTATGAAAGAAGGTAGAGAGAGAGTGCATGTGGAATTGAAGAAGGTTTTATCGTATTGATAACCGACATAACCGAAATATATTTTTTTGGAGCGCCAAGTAAATGTATAGTCCGTGTCCATTCACAACCCACATTAACCGGCATAATGCCAATGGCAATAATAATACAATGTGCATGTGTGCATGACTAGATATGCTTACCTTGTTATTCTTCCTTCTTTTATGTTCTTACGATTGTGATCTGCTCGATTCCACGTAACCCGCCATTCCTTTGCTCGTCTTTTATGTGTGTGTGTGTGTGTATACATATATATATATATATATATATATATATATATATATATATATATATATATATATATATATATATATATATATATGAGTATCACTTGAAGAAGGCCTCTGAGAGGGCCGAAAGCTCGAACAATTTACCGTGTGAGTGTCCTTTTAAATGTTGGTATTCTATTCTATTTGTGTTATATTGTGTCAGCCCATTATTGTGCCGCTCGTGTGAGTTTTTCCGTACAATCTTGGTATATATATATATATATATATATATATATATATATATATATATATATATATATATATATATATAGGTAACATATATATACAGGTAAAATATATATATTTCCATAGCATGTTTATATAAATATATAAACCATAAACACAATAATCAACCCGAAGTTCGGTTTGGTAGGTGATACTGGAGTTCACCCAGGACTAAGCCCGACGGCGTGTGAAATTCACACATCAGGGTAGGGGGACCAGCTCCTTTCCCTGTGGCGGTTATGGTTTCCCAGGAAGATCTGGTGCTCGAAAAATCACATAGCTTTGGGTGGAGCTGCAGGTGCCCAGAGACTTGCCCGGGAATCGAACCCGGGACCCTCCGGTCAGTAGTGCACTGCTCGATCGATTCCACCTACCCCGCCATTCCTGTGTTCGTCTTTTATGTATGTATATATATATATATATATATATATGTATGTATGTATGTATATGTGTGTGTGTATGTAAGGGTTCGCTTGGACGCAGGGCTGTCAAAGGGTTTCTGTGAATACTTTTATACATATATTTTTGTGTGTTTATATATACTATATGATTACGACAGATTTTGTGCCGCAGGGTGGCGTGACCCTTACCCTCTCCCACTAAAACCCTTTCACGCCCCTGGGTGCAAGCCCGCGCGAGTGTGTTCGTGTGTGTGTGTGTGTGTGTCGATCAAGGCTGGCCGGCCCTGTTGCATTTGCGAATGCGGCAGACCGTTTCACCGCCGTGCGGCCCTTCGTCTTCCGGCGAGAGCAAATCAATAAGCGCGTGTGCTAAAACGCTTCCTCGTTTTCTTTCTCCGCAGGCCGTCAGGAGCTGGATCGAGGCCAACTTCCAGAAGCGGGAGTGCGTCAAGTTCATTCCCAGCCCACGGGATGAGCACAGGTTAGTTTTGCTATGCGACAAAGGGGGGGGGGGTAGCGGGGTTTTACCTATCCCGTCACTCTCTCTTTCCCCCTATCCCTCTTCAGGATCTACCTTGGAACTCTTTTGGGGCATATTTTTGGAAAAATTCACAATAAGGTTGTGGAAAATGTTATTAATATCCTTGGGGAAAGGTTTTTTTCTTCGATTGTATCTAAAAATGTATCTCTCAAATGTCTTTTTGTAGTTTGGGTTCCTTGGGATAATTCTAATTTTGTCTTTATTGCATAGCTCTTCAAAACACGCTCTTTATTTAATTTACTTGTAAGTGAAACTCTTTCCTACTTATGTCTTACGCATAGCGTTTCCATTTTGTATGACTAGTTGAGCTTAGGTGATGGAATTTGGCTCTTTGAACTATTAAAAAAAAAGATTTTTCCGAAAATCGTTTTTATCTTTCACGCTCGCAATATTTTTCTGAAATACTGCAGAAGAAAACTACAAAATTATAGGACTTCATGGAACTCGATTTAGCCATTTCTTACCTTAAGTTACCCTACATTATCTAAGAACCGCGAGGCACTTCAAATAATGATCCTTCACAAGAAGCGCGCGACGGCCATGTTGTTGAAAAAAGGTGACTTTGCTATATCGATGTGAGATGGCTCGCCATCAATTTCACTCTACTCTTGATTTAAATGTAATGACATTTTAATATGTGAGCACTTTAATCATGAGGCATCATTTAAAGAGGGTACATTCAAATGACTCTTATGGACGAGGCAAACAGAACTCGTAAAATTCGTTGCTTTCGACACTGAACAATTGGCGCATGCGCAGATTTTTTTTCCTTTGGATGATTATGGCGAAAACAGTCTCGTCCATGATTTGCAGGCACAGTGCCCAAAATACTGATAACTGCGCGAAATATGGAAGCAAATTTAGTTTGATGCCATTGTCCTACTTCTTCGGTGGCGGTTAAGAATTTCATTTCAAATACTCGATAGAACGGCATGAGATCGGTGCTGCGCTAAGTCCATTGTTGTCGTGGCTTTTAAAACATGGCGTCCGGTTCTCTTTGAGTTAATCTCCGTAGATTATCTCATTCTATCGTTTTTTTAAGTCGAATTTTCATACACTTTTTTCAGTTCGTATTCAAATATCCAAATTTTTTGTACGCTTATTATTTTGCACATTAAAGCATCCTATTTTATGCAAGCGTTTCTCATTATTTTAAAACAACAAATCCTTCACTCGCCGTTTTCAATGCTTACAGGTATGTAGAAAAATGACGTGGAATATCTGATGGTGCAAATAACGCGATTGGATTATTATTCTCCGTTCATTTTCAAAATGCAGCGTCCGACCTTTGGAGGATGGATAAAATAATTTATGTATTCGTTTATGGTGTTCGGTGAGAGTGTTTTCGAGTCGTTTCGTTCTATCAACAATTCTTCATCTCAGTGTTAGGGTGGGATATAATATATACAAGATAGGAAATTGCGTGGCAATTATCTCTCCAGGGACAGTTTATAAGGGGTTTGATGTAATTTATTCCGGCGTCATGAAATCACGAGCGAAAGGGAGGAAATTATGTAAGCGGAACTGAATGCCGCGCGGTATCAAACCCTTTGCAAATCCTTTCAGGAAATGGATTTTGGAAGTTTCGCTTTGGTTCCATGCCACCACCACTTCGTAACACGAAGCAAAATTGAGCGTCGCAACAGTTTGATGAGTTACCAGCGACTCCGACCATTTAGACTATCATTAAGCAAGACTTTTGACTTTTTTTAAATCGTCCACCGTAACGTGCTCTTATTGGAAACGAGTCGAAATAATTAAAGGAAACATTATAATTTACTTAGAAAATTCATTTTTAATACGATGGAGACTCAAAAAGGAGATGTTGGAACACCGCACCGCAGTGCGGAAGGAAACCCATTCTAGTTCTAGGTTTGTTATTCAACAAGGTCTATTTTTTCCACCAATAACAATGATGAGAGTCACAACTGTTGACTTTGATATACTTCCATAACTCAGTTGTTAATGTGATAGTTAATTATTCCTATTGGCTGAGACAAAACAATGGTTTACAAGAGTAACGAATAGTTCGTTTGGCTGAAAGTTTTCTGTTAGTCCTTACAGGAGGAGACAGAATGTTTTTTCCTTGGCCTTTTTGATGTGCAAAATTCCCGTCATAGACAAATTTTGGTTTAATAAGGAATATCACCATCGACTCTCGTATTCAAAGCATTCAATCCATCTTCGAAGTTCGACATTTTTTCCATTTTGTTGTCAAAAAAAAGGGAGGACAAAACTAAAGCAAATGGAACAGTTCACAACCTATCTTGGAATCGTAATGGCAAAGTACGGTGGAATTAGTTGGGGCATACGAAGAAGAATAAGAGTTAAGCAAAGAAGCTAATACAAGAAGGAGGAAATTGAAAGCAGGACGTTGAGAAAGGATGACGAGAAAATATTAGTGAAAACTTGAATATGTATTCGTACTTCTCGGAAACATGGTCGATTAAGCAAGATGGTGGACGTTAATGTTGGAGGCTTTTGAAATGTGGTTTTGGAGATGGATGGAATATTTGGAATCGGCAGGAAAAAAACATTCGAGTATGTGCTAAAAATGGTTGGGAAGGAGAGAGTTGATTGCTGGGAGAAATCCAAAGGTTTTCAAAAGATGGATTCAGGGTAATTGATTGGTAATGGAATGTTTAAGACAGTGCTATATAGCGGGAGGACATTGGGCAAGCGAGGAAGGGGTAGGAATAGGACAAGGTAGAACGGAATGAAAGGAATAAATTAGTATACGGATTTGAATGAGGATTTATTGTAGTGTCGAGTTGTCAAGTCGCGTCTTTTTAGGCAAAGCTAAGGAATAGTATGGGAATGTGAAATTCTGTCTCAATCGCAAAAACCTTAAATCGACAGATTGCCAGTTAATGAAGTCACGAATAAACTTTTCCTCCACTGGTCCTGCTCATTGGCTCGATATTAACCCTCTCTTTATTTTCAGTTGAAGCGATTGGGAAGGGATGGTTGAAGGGTTTATAGTGACCCCTAATGCTCAAAATAAATTGAGCTGATTCGTGATGTGGGCGAATTTCCAAGTGAACTCTTTATTACGATTCAATTCCTTTTGTGTGCGGTATTCGCAAATTGCTGCTTCTTTCGACACGCTTAGACTCTTTAGCCGTCCACCGGCTGTTTTCCCAACAGAGTAATTGATATCATTTAAAAGAAGGCATTGAAGTACTATTATGTTGACACTGTTACAAATCTTATATAATGGCGAAAAAGACATCAGTTTTTTTCGTGAATAGACTAAACAATGTATTTCTCGCAAACGTGATTGACAATTCTTCTGGTCGTAGTCATCTGCTGCCAATAAAACAGGTCGAACAAAAACTTGAATTTTTTCAAAGTCAGTTGCTGTGGAAACCATTACGGGAAAACCCTGTTCATCGTGTGCGAATCCCGAACCGAAGTCAATCGTCGAAAACGTCTCTCCCTCACGTATTCCCTTACTCTCACACCACGTTCATATTTATTTTTCAGTCGAACTTCTCAGTTTTCTAGGTCGATTTCGTGCGTATTTTTTTCCTTCTTATTTCATTCTCTCTTTTCCCTTTTCTTCATTCTCATTGCTCCCACTCTAAAACGTTTCTTTTGTCATCATGGACAGGTTTATCTTCACTGCCGACCGCGATTCGCCGTGCGTTGCGGTGTTTGACGGCGACAAACTCGAATAATGAGCACTGACGGGGGGGGGGGGGTCGTGGAACTCAACCGCATGATGTAATTTACATTTCATGCGGCATGTGAGTTATGTTGGAGAAGTATGAGGGGAGTAAATATTAGCATTACATTTCACTTCGCTGGGCGTCTGGCGGGGAATGAAGGGAAAGAGTTAGGGTGGCGCAAGGGGGAGGTGGGAATGAGTAGGGAGTGTGATCATTTGCAACCGGCGACACTCTCCGTTTTGGGCGAATAAACAATTTTCTTCTTTTTACACTTCAACCTAATTGCTCTAATTCCACGAAGACCTCTAAATTGCGCTCTCAGTTCAAGTGCAAAATTGCATCCGAAGGCATATGGGAAATGAGTAGTTGTGGTCTTTGCGTTTCCTCCAAAAAATTTAAATTTAATTAGTCGTCTTCTTTATACTTCAATCTAAGTCGTCATGTGTCTTTGTCTCTTATTAACACTTTGTCTTTTTTACTTTGGCGACGTAGATATACTTAACAGGTAGTACGGTAGGAGAGATCATGCCATTAAAATTAAAGAGAATGGGTGTAGAACAGATAGATTTAAGGAATCATTTTTTCCACAGCCGATAAGCAATCAGAATAATATTTTCTGACCGAGGTAGGGCTCATATTCGAATCAAAATTCGGTCCAATTTGTATTCACCCCCTGTCACACACCCTAGCGGTTGCTTGCAGGGTACTAAATTATCTAACAGCAATCATGCTAGTAAAAACCACACAGAGAGGATTTAAAACCGCAGCAATGAATCCAAAGTTTGGTTTGATACGTGAGATTTGGGTTCATCTGTCAAATACCAGGCACATCAATTCAAACGAAGTGTGAAATTCACTCAGTTACGGGGTAACGAAGGATTACCAATTCCTTATTCCCTGTGCTGCCGCCTATGGTTTCCCAGGAGAAGGATATGATAAAGGAAAAATCACGTGGCATGAATGGAGCCGAGGGTGCCCAGAGGCGTGGCCGGGAATCGAACCCGGGACCAGTCAATAAGATCAGAGCTCTACCCACTGGACTGCCGTTTCATCCCGACTTTTTCATTTTTTAACCCTTCTGGTCATTGGACACAAAGCTGCAATTGTTGAGGATTGCCCTAAGGTTGCTGGCTCATGTCTATGTAGGGTTGCACTGGTTATGGATGCTGTTAACAGATTTAGGCTCTTGGGTAGACCGTTCTCTTACTGACTGTGTGGATAGCGGATTCAAGGCGGTTCCATCTACATGTCGCATTGGTGTAATTTTGATGAAATTTCCTCTATTTGTTGCCCAAAATGAATTCTACTAAATGACGGTGATAAACCAGGATCTTCCCGAACTGGTTTTTATAGCGATTGACTTGGAAAAAATTCAAGTTTTTGTTCGACCTGTTATTTTGGCAGTAGAATGACTACCATCAGAAGAATTTTAAATCAATTATGTGAGAAATACATTTTGTATATCCAAGAAAAACTGATGTCTTATTCGCCATCATACAAGAGTTGTAATAGCGTTTCCACAACAGTACTTCATTGTCTTCTTTTAAGTGTTATTAACCAATTTGTTGGAAAATCAGCCAACATCGCGTATTAGTTTTAAAAATGTGCCCCCTTTATAATCAGTCCAAAACAAAATTTTGAGAGGGCGTCTCAAAAATTTATAAAAAACCTTTCAAAGATTTTTTAAAACTCTTTATATTTTTACATCATGCCTGTTTGCAAAATACGCATGAATGGGTGACACATTAAATGTTTTTTGCCATCCTGCACTAAGTTTTAGTTTGGTGTTGAGTCCTATCCTCACCGATCAAAGTCCTTTGACCTTCCGGTTGGTCACTGTTTGCGGTGAGGCCGTTTCTTCTTCCCTCGTGATCGACGTGGTCTTCCTTCCCCATGGCTAAGAGTCGTGAAGGCAGAGAGACCCAGTGTGACACATGATTCATCAATTCAAATTCCTCCCAACATCCCCAAGATTCCCCCTTAAGTTCCCTCCTTACTAATTAACGTCTGTATTCCCTGATTGCGCCCTATCGCGGATTCATCCGGAGCAAGAGAAGGGAGAGATAGCGGGGAAGTTACTCGTCCTTCATCAATCCTCCCGTTTTGCGAGAGATTGCACCAAAAATTTCACCTTGAGTACTTTTCCGTTAAGCTGCAAATCAGTTTTCAAGTTCTAATAATTTAAACACACGGAGTCCGCCGATGGAGATCAATGAATTCCGCCCTGATTTTATTTCACCCGCATTAGATGGTATGAGAAGAGAGAATGCGAAACTATTATATTTTTAAAAAAATAATGTTTTTGGTAGACCTTAAGATCGATCTGTCGCTTCTATAAATGTTTCAGCGCAAGACTTATCTCGAGAAGATTAAATCTAATTCACTTCAGGAATTGTTTCCCTTCTCTAAATCAATCGCTTTGGTGTAAAAATATACTGCATACTTATACGAGGGTCATCCGGAAAGTAGTACCCGTTCGTGAAATAAAGACACAAAAGTAAATATTAACAAACATAAAAAATTTTATTTGAAAGAGGATACTTTAAACTACTTCTCAACATAATCTCCAAGCAAATTAAGGCATTTGTCATAACGTGTGACAAGTTTCTGTATTCCTGCTGCATAGTCCTTCGCCGCCAGCTCATTGAGATGCAGGGTCACTCCTTCTTTAAGTTCTTCATCGCTGTCAAATCTTTTTCCTGCCAAAAAGTCTTTAAGCTTCGTAAAGAGATGAAAATCTGAAGGGGCCAAGTCCAGGCTATACGGTGGATGGCCGATCGTTCCTCACGAATTCGTCAACTGAGCTCACCAGTTGGTCTGTAATGACAGACGGTCTCCCCGAACGCTCATCGTCGTGTGTGTTCCCCCTCCCCATGTTGAAGTTGCGACACCACCGCCGAAGAGACGACTCGTCCATTACATTGTCTCCATACACCTCCTTTAATTGGCGATGAATATCACATGGGCGAACGTTTCTTGCATTGAGGAATTTAATCACTGCCCTCACTTCACAACTGGCGGCGTTCTCAATTTTTTTAAACATTGTAAACAATCACAGAAACAACACAGGCAATGCTAGCGTCACGCAACTTGGCTCAGAGAAGGCAGACAAGCCACTGAAGCTATCTGACCTCGTCCAGCGGCTACTCGCGTCGTCAGCACTTCATGCGGCACGAACGGGTACTACTTTCCGGATGACCCTCGTAAATAGCACTTAACCTTAGATTTTCATGTGGCTATTTTTATCGTATCATCCTCTTGCCAGATTTTTTCTCGATTGCGACGTCATAGTAGAAGAGGGATAAAGAAGTTCTGGACATGGTCGGAGACTGGGGAAAGTTGTTGAGCGAAGTGAAAGAAGACAAGAAAAGTGGTGGCAGTGGGATGCTGATAGGCAATAGGATGCTATGGATGGCGGTAGAGGGTAGAATGTTAGAAGGGTGAGGGGAGAGAGAGGAAATGAATTAAGGTTTTTGTTGAAATTAAGGGAAGCAGGAATCCAGCAGAGCTAAGGAATTAGTTATCGTAATATGAGGTTTAAGGGTATTTAGTGCGTTCTAGGTTAGTGCTTAGAATTATAACAGTGTGTGGTGCCAGGGGTTTATGAAAAACCTACCCTAATTTTGTAGAATACTGGTAAATAAATAAAAGCGTCATATTTTACCCTACATGTCGGACTTAGATAATTGGGGTAGGGAGGGATATGTAGCTATCTCAGGGTAACTACTTCTTTTTTCTAATTAACAGTTTCAAAAAAATACTTCTAATCCTATAAAATGTCTTTAACTTGTCCAGTCAAAACTTAATAGTTCAGAAATGGTGGAAAATATTTTTGTGAATTATCATGTTATTTTAAGGAATTTTCTCTCTCAACCCTCCTAAGGGTCATATTCTGAATCATTTTCTTTGATATGTGAAGTGATTACAAAGCATTTTTTCCCCTATGGTTAATCTCAAAGAATTTGATGTCTGTATTATCTTTCCTTTACCGTTGTCAAGTCCGAGTTGACGTGGATTTAATTAAAAAATCGAGATAGCAGTTCGTATTAGTCAAGACGCCTAAGAGAACTCGATCAACGGAATTCTTGATGGAAGCCCATCAGCTGCAGAAGATTTCATAGTTGTGTGATGGATTGGCATCCAATTTTAGTAAGAATCATCCGCAGATTTCACGATAGGAATTCTTGCGAGAAATATTTCCCTTAAAAAAATAATTGAAAGCTTATTAATTGCTCTGGCTGACTGGAAAAATTTACAGGAAGAATATTCCACTTTCCAGCACTTTGTTAAAGGGTTACAGAGATCAACTATTCTGACATAAACCCCGTAATTTTATGTAGTACACTTTGTCCGGTATGACTTAACTACAGGGAAGTAATTTTTTTGCATGGGTGAAAGGAATTTTTTTAGCATCCGTTCTTTGAGATACTACAATAATAATCCATGCTCTTTTTTAAATTTGCTTCCTGAAAAACTTTACGAAAAATATTTACGAAACGAAAACTGTTTACCTTCATACCATATCCTTAGCTCCGTGTTATCTCTTCCTTCTTCGTACCCCTTCTAAGATAACGAAGTCCTTGAACTCTTTTCTAAATTCCCATCTCCGAACGTGTTATCTCTTTAAAAATCTTCTCGGCAATGATGGGAGACCCTAACCGTATAGAGGTCACATTAATTGCCATTTAGACCTGGAATTAGGAGTTAAGATTATCACTTTGTGTCCATGTTGAGGTCAATGTGGTTGTTTGAAATCGGGTTTATGAAATTGAGACGCGAAATCAGTACAATGTCGTCACCTCCTCGATATGTCGATGCGGAAGATATCGAAGAGGATTTCGATGGGTGGTGTTGCAAATTTCGATAATTTCGGGGTCGACATACGATTTCGTATAGACACTATTAATCTATCTGTCGTATCATCTGTAAAATAGATCTATTAAGCCCATCGCAGAAGGTTATAACTTTGAATCTTGTACCAGTCAGATCGCGATCCAAATTATGATGTCCGCAAGGTGAATTCAAACGGGTAGGACTACACCATGAAACCTATTAAACACTACATGTGTGTAAGATTTACTTTACTTTTACCGTGGATGTAGATATAAAGCGTCATTATTGACGCACCGTAGTATCCTTAGATCCCTTGGATTCACATTTTCCTCATATTTATACGTTACGCCAAAAACAAAACGAAACCGCTTGCGTCTTTCTCGCATTTATGAAAGGTTTCGCTACAGAAGATCTGCCTGACCTCGTCGACGACCGTATCAGTATCAATATCGACATAAAAATCGATATGCGACATCAATATCGCTCTCGAAAACAATATCTACTACGGTATAAATGTCGACTTTGACATCGATGTCCCCTTATATATTGCCCTTGACACCTAATGTCGATATCAAAATTGATGTCGACGTGAACATCAATTTCGACATCTACGAAAACATCTTCCACGCTATTTCGATGATACTTGAAGTAATTGTCGACAAGTCGAAATCGAAATCAATATCGACACCCACTAGACGCACGTAGTTGTCTCACAGGACAAAGTCAATGGTGCACGGGGTGCATTGATGCACGCGTGCGAGTCATGATCCCGTGAGAGGAATGGATGGGAGGGGAAATCGACTAAGAACTCTTCGAACTAAATGGGCGTTTATATCAACTGTTTTATTCATGATTGGCGGGATAATGGCGTTCGAAGTGCATAAAAACGCCTCTTTTCAAACGACGGGACGGTCGAATTGGGGGATCAGATGGTCCCTGAGTGGGACTCGTTTTAGTTCAGTGAATAATGTGTGTTTGCCCTGATCCTCTCACCGATCCTTAATAAAAGTCCTGGATGTTCTTTCCATGCAGCCCCACATTCGGCCCTTTCCCTTCCTCCCTCCTCCCCTCTGCCTCTCTCCTTCGAATTTGATCGAAATTTGTTCTCTTAACCTCTGCCCTTTCGGAGAGCTTCCATCTTACTTCTTCTTCTTCTTCTTATCTCTCTTCTCCTGCCACTTATCCCCGGAGAAGCCTCGTTGTCTTGTCGGTATGCTTCGGTGCCGCTTGCTTCAGTGCATCATGTCGTTAGCGCCTCATCAGAGGGAGATTTGTTTTTTTATTAATGGCCTCGAGGTGACGCTTTCACTTTCGGATGAACCATCGTGTTTGCTCGGAAGGTCGTCGTCTCTCTCTGCTGCTCTCCTAACCCATGCTGGAGGCAGGTTGATAGCAGAGGGCGGGGGGGGGAGATAATTTCCCCCTCCTCCCCTTGTAATGTCACATCGCGATTGAAATAATATCCTTGATGACTGATCATTGAGTGAGTGTGGCGTACCGATAGTGTAGTACAGTAGGAGGATGTAGCGAAGCAGTAGGTAGAGAAGTGGTAGGTAGAGAAGTGGTAGGTAGAGAAGTGGTAGGTAGAGAAGTGGTAGGTAGAGAAGTGGTAGGTGGAGAAGTGGTAGGTAGACAAGTGGTAGGTAGAGAAGTGGTAGGTGGAGAAGTGGTAGGTGGAGAAGTGGTAGGTAGAGAAAAGGTGGGTAGAGAAGTGGTGGGTAGAGAAGTGGTGGGTAGAGAAGTGGTGGGTAGAGAAGTGGTGGGTAGAGAAGTGGTGGGTAGAAAAGTGGTGGGTAGAGAAAGGGTAGGTGCCGAAGTGGTAAGTGGTTCAGTATATCTGACTGACCATCCGCTGATCGCCGTCATGGTAGGTAGAATAGTATAGTAGTACATAGCGGAGTAGTGGGCCGCGTGGTATAGTTGTTGGTGTAAAAGTAGTAGAAAGCGTGGTATAGCAATAGGTATCGTACCAGTAGGCAGCATAGTTTTAGGTAGCGTAGCGTACTAGTAGGTAGCATAGTGGTTAGTTAGTGTAATGGGCAGCGAAGTAGACGAAGGAAAGGAAAGCTAATGATGAAATTCTACAGCAAAAACTAAAGGGACATTTAAAGAAGAATTATTTTTGTTAATAAAGATCTTAGAAAGATGAGGAAAGTTGATAGTAGACACTTTTATATGTGAGTCAAGATGTAAAGAAAAGACTAGCAGAAACTATAATATGAGGCGGAGTTTGGTAAGACTCAGAAACTTGGTGGGGTAAGCCTAGATTGGAGGCTTTGGAGACGAGGGTTGAATAGACGAACAGGAAAAACGAAATGGACGGAAAAGAAACGATATATTCTAGACACGTTGGAATAATAGAAAATATTGAGGGGAGAATTCCGAGGAAGGCACGACAAATGGATGTAGGAGATACCGAGAGAGGCATTAAGATATCCTGAAAGCGATCTGTCAACAAAAGGTTCCTAGGGGTCACACAATATGAACGTCCAATCCGACGGACGGCGTACTTGATTCGAGGTGCTCTCTCCACGTGGCAATACAAGTAGAGATCCAGGGATACCACTGAAACGTTGTGACAGCCGCCAGGATTCGAATTCTGGGTTGGAAAGCCATTGCGCTAGACACCACTCCGATCCCTGGACGAATTTGAATCTTTCGCATCGCGTAGAAAGCGTAGTTGTAAGTAGCTTGTAAAAAAGTGGTATTTTTCGAATAAGGAGGAAGCGTAGTATGATAATAGGAAGCGTAGTGGCAGCATATTCGTCCGGTTATAGCCGGGATAGGTAACCAGTTCGAGAGAAAGGCTTTTGTTTTTGTACGAGCTGTTCAGTGAACGTGTGTGGTCATTTGGTGGATTGGGAAGTTCCCAGAGGTAAAGACGCCGATCGCCGATCGAATGGACCATTTCCGTAGCATTTATTCTTTCAAACCTTATCTCTTATACATATTTTGAAATTTTACTTTTTTTCAACCCGTTAGTTTCACTAATTAGCATTAAGGTTATAAAGAAATACCTCTTTTTTAAAATTAACAAAGGATTTCGAGTTGGATAAGGGATCTCAGCGTCGAAAATAATTATTTTTTCGCCTCGGTAAAACAGTTCAGAGGGTTCATAAGTAAAAGTGTATGATGGAAAGATAATAAAAAATAGATGCTACGACTAACTTGAAACATTTGCATGTAAAATGAAATGAATTAGAACTAGTGTGGAATATTAATCCTCTGGGCAGTTTTTGGACGAACACATTCTGAGTATCAAGGGAATTTGACGTATAATTTGCGTCAGCAGAGGAAGAATACACGATAGCGAGGGAATTAATGTGAAAACTACACTTTTTTTAGCGAAGGCGTGGACAGAAAAAATAGTAAAGATTTTTTCCATAAATGAGTCTAGCCTCATATTATTTTGAACCTAGTAATCTTGAGGAGATGATACGTGTGAAAGTTTTAGGCTCCCGCGGCTTGGGGTTAAATTAATTTAGAAGAACGGAATGACAGTATACTACGTCTTGCTAGATAATGGATGGAGGAGGGGAGACCAATGGTGGATGAGTGGGGATGGGAAAATTTGAGCAGAAAGCGGGAAAAAAATGGACGGAAAGTATTTATTGGGGATATTGGAATATTTAAGGAGGTTAGTTAGTCAGTTAAAGTGAATTTTTTCTTTAGTCTCCAATTTAGGACTCAACTTGGTTTTACGACCATTAGTTCAAATTTCAAAACCGACCGTTTAAATTGCTCGACAACAGACTGACGATGTTACTATGGTAACGATGTTCAAATTCAATGACGAGTAATATTTATCTGTACGTAAAATTTGCTTTTTTTGCCGTAATCTCCGCGTTAAGTTAACCTTTGCTTTAACTAACGTAAGGGTTTAACGTGGCATTATCAAACCGGGTCTAACTCTGCCGTCTAAAGCCTAAGTTAAACGAGAGCTACATATAATTAAATTGAAGATTAATACGCCATTTTTGTTGTTTCGGAACTGTTGGTTTGCCCGATTATAATCTGTTGAGCACAAAAATATATTTAAAAAAAGGCTAAGTTTTTAAGGCTAGCTTCTTTAGTGGATGCTTTCAAGATACTGACGTGAATTTTTCCGCAGTATTTCATTACCTTCCCATCGATGAGTTAGCATTATTTGGTATAGCGTTTGAAGATGCATATTACTCCTGGGTTCTAATGACCCTATCCATCTACCTATATACCTACCTATGTATCTATCTGTGTATATATCTACCTATCTATCTATCTATCTATCTATCTATCTTTCTATCTAACTATCTCTCTATCTATCCATCTACCTAACTACCTACCTATCCATCTATCTGTCTATCTCTCTACCTATGTGTCTCTCTATCTATTGATCTATCTATCTAACTATCTATCTATCTAAATATCTATCTGTCCAGTTGACTAATTGCGTGACACACGTTTCGCATTCATTAATACTCGGTGAAAGTTTCAACATAATTGAAATGATATTTCTGGTATACTTCACAATTTTCGGATTCGTTATTTCAAGTTCTTCATAATTTAGAAAAAAAATTAGAAAACCCATGTAGAAATCCATCATCAATTGAGTGTGAGACACAAGCGGTTTTGATAGTGTCGTCGATGTGTGCATATGAGTTCTTGGGTGCGTGACAGTTAACAATGAAGACTGAACGTTATGACGTAAAAAACAACCCGATAACCAAGCTTCAGGTCAACTCACCAGCCGGTTTTTCCTGTGGGATAATGTTGAATTATGGTTTCCAAATTCACGACATTTTGTAATAATCGGGAACGGGAGATCGCATTTCCCGAGAATTCTCGAGAAATCCCGAAATAATTTTTTAATTAAATTTTCGTATGTCATCCGTTAAAAATATTGTGACAGAAACTACTAATAAACAGATAAGCCGTAGAGAAGGTGGGTTAACCGGGCTCCTGGCCCCGGTGCTGTCTTCCAGATGTTTTTAGACACTTACGTACGTAATTGGTCAACGAAAAACTCGTGTAGATAAATTTTTGATTTCCACGTCTCTCTCTTAATTTTTCATAATACTCTTATTTCCATAATTGATCGAGTTTCAACTCTCTTAAAACAGTCTCAATTGGATTTATGATCTTTTATAATCTCTCTATCAATCTTTCCAGTGTATTATAGTCCGAAATAACTTCTAGTTTCATCTTTTCACTCCTCGTTATTTCTTATTGTAAATTTCCCGATTTCTCGACCAAATTTTCTCGGGATTTTAGGAACGGGAATGTGGAAAAAATTCCCGAGAACGGCGGGAAGAATTTCCAGACCGAAAACCCTTAGTGGGATCACCCCTGCAGGAGCCTTTTCGTTGGTTATGGTATCATGAAGTCGACTTTGCTTCAATTTTATTTACCAACAAGTGATTCTTTTGAAGTAACAGAAGGATCAAACATTTTTTTATGTGTAGTTTCTAATGAAAAGGATAGATTGAGCTCCTTACTGTCTCTTTTTAGATTGGCTATGCCTAATAATATTTCCTTAAGCCGTAAAAGGTTTTTTTTACACCAATATGAAAGTAAAAAGGGGGGAGGAAATTGAGATTTGTGAAGTGATTTACGTGGAAAGTTAATCCCTCTCCAGTGATCAGACGCACATTCAAAATATTCTAAGTAGTTTCTAAGAAATACAAATCAGTAGTTTTTAAGATTTGAATGCTCCACGTACAAATTTACGTGAGTGAAATCGTACAATGATTACCTTTTCCCTTTAATATTTCGAATTTCACTCATTTACCTATTTATGTATCATTAACATACCAACAGTTTAATTCTGGCCTCCAAATTTTTTGTGAAACCGCGTATTTTTAACGCAAATTTAAATCAGTGGGGCGCTACTAATGAAATAATATGAAGTTATTCGTTTTTTTTACAGCAAAATTTTAGGCCAGGATTCCGAAAGTGCCCATATTTCTTTTCGTTCTTTCCTATCTGTAATAGGTTGAATTCCGATTAAATTAGTTTATAAAACAATGACGCAGCTGCGTGCGAATCCTGCATAAATCGTAAAAAACGCACCTCCCGTGCCCGAAATTAGAATTTGTCTTTCATTAACTCACTTGCTTCCACTTCGTTTATTTAATGCTGGCAAAGCTCTTATCAGAGTATACGAAATTAAACCAGGACTTCTTTTCTGCTGCTGAGTTAATGTGAAGTTTATGTCATTTTCATGACATTACACGCGATAGTTGTAATTCATTTACCTTTGTAGTTGAACTTATGAATATTTACTCTCATGGTTTATTTTGCTGAGGGATTTGCTTGAGTGCAAACATCAGGACTTGTATGGTAACATGTAAACGTGTCCTCGCCGTATGTTGAACCGAAATATATTATGAGCGATATGCGTGCTTAAAAAATGTTTGCTCGCTCGTTGCTTTAACAGCGCGGAATTATCTCAAGTTAAAAAAATCCTCTCGTTATGTGTGTGTGTGTGTGTGTACGTGTGTGTATGTTCGCACATCAAATTTACATCCATTAAAGGATATTTTTAGCATGCACTGTTTTAAGGGAGGAATAATTAATCTTAGGTAATGCTGCACTGTTTTAGAATAATTTAATCTTAAGTAATGCTTATGCATAAAATTTTAAAATTCACAAAAGCTTCTTTCATGGCTTAAGGTTAGCTTCCTTAAAGTTTGGTAAAAGCTAAATTTGCTTCGCATAAATAGTATTGCTATGATCGAACGTTTGAGCAAACGTGTCACAGTTCCAGGATTAAAACAAAAAAAGTCTGGTGAATATAATTGCAGCGATAAGATATTGCAAAAAGGAGGTATTCTTTGCTCGTAAAAATCTTTCGTTTTTTTCTGCTGAGATATTTTTGGCCACTTTTATATCGTTTTTATATCTACGTCGAGTGTGTTATAGCCGATTCCGTCATAAAAAAAACCGTGCGTTTGTAATTTTTGACAAGATAAAAAGAATCCGATAATCTCAGTAATTAAATTTGATTTGGAAATATTCGACTGGTATAAATTTGTGGACTCTTCACAAAATCATATATATATATGAAACATACAATTCCATCAAGGAATATACGAGGGTCATCCGGAAAGTAGTACCCGTTCGTGCCGCATGAAGTGCTGACGACGCGAGTAGCCGCTGGACGAGGTCAGATAGCTTCAGTGGCTTGTCTGCCTTCTCTGAGCCAAGTTGCGTGACGCTAGCATTGCCTGTGTTGTTTCTGTGATTGTTTACAATGTTTAAAAAAATTGAGAACGCCGCCAGTTGTGAAGTGAGGGCAGTGATTAAATTCCTCAATGCAAGAAACGTTCGCCCATGTGATATTCATCGCCAATTAAAGGAGGTGTATGGAGACAATGTAATGGACGAGTCGTCTGTTCGGCGGTGGTGTCGCAACTTCAACATGGGGAGGGGGAACACACACGACGATGAGCGTTCGGGGAGACCGTCTGTCATTACAGACCAACTGGTGAGCTCAGTTGACGAATTCGTGAGGAACGATCGGCGCGTCACAATTGATGACATCTGTGAGCATTTTCCCAATGTTTCTCGAACAATTGTTCATGAAATTGTTAAACACCATCTGCATTATGCAAAAATTTGTGCAAGATGGGTCCCTCGCGTATCTCAATGAGCTGGCGGCGAAGGACTATGCAGCAGGAATACAGAAACTTGTCACACGTTATGACAAATGCCTTAATTTGCTTGGAGATTATGTTGAGAAGTAGTTTAAAGTATCCTCTTTCAAATAAAATTTTTTATGTTTGTTAATATTTACTTTTGTGTCTTTATTTCACGAACGGGTACTACTTTCCGGATGACCCTCGTAAATGATGAAAATTTGTGAATTCACTCACTCACGAGAGCAATATATAATTTGGACGGCACTTTGACCTGAAGAAGGCCCAAAGCTTAAACTGAAACATGAGTTTCCTTTTACGTGTTATCTATTAAATGTTTGTGTTCTTTGTGCTGTTCAAATGTTATATATGTGTATATATATGTATATATGTATGTATGTGTATATATATATATATATATATATATATATATATATATATATATATATATATATATATATATATATATATATATATACACTTACCTTATGACTGTCTAATTCTTCGTTGATGATGTCGAATCTCTCCTGAGTCGTTTTCTCCTGAGCGAAAAACATACGGGGAGTATGTGGATAAGCTAACAAAAATTAGGATATACTATAAGAGTACTTGGTAAATGTGATGAAAGGGTAATGTTATCTTTCATTGGTTAAGCCTCATTTAGAATATGCTGCTAGTATAAGGGATCCTCACAAAGTGGGATTTATTGCCGAATTGGATCGTGTGCAGAGTATAAGAACTAGATTTGTAAAAGGTTATTATGGCAAATTGAGAAGCGTATCCAAAATATTAGAGCAGCTGGGCTGGTAATCACTCACGGAGCGAAGTTTAAATTATCAGATTGAAGCTCTTAAAGCATAAATTGGAAGGACGTATCTTTTGCTGTGATGTTGAAAAGGTATTATTACCCTCATCGCTCTACGATAGGAGAGATCACATTAATAAAATTTGAGAGATTAAGTGAAGAACAGGTAGATTTTAGTTGTCATTTTTTCCATGAACGATAGTGGATCATAATAACATTGTCCGGCCGCGGTAGGGTCATGTTCGGGTGAAATTTTTCGGCTTTGTATTCACCCCATGCCACACACCTTAGCGGTGTGTCCTGTGTATATAAATGCATAAATAAATCATTCTGTGCAATAGTGCGATTCTCTTGTTTTTGCGTGGTAGGAATGTAACTGACGGTATCTGTGGTGCGGAAGTGAATGAAACCGTTGAAACTCATTATTATCGCCATCAGCATTGTAAAACGTTTAATTCACTTCGCGCGCTTGGTGGCTGAGAGGATTTCATGGATTGAGCTGTAATTCCACAGACTGGATTGGACATTCGCTTAATCACCTCCTCTATTTAGGGCGTGTCACAAGGGTTGACGTAACAATCGCTTGCGACATTATTGTGTTTGCAATGCTTTTGGTATAATGGAACGCAGTTTCCTGAATGAACCTGTGAATGTGTGTCGTAACTAGGCAAGATTTCAATCAGTTGTGGGATCAGCTGAGTGAAGAAGAATATGGAATTAATTAATTATTATCAAGGTAATCAGAGTTTTTCAGGCAATAAACTTTCGGATTTCTTTGATATTTAATGTTTATCTTTTTGTTCGTGGGGTTAATACCCATGTTGTTGAGTGTTAGTATCCAGTATTATTGCAATTATAGCTGTACATATTTTTACATAAGTAGATATGACATTAAATTGCTATCTTATAAAGAAAAGCGTTAGGAATTTCGATGTGTAAAAATCATTGCAGCGGACCACGTTAGGAGAATTGATCCCAAATTGAGTGTTTTGGTTGAGTGCTTCTTCCAGTTAAGCCTCCCTTTAGACATCCTTTTCCTGTAATTTTCGCAAGGCTTTTGAAAGTAGTAAGATCCTCGGATCAATAATCACAGGAACGCAAATATCCACGCCGCCAACTGAAACACAGTGGCATGGACGGCGCCAAGAACGTCGATGTGAAAAAATACAATGTTTAAACGTACGGTTGTCTCCAACTGAACAGATCAAAAGAAAAATGTCGAAATTTTTTAGACATTAGCGTTTTATGTAAACAAAAGGACGAGAAATTTCAAAATTTGGAAGGAATGTTTTTTTTTCTTCGAATTTTCCTCTTGCCTGATAGGAAATATAACTTGTTTTTCGCGTATCATCGTGTGACTCTGCTGACTTTAACGCTTTGCTTATTGCCTTTGCTCTCTCTTTCAGTTTATCTTGCATGTAGCAAATGTTTACGACAGATCTTGACACGCGTCAAGTTTTTCCTTCCTCCATAGACACGTGAATAAGTGGAAATATGCGACTGTTTACTCATCTCCTTCTCTCTCTCTCTCTCTCTCTCTCTCTCTTTCTTTCAATACGTATTCTGCGAGAAATACCTACGCTACAACGTTAGACTGAATAATTTTAAATTTTATTCCGAAATCGAAATATTTTGCCCTAATCAGGTTTAGATATTTTATTCATTTTTTATTTGATTCATTTTTGTTGTTCAAATTTTTCCAACATATTTTTTGGATTGCTATCTAGAGAGCATTTTTTTTCCTCGATTTGTTTTATTTCTCTAGGGTTTAGACATTGAAATTTCAACTTTCATTGTAATCAACTGAAACTTAAACAAGCAGGGGTGGCAAAAATAAGTTATGATTAATCGGAAGAATGTGCACTTTTCAGGCCTGTATTGCACTGCTCAGAGTGTATTCATTAAAAATATTTTTTTTTAGAGAATCGTGACCTTTTTTTAAACCTTAAAATCGTCGTCATCAATATTTATGTCCTTTGATTGGTTTATTCTGACCCTTTATAATTTTACTTCTCTATTTAGTATTAATATCCTCTCACCTCCTGATAGCCCCTCTGTTTTATGTCCTTCTTCATTCGTTTCACATTTCCACGTGTCTCTTGAACTTCCTTTAAGGGATATTTCCTTCAATGCACCCTTATATCATGTTTCTAATTAATTCATTGAGCCTGATATAGTAGTATTCATGTTGATGTTGATATATTTTGAACTCTTAAATCCCCTGGGCAAGTTATAATAAAACATAAAACTGAACTCCTACTCTGTACACATACAATTGGCAAACTTACTGATGCACAAAATGAGAATAAATTAGGGGTAACTAAAACCAATCTACCAATTAAAGTCTACGTAATTGGATAGTAATTAATCTGTGGATGCCTAAAAAAAAGTCGAAAAGAATTAGAAAAGATATTTCGGCGTTCATCCATGATTTTCGTCTGACTTTGACAATTGTCTCTTTCGTCGTCTTACTAACATGTCTCTGCCTGCCGGTCACAAATCAACTGTGGTTTAGATTCCTGATTAACTCGGAAACTTGCGCGAACGGGTTTCAGACAATCAAAGGTTCCAACCCGAGCATTGTTCCCTGACCTGAATTTCACGCACGACAAAATCTATCCGTTTGCACTTCATCCCCTTCCGGGCACTGGCTGAACTCCGCACAAAGGCTTGCCCGTTCGTGTGGACATATCTCCTTGTCTTGACCAATGCCCTCACTAATAAACCCTCCCGGCTCTCCCCCCCCCCCCTCCCCTCAAAGATTAATGGACTCCATTAAAACCGGTATCCTGAACCGTTTCCCCAGTGGCGACTGCCGATTCCACTCCTGCGGTTTCTGTGAATGTCCCTCGCGTTCCGATCCGCGTTAAACGTTCCTCGTTGGATCGAAGAGATCCAACGAGGAACGGCCTTCTTCCGACCTCAATTGAACTTTGAACGATCAAGGAAAAAAATTGGCCGTTTGGTCCATACACCAGGGACAAATTAAGTCGGAAGGAAGGGTCGTATCCAGGGTGATTGAATTGTTGAGAGGAAAGTGAAGGATTGCATTCAAGCAATGTATATATATATATATATATATATATATATATATATATATATATATATATAATATATATTATTGAAAATAATGTCGACATTATTGATTGTATTCCGTAGAAATGGTTTCGCAAAAGGAATTAATAGAAAAAAAAACTATGATGCATGAGAGATTAAAAGGGATGGAAATATCAGGGTAAAATAGTAGGGACAAAAAAGTATTGTCAATTATTTTAAGCATTCATACCATATCTGAATTTAACGTACGTATAATATTGGAAATTTTTTCATCTATCAAATGCTTTCATAATATTTTTAGGTCGCTCACTTTTTAAGAAGGTATATAAGTTTGAAAAAAGCCGAATTCCTTCTCGAGATTTACATAATCGTCATTTAGTAATCTTTACTTTCCCTGATACTGGCATTTTTTTCTTAAGTTTGGTCCGATAAATGGTGTTCATTAACAACTGTTACCGGTATTAAATGCTAAAGCTTACAATTTGTTTTGTCTCATATATTGTAACTATTATGTTTTTTAATATGTATCCGTTTTTATTAGTAAGAGAGTTAAGTTCGAAGAACACACTTGGCGTCCTCATCAAGTGACACTGCCTCCATTTTGTGAGAAACATGGCAGCGTTGCCGATGGATAACGTTTTCGAGGAATTTGGAGGTGGAGATGGAATCCTTTACGAGGCTGTAGAGTAGACCCCTTTAAAGATTCCAAGATAATCTCAAGCACACACTTTGTGACTGGCACAGACCAAACACACGCACAAGCACACAAAAAACACACACTCAAAAGGGCCCAACTTCTGGGAGAATCTGAACCTGAAATTCTTTAACGGAGTCTCACAGCCTCGTGAAGGATTTCAGTCAGGAACGTGTGCATTTGGCTGTGTGTGGTCCCGGACGCGGATTCATTTCCCGTAAACCACCACACAGGGTATTCCGGTCGAGAGGTTGTGGTTGGTCCCTGACGTGATTCCCGTTAAACCAACACAACAATTGGTCTGACGAGAGATTGGCAACTAATTATTACGGCCATTGGAGTTTCTTCCCCCCCCACCTCTTATTTTAACTGAGAGCCCGTAGAGCTCATTATTTTTTACTAGTGTACGTGTGTTTAAATTCTCGTAATGATTTTTTTAGATATTTAAGTCCCAAGTTTCCATAACGGAAGGTTTAATAATAAAGTATGGAGGTACGCATTTTTGAATATAACCTCGGTTGAAGGCAACCGTGGAGTACTTTTTTTGTAATTATCCGATATTTATTTTCAATGTTAAACTTACAGGTTTACCTATTTATTACCTTATCAACCACAGGTCGTACCTGTGGTTGATAAGGTAATAATTAAATTTAAAAAACTAATAATAAGCATGAATACACTGGTTGCCATCTACGAGGGTAAGTCATTAAATGAGTCGCAAACTTCAGCTAGCCAATCGCCCGAGCGGTTACGAACATATCATTGAGATCACTTGAAACATCCACCGTACATTAACGACTTACCCCCAGGGAATTTTATCTGTTCGGGTCCCTAAAAAATCATTAGGGTGGTCTCGACGTTTTGAAAATGTAGATTTCGCAGTCCAAAAGGTTACCCGTTGGCTACGCCAGCAAATAAATGAATTCTTCGCTTCCGCCTATCAAGGACTTGTAAAGAAATGGGATAAATGTCTGAATGTACGTACAACTGGGTTAATATGTAGAAAACTGAAATACCTTTGAGGAAGTAAATTTCATTGTTGATGTCTCTATCCAATTTTGCGACTTATTTATTGACTAACCCTTGTATATCATTTCCATTCTTATGAATTCATCATTTCAGAGCACAGATTCATCTTAAAGAGAATCGAGTCGATTTCTGGTATTTATAATCATCCCCTGCCATGCACTCTATGCGTAGTTCATCCCCTGCCAAGCACCCTTTGCGTAATTCTCTTGTTGAATACCAATTATAAGTAGACGTATCTATAAGTGACATGTATGCCGAGAATGAAACTGAATAGATAATTAAGTGGCGAATGAAATTTGAATTTTGAATCTGTCACAGTTTTCATTTTGAACTCTTTGGCAGAAAAGTTTCGAGAAATTCGCGGTAAAGAGTAAAAGAGTAAAGCGGGCGAAAGAGTAAAAAATGAACCAATCGCAACGGAAATAAAAACTCTGAAAATTGTCTGTAAATGGACTGACTCGTCTTTTGAAATATTCCGAATTTGAAGTTGTAATGATGCAGTCAATGTTTTTTTTCCTGGAAAGATAACTTAATGCGGACTGTTTGATTGTAAATGGGGTTTTGGATGAGAGGCTATTCTGGAAATTACTGCTAACGATTCGGGAAGAAAATCTTGTTTTTCGCGAAAAATTACTCCCCTCATGTCTGTGGAGTGGAAATATACTTTTAACCATCTGTAGAACTTACACTGATGTAACTACGTGAACATAATACATTCTTCATCTCCCCGGGAAGAGTTTTAGTTATTCAGCGGGGAAATGGTTCCTTCTCGTATCTTTTTAATCACACCCATTCTCGTTCGTGTTCACTGATTGGCATACGGTTATGCCCTGTGACGTTTTCCAGTTACATTTAGACTACTGCGGCCATTTCAGTGCGATCCGTGATGGAAACTGCATTCATGCGGTACACCTTAATTGGCAATCTACTCGTATGTATGCCCCAAAACTGAATACTCGCGTTCTAGAGAAATTGCTCCGAAATATTGGAATAGGGAGATAAAGCTCTGATATTACTCCCTAATTCTTCCCCTCCACTTGTCTCTCACTTGTGTTTGTTTGTATTTCGAGTAGTATCTGTTATTTTTTAAGTTATCTATCTAATAATTTTAACGGAAAATGTAAAATTGGAAGGAACTGGAAATAAGGAAGTAGTAGGTGTGGCAGGCGAGAAGAGAGATTTATTGGGATAAATCAAAGGGTTTCCCAGGAAAAAAAGCGTCGAATAGGTAGGAAAATAGAAAATTTCCAGCTTTGACAGGGCCAATTACATTGCAGTTTTCCCCTCCGCAGTCGTCACAATGAACCAGTAGTTCAACGTGCAACAATTGGAAATTGTAGGGACCGTGGCGTCACAACCTCGTAATTGTCTAGGTGACAACACTTTAAGGAGCTCATTTGTTCAGCGCAAGCGGCTTATTGGTTAAAAACACGAGGCGCTACCTGGGTACATCGTTGGGAGCTGGCAGAAGAGATCGTGGGGTTTAGGAAAGGTAAAATTGTGCACCAATCGCTCGCAGGTGATCAGAGTAAGCGGTGATAATGTATCAATGTGACATTGATATGAATTAGACGGTGGTTCAAAAGTTGATTCCATAGCAAAATTGATTTCACCCATAAAGTTAGATCATCAATCAACTAAAACTTCGCGAAAAACATCTATTTATCTTAAAATCACTTTTCCAAATTTGAAATGATTAAAACTACCTAGTATATTTTGATAAGATTACTGCAACACTGTAAACTAAATGAATATTGTGGTGGTTCAGTGGGTATAGCCTTGGAGTCCCAACCGGTGGGCCCGAGTTCGATTTCCGAGGATCTCTCACAAACCCAAGCTGTGTTGTTTTTCGGATACCAGAGATATTCCCATGGGATACCAAATGGCGGCACTGCGAATAAAAAGAACTGGTCTTCCTTTAATTACCCTAATGTGTGAATTCCTTAGCAGTAGATGGGCTCTACCCTCACTTATAAAACTATTGGGGTAAGTAAGAGGGGGGGAGGTGAGGGTGGTGGGATGTTGTACACAAATTTCCGTTGCGCTTATCGCGGTTGTCTTTTTTTTGCACATCCACCTCCATGGCGCTATCATGCGACTAGTCGTCTGGTATGCAATGTACTGTCCATTAATCCAGTCTGGAAAACCCATAGTAAGTACTCATGTATTACTCAGGTTTCATACCATCCTATTGCCGGCCTCGGTGGTGGCGCGGTAACGTCCTCGCCTACCAACCCAGAGGTCGTGGGTTCGATTCCCACCTAGGTGGATTTCCCTCCATCTAGGGCTTGGTTGTATGTGATTGTCGTCAAATGTCTGTAAGGTAGGGTTAGGTGGAAGAAGGGACTATTAGTCCCAAACTCGCCCAATTAAGTCGATAATAATAATAATAAGTAAATATATAAATAAAGGTAATTGTAAATATTTTCCAGAGTTGCCAACTACTGGACTATGGGCGAGGGTTACGTAACACTTAGTATCCTTCCACAAAATATGTATTTACCGCTAGGGGTGGACATATCACGCGCCACCCTTTTATCTTTTATTTTCTTAGCTCTATACAGAATATAATGGTTGCCGTGGTAAAGGGTGTCTCCTGGAGGCGGTGGAGTCGGATAGAAGTGTTTTCGAAGCGAGCCATCCGCAAAATTCACTTTTGGATGAGCGTCAGGGACAACATTCGTCGACCAATTGGCCTGGGGATGATCGATCGCTAATTGAAAATCTGGCTCAGGTGCTGATGAACATCCAACGGCTTCATATCGGTCCGGGATGCGATTTGCATCTTTCAATTTTAAAGCGATGGGCGTAAAGCGATGATTTCAAACTTCGTTCATATCGGGGCGAGATTGAAAAAAACGCATCTTCCTTCCTTCTGAGTGTTCTACATCACACCCAATTTTAGATTATCCATGGAGGAGGTAAAGAAATAATTGATTAATTTACGTTATTTCAAAGTTTCCTACGCATGTTTTTAAAGATTGGTTTTGGTTGATCCAAAATGAATATTCAATTCTATACATAATGAACACTTCCTTTTTTGTTTTTCCTACGTAGTTGTTTCTTGATTTCTTCGCAACTTATGCCTGACTTCACGCTGTGTATAAAGCTAATTCTCTTCCTTCCTCTCTCTCCTCTTACTTAATGTCCTCACTGCTATCGCCGTTTTATCAACATACCATTGCCTTTCAGTATGTTACCTCCATCCAATTTGTCTACCTTTTTCGGATTTCCCCAATAAAAACTTCCACTCTTCGTCCACCGTAATTATAAACCTCAGAACTTGTCAAAATGAAATACACTATGTTATCCCACAGAAGAGCTTTATTGTACGACCCGGGTTTCGTCGAAGATCGACATCATCAGGTACAGAATATTCCCAGTCTGGGTTAGATAGGGTGGATATCATGGAAAAAAGTGGGGTCTACAGGTTACACTGTGACGAGTGCTCTGCCATATACATTGGCCAAACAGGGCGTAAATTCAAGGAAAGGATCAAGGAACATGAAGCGTGTTTACGCAAAAAGAACCCCGCCTCCTTGTTCGCGAAACACCTCCTTGAACAGGAACATCAGAGTGATTTTAGACCTAAAATTTTACACTTGGAAAATAAGGGACTCAAGCTCGACTGTTTAGAGAAATTTGAAATATTAAGAAATGTGTCCGGGTCAAATATTCTCCTTAACGATGTTATAGACTCTTCCCATTCCCCCCTCCTTAACTTAGGTAAGTACCTAGGTGCTTTACCACCTGTGGTGCCTCCCCTCCCCTCTCCGTCAACCGCCGTACCTTCCCAAGTTGGACACTCATCTCCACACCCTAACCCTTTCTCCCTCTCATCCCAATCACCTCCTAACGATTTTTGCAAACCTCCCTCACCCCCTCCAGCCCCCCCCTCTCACAGTTTGAAAAATGTATTTAAACCCAGACTGGGAATATTCTGTACCTGATGATGTCGATCTTCGACGAAACCCGGGTCGTACAATAAAGCTCTTCTGTGGGATAACATAGTGTATTTCATTTTGATATGAAGCAATTCCACAAAGTTACTATGGATACAATTAACCAGCTCAGAACTTGTCTTACTCTCTGTCCGATGTATGTCTTCCGTCCTCAGTCACACTCACGTCTCAAATATAAGTAAATGTCCGAATAACGCTCAAGCCTCCAAACATCAAAAGACCAAATCTCACACATCCATAAAATACTACTCATCAATGTCAAAGTTTTACACTAATATATTCTTCACAATATCTACTCAGTAATTCTCTTATTTTTCTCTCGCAAATTCGCATTTCTCCAACGCAGTTCTTCTTAGTAGATAACTCCCTTTAATATTAGCATTAAAAAAATAATAATATAATATTTTAAAATAATTTTTCGACACGAGAAATATCTTCGTAGGCATCAGAAGGAATTGACTAACGACGTAAAAATCCGATGAAGGATATGGGAACATAATTTATAGGAATAAAATTGAGTGAAAGGAAATCGAAGAGTATTTATATCTTAAATATCATATTACACGAAATTGCTTTTCTATTCTGCGCTTGAAAAGAAGGAAACTATTCGGAAAAAATTAATTTGAAGATCAGAGAAATGAGCAATTTTGGACATAGGCTATTTAGTTGAGAGAACATAGAAGATTAAATGGAACAGATTGGTAGATAAACAATTTAATGCTGTAAGAACATTAGGGCAACCTAATAGATTATTTGGAGCAGTATATGGAGGAGCAGGACGTAATGACTTCGGTCCAAGTTCACACATCTTGACCCTGTTGGGAATTTAATAGAATGGAAATTAGAAGGCAGGGTCCTATTAGAAATACCTCTGAACGCAAAAGGCGTACAGGACGATGTGAGGACGTGTTAGTCTACTGGATAGGGCGTTGAACTACGAATAGGATGGATGGGGTTAGATTCCCGGGCACGCCTCTGTCCGCTCTCAGCTTCAAACGAGCTGTGTGATTTTTCGAGCATCGGATATTCCAGGGAACCCAGAGACAATATGGAAAAGTTGAAATGTTCCTCCTTGTTACGCTATTATTGCGTGAATTTCACACACCGTATAGGGCTTAGTACTAGGTATATTCTACCCGCACCTATCAAAAACCAGCCCCCGAGGTAATAACTGTGGTGGTCTTTGGGAAACTTTTTTCTTTTAAACTAAAAGAAGAGGAAATAAGTAAAGCTACCTGGCGGTAATGGTAGTTTCATGATTATGAAATAACTTCCTTCTATTAAATTTCTAATCCCCACATCCAAATAACACTAAATAAATACTCTAAAACCTACGTTGCAGTAAACCATTCTTCAAGTGTTTATAATTCCTACCTACCATATGCTACGATAATTTTCGACGACAGAAAACACGAGTATCCTTTACTACTTTGCCAACTCTGACCATCGTAAGCCTCTTTCGGGACCCTCTTCATTCTCACGCTAGGGAAAATGACCGCACTCACGCTTTAGAGAATTTCAATTGCTTATTTTTTGTTTGAATTTTATAGGGCACGTAAAATTCATCGGCGAAGTAATCTTCAGCGGGAGTTTCTTCTTAAATTCGCGTGATCGCACGCCAATGGAAAGCACATCGTTTTATGAGATACCCTCGGCCTTTCAAATCGACCCGCTTTCACCGTTTTACTGTCAATTTAGTCCGTCTTCTCCCTATTCCTTTCTCTCAACCCTCTCTTAAGCGATAGGATTCGAAGGGCGGCTTAATCCTTCGAAAAATAAGTGGGAAGGTCGACTCACAGAACCTCACTCTTAAACGCGTACATGTATATGTTTCGCTACAAGATTGAGGAATTTGGAAGAGCCCTTTATCGCTGAGCTATTTAGCTAAAATTCATGTACAAAGGGCATTATTTTATCAGTAAAAATGTGACTTAAACTAAGTTTACGAAGTTTTCTAGAAAGAGTAAATTTAGGTTGAGCATTAATATATATATTATATTATATATTATATTATATATTATATTATATATATATTATATTATATTCGAGCAGGTTGAACATTTTACCTATCTCGGAAATGTTCTGGACCAAAATGGTCTAAGTACGTTGTTGAGACATCAGGAGAAGAATTACGTCTGACGAAGAAGCCGTCACAAGGTGGTGAGAGTTGAAGACAGGGGCTTTGAGTAAGGATTAAAAGAACAGGTTCCTTAAAATAATGATTTTCGAAGAAGTTGTTTGGACGACTCGGAAACATGTTCAATAAAGCAAGATGTTAGGCGTAGGTTCGAGGCTTTTGAAAATGTGGGTGTGGAGAAGGATGGAAGACGTGAAATCTAATATTTGGAGGGAAAGCTAACATTTTTATGTCACCGAGTATGCCTTTTTCAAATGTAGCCGAAATCAAAAAAGAATTCCAATGATTCAAGATTCATTGAATGAATATCCAGAGATTACAAAACAGTTTCATGCGATTCACAGCTGTTTTAAATGATCGCCGCTAAGGTATTAGATCATAAACTAAAATTCAACGCTCTGCTGCCGATTAACCATATCATTCGAGATAAAATCTGAAATTTTTCTAATTTTCTTCCATCTAGCATAATTTACTTTCTTGTTTTTTTTCTATTTTTCAGAGCAATTTTTATTTTTTATTAAAACTATTCACGCGTTCTTCGCAAAGAGAACGGTGGGAATAAGATTACTTTCACTGTTTATGACGAATGGCTTTTAAAACAAATGAAGAATACTCAAGCATTCAGTTATGTTTGGTGGAATGCCGATAATTAAGATTAAATTTCACAAAAACCCTTATAAATAAATATAAAAACTTACCTTTACGCAATAATTAGTGTAAAAATTAAAAAAAATATTAAAAGTATAAAAATAGCCGTATAAAAATAATGAATAACATGTTGATTCTGAATAAATTATACTCAACTGAATTTTAACGCTGTGGCCATAAAATTGTATTGGAAGCATGACCGTTGAACTGATAGCATTAATATTTCTAATTACGAAATTAATAATAAAATTGCTCTATTTTCGTTCTAAATTGCAATATAATATATTCTACTTAGTGTGCATAAATTCTTTGGTTACAAGGTTTTGTCTTGTTATTTTTTACTCAGTTCAAAAAAAGCCTACTGAAGTCATTTGTGCGAACAATAAATATTGCCACATTCGAGTTTCGGAAACCGCCGCCAGGGTGTGCTGGTCCGAACCAGCCTTAGGCTGACGGCTACTTATTAAGCTTCCATTAGTTGGACGTATTTTTCTCGTGAACTATTGCCTTTTTATCAATAAAAGTGGTGTCATTGGGAAGGAAATTAATTTTTTTTACCATTTTTGTATATCTTTAAGTTACATTTATATTTTATATGAATTTTATCCCTTTAAAAAATTAACAAGGGATGAAAAATAATAATTTTTGTGTAAAGTATATTGAAAAAGATTTGGTTCGCGTCTATAAAAGGGAGACATTTTGTTTGAAGATATGTATATTTACTTAATGGGCATGAAAATATTTAAATATTCAATCTTGATTTTTATCAAAGCAATGAATTATTTTTTTTACTAACTGGCGTTTTTGTTTTCCATTTTTTTCTAATGCTATGACTCCGTAGCATATGAGTATTGGGGCATATTACAAGATCTACCGCTATTTAATGTACTTATCATCATATTTCTAACATTCTACGTGCATACATTAAGCTCTGTTAAGAATTGTGGAATTTTATTAAGTGTGTGCTGTTCTCATTTTTAAAATACGCAGATTCCACCTTTTAACGCTAGAGACGCTGTTTTTTTTAATCTGATTAGTACACTCATTTCCCATCCGGGGCACAGTGAGAGAGAATGTCGTTTCTTTCGGATAGATTGAGCAATTACTCCGTTCGAATCAGAAACAGTGGAACTGATAAATTTATGTTTCATTATATTTTAATTATTATACACACTACATTATATTATACTATTTTTAAATTTATATTAATTGGATAAATGTTTTCACTGCATCCTAAGGTGTAATTATTTGTTGGATTATAATATATGTATTTGCATATGTGTAGAATGAAAGGATTTTTGCATGAATGTATACGCTATGTGGGTATAAATTTGCGTGTATGTGTTGATTTTGCATGTGGTTTTGTTCCCTTTTACGGGTGGTGACCTAACACCCCCCGCCACACGCCCTTGCGGCGGCTTGCGGGGTATTATGTAGATGTAAATATCAGTATTTTTTAGTGACGGTAACAATCTGAAGCAGGAAAGAGATTGTGGGGAAATATGTCGCAGTGATTTTCTGGTTTGCGTTATTAGCCCGGAGAAGAGCATATTTCGTTGGAGGACCGTCTAGGAGTCAAATGATTTCCGGAGATTTCATAGACATTAACTTGATGAAGGGCATATGTCGGGAAGGATGTTATCGGGGCTCTGATATGGTAGTCGTTTGCTGCATTGAGGTAGACCATGAAATACACGTCTCGAAATTAATAATGACGTTTTCCCCACATCAACCGATTGATTACTCCACTTAAATATACGCACGTTATTTCTTATATACGATAGTGTGCTCTCCTCTCAACACTAAAACAGCTCGATGTTTCCAATAGGCAACGTTTCGTTCGAAATTGTCACTTACAGGCGTGCAGAAGAACCTAATTTCGTTTCATACAAATCGATTTTTTTTATAATCAACTAAATAAAAATAAATGTGTTGAATGTTTGGGGATAGCAACGGCAATATTATTGAATGCGTGATGTAGACAACGCATGAATATCATATAATTATTTTACATAGGCTTTTGTGAGTAGCATTTATTTGAAAATGTAGATTATTGTGAAAATCGAGCTTCATTTTCGTGCCATCATACATTTTGACCTAATATCATTGTAACCATGGGAAAATGTTTTCCGATTAAGATAATAACGGGCGCAATTGTTTATTTATTATGACAACGATTATTTATTATGACAACACTTGAAGAGCAAATTATTTGTCTTTTGTGGTTTGTCAAAGGTTTATACAAGCTAAAACTATTTAAATGTTGGTATTTATGTACACATCACTTCATTTTCGTGTGATGTAACAGTGTACACTGACTTCATCTCTCGGAACATTTTGTGATTATGAAAACAACGCAATAATTGCGTGCGTACATATATGATATCAACGCGTAGAAATAACATTTCCATTGTTTTTTAAATCCAAGGATTATGTAATTTAGCATTCTTTTCAAAATGGAGTCCATTGTGTATTGCGCTTGCTATTCGTGGGATATAGCAGTTTAGTTATAACTTATGTCTTCAAAAACCAGTATTAATTCACCAAAAACAACTTTGTATAATTGACATCCGATATAATGGGATTTGAAACACACGATAGTACTAAATCGGGAAAATCACTTAATTCTCAAGTTGATCATGTGTGGTGTTTACTGCTAACGCAAGTCATTCTCTGTAAGTAAACCTGTTTTTTGAAAAAAAACAGATTTGCTTGCAGTGTTGTTTCTGTTTGGTGCTGAAAATATTTGAAAAAATGACTTTTTTTCGCTCACATATTGCAGCATAATTTTTACTCCAAATTAATTCAACCGTCAAATTCTTCCTTAAGCTTTTATGTCACTTACGTATGTATTAATATTTATACCGAGAACTAAGCAGACGCTTCGAGCATCGTAAATGGCTGCGCAAGGAATGCGATAGTCTCAGATTGTTTCTTTAAAAGTTAATCTCAAAGTGATTTGTTTTTTAGGTAAACTTCTATTGTTAAATTCGATGTTCTTGGATTTTTTTCTTTATGAGTTAATTTTTAAAGTGAATCAATTCGTTTTTTTTTAATATTAGTGTTCATTATATGCCTGGAAAAATCAAATCGCATGTGTTGCTATAATGATCCACTTATATTTTATATTAAACTTTATGTCGAAATTGATCTTTTTACATGCATTAGTTTTTTTGTCATAGCAATATTACACTGATACTTTGTATATTAATGAAAACAATAACTGATGTGAAGAATTATTCATATATTTACGTACACACAATTACCACCTTACACACCTGTATGAAAAGGCTAATAATACTTTTACGAATCGAATGCGGTTACAGCTGCAGGAATAAATTGGTCCGTAGAAGCCGAGATCAGCCCTTAGTTCGTTTATAAATGTCCACAATTTCGGTAAAATTTACTCATTTGGTTTTATCTTAAGAGCGTTGACCTCAAGATCTGATTTCACTTTCCATATTGTTTCGTGAGTTAGGATAGGGACAGGATTAGACCTCAAGTTTTGGATTGAGAAGGAAACCGATTGAGAAAAACGATTCGCAGTTCTTTTAAGATTTCAGTAGCTCCGAGTAAAAACGAGCTCGCGTTGCCCTGGCTATCGTCTGAAAGAGGAATCCCGGGGTTAGCGGAGTTAATGAGTGGGCTCCGTGGAAATGTAATGGGAGACGATAGCGTGTTTAAGGGAGAGAGAGGTTGGATTAGACTCATCACCCTAATAGCGGAAGGAGAGAATCTCTTGAGCCGGTGTGTGGTTGACTGTGGAAAAGTTAAGGAAGACGTTTCAGTCACAAATACCCTCTCCTTCTCGAGGTAAGCAATCCATTGAGAGATTCTTTCGCCTCTACCCGAGTCGTAAAAATGCTATAATATCAAAATAAACTAAACAAATTTTACAAACAAAAAAGGTGTTTTAGTTTTCGAGAAAGAGTAAGTCCGAGTCAAGTATCGAAATGGGAGTTTGCAAACTTGAGCTGGCGGCACAGTTTACAGTATCTCGGAAGTGTTCTGGACCAAGATTGTCACTGTAGTGGGGTCATTAAGAAGAAGTAGAACTTCTTTAGGCGAAGAAACTTTCACGAGGAGAAGGTAATTTATGATAAGAACGTTTGAGTAAGGTTTAACATTGCTTTAAATTCGAGATGTGGTTGATACGAGGGTTGCTGTTAATATTTTGAGCCTTGACAACAGTAAGTGCTTTAGGTGACACCTGACGTTTCCATCTGAAAGCTTGACCATTTTCACGCGAACTTTCTTCAATACATTTTGTAGTTTGATCGTAACTTGTGCTGTTTACAGTGACTCGAAAATTTTGTCTCAGCGGAAGAATGGAGTTAACTCGTGAACATTTTCGTGCGATCATTTTTTACGACTTTCGACGTGGATTACCTAGACAGGAGTGCATCGATCAACTTACTTCCACTTTTGGCGATGAAGCCCTATCGTTTGCCACTGTGAAACGCTGGTATAATGAATTCCATCATGGCCGCCATTCTTTCAGTAACGAAAGTCGTGAAGGTCGTCCAAAATCAGTTGTTATGCCAGAAAACATTGATGCTGATTGAACTAGTTAAGGTTTAAGCATTGAAAAGCGTATTGATGATTATCATGGAGAATACTTCGAAAAACAATAAGGCCATTTGTAACAATAAATAATTGTATTTTCATTATTAGGCTGAAAATATAAATAGCAAACCTCTTAGGGGTCGGAAATGATAGCGATCATTAGCGATACTTTCACAGGCCTGATGGTTGCGTATAATGGGGCAGGGTCAGTGCACAGGGCCATGTGTGTTGTGCACTCCCGGGATAATATAACTGATCCCAACCTTGAGTACGTTAATAAATAAACTATTAGATAAGCAAGAATGGTATGAATTTTATTATAACAGGAAGGTAATCCTAGCCTCTCATTTCGTTAGGTGACTCCACGAGGAGGATGACATAAAGATTCAATTGACTGCCGGAGAGACATTCTTGTTCTTCGTGTATTTCATAATCACGACTGTTGAATCCATCAAAATTCGGCCATTATAAATATTAAAAGAAAAAGAATGTTGCCAAGTCGTAGAAGTAACTGATAATTCAAATGGCCGGTTGCATAGTAACCCTCTACCGTAGGAATTATTACGGGTGTACAGCGTAAACTGCAGATATAAAGAGGGCAATCTGAAAGTACGTCCATCAGCAACTCAAATGATTGAGACTGATCTTAATTACGACAGTATATGAAAAACTATGTGTAATTATCTCGACTACTGACATCTTTTCAGAAGCAAACACGGAGCGACCGGTATTCAAAGTGATGTGGTTTTGAAATTTTACCAAATCCACCCCATTATCCTGATCTCGCCCCAAGAGACTTTTTTTCTTATTCCCATAAATGAAACAAACTTTACGTTGCCGGATATATGACAACACCAAAGCCGTAATTCAAAAGGTGGAACAATGGTTTTCGACGCAAGCTGCCGAGGCTTACAATGACAGCCTTCGAAAGGTCACGGAACGATGGTAGAAATCTCTAACTCTAGATGTTGACAATGCAGGGAAGTTTAAAGAATAACAAATTAAAATTAGGAGTCTATTTCGATCATATTTTAGTAATAATTAAAATATCCTGGTATTTCGCAGTTGTCAGGACAGAACTACGCTCGAAATAATATTTCGAGTAAAAGTTACGTTTTGAGTCTCTCCTAGGCTTTATAACAGTCGGTGAGAGAAAGTCTATTTGTTCAGGGTTTAATTATCTGGGATCATGGGGTTTAGTAGGTACCCCTGTGGTTTCAATAACTCCATAAAAAATGGTGAAATTGATTAATAATAGGAAAAGTAGTTCTCGTTGCTGGAGTGGACAGAGTTTGCGTAACAAATACAGTGTCGTTATTACTGAAACCACGAAAGAATCAATATCTCGTTGATATCTTAAGACTCCAACTCCTAATTAAGAGTATAATCTTCGAATATTTTCCCTTGGCCCTAGCATTAGATTCTTCGACGACCAGAACGAAGAACAGAAATTGATTTCATCAAACGGCAGGTAAACTTATTGACCTTCTTATCCATTTCACTTAGACTAAAAGTAGTTCATCAAAAGAGAAAATTAAGAATGGAGTTGGGCGAAAAAGGATTTATGTATAGGTAGGAGTTAATGACTTGTACCTGAACAGAAGACGTAAAAGAAAAGCAAGTGAAACCAGCAATGCTCAGAGTAGTTTTGTATGGTTCGGAAACTTTTTCGTTGAAGCAAGAGAATAAGCATGGATTGAACACTGATGTGGATGTGGAGAAGAATGGATTAAAATTAATCAACGGAATGGAAACTAAACGATGAAGTTATACCCTTGGTGTGGTGGGAGAAAGTGTTTCTGGGTGAAATTCTGAGAAGGGAAAATAATTGAATGGGGGTGCTACTGATAGAGGCAATGGAATATGCTAAAGACAATTTATTAGTGGGGAGAATGCTGGGATAGGGAGGTAGGGGGAGGAAAAGAATACATATTTTGGATGGAATCAAGGGAGCAAGAAAGTATGTCCCTAGAGCTGGGGAACGACTTATTGTAATAGTCTTAAGTAACGGGTTTTAAAATGTTTTTATCATGTTATTTAAGGCTTGTGAGTACAATATTTTGTAGTCCCAGGGTTCATAAAAAATCTACCCTAACTCTTTGGACTACTGCTAGCCAACACCACAGTAGGGATATGAAGGTTAACGTGTCTTCCTGAACCAGAACTCGATTTAATCATTAAAATAAATTTCTGGATTTCTCAAAACCTTATATTAAGGTCAAGGGAAAATGTTCTAAAAATGTGCCCTCTTCCAAAATATCCTGTCTCCCTGTCCAATTTCTTTTTTGTTTCTTGGAAGGGGATGTACTTGCACTGCCAACGAGTCCAAAAAGGAAATAATGACGATCGGGGACCGTACGCCCGGGGCGACTTCACATTCTTCTAATTTAAAAGGGGTCTAACAGACCCTGCCTCTAGTTGGAAGGGGGATAATGAGGCGGAGGGAATGTAGATCAGGGTAAGATGGGTTGGGGCGCAGGAGATGGCGGGGGGGGGGGTGGTCGCGGAAGGGACTCGTTAGGGGTTTAGGGGGGAGGGGGAGTTTTGCTGTCATTAACGGAAATCGAGAGTACAGGGCCGCGTTCCTCGATTACGAAGGGGTCGCTGGACTTGGAATGAAATTCGCATGCAGCGAAAGAGTTCCTGAGACGGTCGATGAGTCACGAGTGCTTCTTAAGTTTCCACGTTAATCCAATACGATGATTAATAATGGTGTTTTGTAGATGCTTTGACGGCTTGATCTTTTTTTTTACCTGAATTCCTAGTTCTCATTCGTATAAAATATCATCAAATCGATGATTTAGTACAAGCATAAAAAAAATCTTTGTTCAATATGTTAAATTGTAGGAAATTATATTTTTTGTAAGGAAAATATCACTAGGAAGTTATAGTTTTTTCTAATGTTAAGTTATGAATTTATCCATCAGTATGTTTCCTGGGTGAAAATGAGCTAACCTAATTACTTCAAACATATACCTGCATATACATATATATATATATATATATATATATATATATATATATATATATATATATATATATAAAGGGCTGACACAATATAACACAAATAGAATAGAATAGCAACATTTAAAAGGACACTCACACGGTAAAATGTTCGAGCTTTCGGCCCTCTCAGAGGCTTTCTTCAAGAGTCTCACTTGATTGTTGGCCCATTATTGTGCCGCTCGTGTGATTTTTTCCGTACAATCGATATATATATATATATATATATATATATATATATATATATATATATATATATATATATATATATAATATAAAATATAAATGTTTATGTACGTATATATAAATGTATTCATGAGCTAACATAACTGCACGGTGCCTGCAACCCCTGCTATACACCTTTGTGGTGGATCACGGGGCATTCATGTAAATGCATAGCTCGTGTCATTAAACCCCCTCCTCTATGCAGGGGGTTTTATGGCTGCATTCTAGAGGCGACTTGCTGTAGTATTGTGTATATGTACATTAATATAGATATAATTTAATTAGCTTAGCTTATTGTTTTCCAAAAGATAACTTAAACGTCTCATGCATCATAAAAATTGTTCTTCTACGGAAATGTCAAAGGTATTTTTTTTTGTCTTGATTCGAGAGGGATTTTCGTCCTCCATTCCGGGCCTTATTTGAATTCCGACGACTTCAGGGCATGCAAAGTGCGCTACTTACTCCGTGCCCGCATGGACTCTAAACGAGCCGTAACAAGGGACCAATCCCCTTATACGAGAGAATGATGCTTTAATCCCGTTCGATAAACACCGTAAAATTCGCCCAGATGATGCGAGGACTAATTTAAAACTCATTTATTTGGAGGAATGCACAATCTTTCCATTCCAATGTTCGTGGTCCAAATTGCGTGTTGACTCTCATGACGAGGAATAGAACTGTACCATTAGTTTATCTGCGGACTTGTTTTCTCAAATGACCGAGTGGCCTAGACGCTAATATCACACCCCCCTGGGGGACATACAGGAGGAAGAGAATTTGCTGGCAGAGAATTCAGTGGTAATATGAACTCTGATAATCATTTTTTCTCGAGACCGTATGTTGCCAAGTAACGTGGAAGGTTGCAGGAATGCATACACAACCGGTCACGGGAGTTTGCACCCACC